>NC_080743.1:53382500-53731684 GCF_020826845.1 Diceros bicornis minor
GTGGCCGGGAGAATTAGATGACCTAATGCATACAGAAGTGGGCTAAGCCACAAGGTACAACCCAGACAAGAGTGGTCACTGTGCAGTGCAGTGAAAGTAGAGGAGGATGGAGGAGTTCGACCTCTGGCCCTGCCCCTGTCCACACTGCTGCGGACGACCCCAACCACAGCAGAAAGCAAAGAGAGAGTGAGCACTGGGACCAAGTTCGCCCTCAGTCTCTGGCTGCAACATCTGGGCAGGTAAGGGTGAAGAAGGACTTGAGGGCTCCACAGGGTTGGGCTGAATGCTCTCGTGTTTTTCTGTGCATGGGGGAGGGGAAGGAAAAAAGAACAACTGCTCTTGGAAATCCTTAGTGTGACACCCCTACCATGTGAAAGTGGAGCCCACGTGGATCCAGGGCCAGCAAAGGAAGAAGAGATCATGGACCCCCTCCCCCAAACCAGGGATCTGGAAAACGAAGTGCGTAGTCCCCTCCCCAGCCCACCTCCGTGACACTCACAAAACATTCACAACCTTTATTATGGGTAAGAACTTTGCTACAACTTTGCGAATAAAAAGTAAAATTACAACATAGGTCCTAGGCCCTGAAGCCTGAAAAAGGAGACTGGGGAGAGCGCAAGGGTCCTCCCACCTCCCAGGAAAGGTGCAGAACGAGCCAGACCTAACCACAGAAGCCCTAGAAGCTCAGTCCCTAGGCTGGTCGGCATAAGAAACATTGTGAACTTAAATATATAAATAGAGAGAGACCCAGGTGATAGGCCAGGCCCTGGGGATCAGGGCTAAGGCCTTATCCTCCCCCTCAGTCACACTGGGAAGTAGGAGGCAGGGGAAGTCATCTTTGGAGTATTTTGGTTTTTCTTGTTTATGTACAAAAAATCTGCAACCCAAAATAGAGTTCTCTGTCCGTGTGTCTGCCTGTCTCAGTTTCTCTACCTGTCTGTTTGGCCAAAGAGAATGGAATGGACGTGAAGAGACAATGGATGTGGGGAAGGAACCGACCCATGGGTTTGCAGAATGGGAAGAGAGGGCTTCTGGGGGACGAGAGAAGGGTCCTTTCCCCACGAGGCTCTAGACAGTCAAGGCTAAGGATTCAGCCCTTCCCCAACTCACATCCCATCCCATTTGCCTCCCACTGCCTGGGTTAACATACCCAAAGGAATGTACCGGCCATCTAAAGAACATTTCCAAAAATAGACCCCAAATGTCCTTAAAAAGAGGTTAAATATTAACCCTTTGGGTGCTGGCCTTGTCAAGCAGAGATGAAGCCAAAAATAAGTGTCCATGAAGGTCTTTCTGGCCTTTGGCCAAAGCCCCGAGAGGTCAGAGTGGCCAGGGGTCCGGACTCCACAGCATACTTGCTGAGTATTTGGAGGCAGTGAAGTTTCTGTAATCCAGCGGACTCAGTCCAGGGAAATGATGTCCGATCGACAGCCAGTCAAAGAGGGACCTGAAGGCAGGGGTCCTCCATGCCCATCCCTCAAGGCGCCCCCAGGGGCCACAATGCTACTGACACGGCCAGGAGGGGGTGCTGGAGTGGTGCTGCGGTGAGAGCTCCCCAATGTGGGGGCTAGTGGGCCCAGGAAGTGGGAAGGGGTCCCTCGGTACTGGAAGAAGTGGCCAAGGGCATCCTGTTCGTCTAGTGAGGTGATGACGGAGGAAGGACCATAGTGCTGGGAGGAATCAAGGGCAGAGTTTAAGATTTTATCCTGACTTTACCCACCTCCCAATCACTCACCTCAGAAATATATGGGCTAAATCAACCCCACTGGATCCCAAGGTATTCTCTGAGAAGCAGGAGAGCCTCTCTCTGACTCGTCCCCCTACCTCCCCACACGCCACCCCTATTCCCTGCCTTGAGACAGCCCCTCCAGTTTGCTAGGCTCTTGGCTTTGTGGGCGTCTGAAATGTGTGGAATGTCCGGCTGGGGCAGGCACCCACTGCACATGGGTATGAGGAGGTGAGCTGGCAGGGGCAGAACTACAGTAAAAACTCCGGAGACAGAACAGTAACGGGGGATCGAGGAAGACGGGTGAGAATCCGAGGGAGTACCATTGGGGCCTAGGACAAATAAATAAACTGCCTGCATCCCCCCTTCCCTCACAGAGAAGCAGATTTAGGTCCTGGGGAAAATGAGAGAGGGAGGGGACCCATCAGTGCCTAGAAAGGAAGCTTCAGAGATCTGAGATCTTCATGGGAGGAGAAGGAACCACTTACCTGACTCTCAGTCTGAAGGAAAGAAAATAAATCTAAACCTGGTAGGAAAAGAAAAATTAAAATCAACCTCCTGCACCCCTGCACCACCAAAAAAACAAAGAAGTTCCTTGGATTGTGGTCCTTTGCAAGAGAGCCAGAAAACTTTGAAAAGGAGCGGGGGTTCTGATCTGGTTTTGGGGAGGATGTGGCAGTGTTGGCCCCACCTGTGATCAGTGTCATACCTTGGATATCGGCCCCCAATGGGAAGGCAGGTGGGTACTCATGTAGTGGGAGACTGGACAGGAAATCCCCGCCCAACGTGCCCATAGCAGGGCTTCGTAGCACCGAAGATGGCTGGTGACCAGATGTCAGGACTCTGTGAGGAGAGAGAAGGAGCTGGGACAGCCAGCGAACCACAGATGGCCTCACTCAGCTCAGCCCACTAAGTCCCCTCTCTGGCCCAGGGTTTGCCCAGTGATCAGAAAGGATTCCTGACTTTTTCCTCTGTCCCTTCTGCTATAGACTCAGCCTATTTCCTCATACCCTTTGCTTCCAGGTAAGGCCGGGATGGCAGCTGAGGTGACAGGACAGTGCTTCTTCGTCGGAGGCAAGTCCTCCTCGTCTGATGAGCTTTCTATTGTCAAGTCAATAACTTCAACCTTCTTCTTATTCTCTGATGGATTGCCCTCTTGGATTGGACTGTATTGGAGGCCTGTGGGTAGTGAGAAGACTGTGTCTCAGAGAAGAGGCCATCCAAGACTTAGCTCAGCTGGGGGACAGGGGGTCACTCACCATCCAGCCCATACCCTGGCGGGGGGCAAACCTCAGATGCCTCCTTCTTGGGTTTCATTGGGCACCAGGATCCATCTTCCATGAACTGGATCTCATCACAATCCGAGCAGGAATTAAGAATCTCCATGAATAAACTGGAGGAGGAGAGAGATGGGAATTCATGGGGCTGGGAGATGGCTGGAACAGTAGCCAGGGAGTTCTGGGACTCACCTTCCTGAACCTCAGTTTCCTCTCCTCTAAAGTAGGGATATTATCCACCCTACTGACCTCTCTGAGTTGTGGCTGGAATCAAATAAAGTAAGGTATGTAAAAGAGCTTTGAAAACTTTAAATGCTAAATTTTAAAATAAATACATTCTAAGCACCTGATTCATGTAGTACTAAGAACAAGACAGTAAGAAGGAAAGATACAGAACTCCATAAACCATCTCAAAAAGGGCACTGGGAACAGGAACCATAACGTAGGCTCTGGAAGGGGGTTAGGACTAGCTAGCAGCACACCCAGCCCCTCAAAAGAACTTCATTGCTGTGCTCAGTGAGAGGTCCAGTTGTTATAGGCAATATATTATAACAGTTTGATACATTAGCTCTGCCACTTACTAACAGTGTAACTTGGAGCAAGATAATCTAAGCCTCAGTTTCCTCATCTGTAATGACAGTACCTATCTCCTAGTCTTATTATGAGAATTCAATGAAATAAGGCATGCAAAGTGCTCAGCACAATGCCTAGTATGTAGGAAGTCCTCAATGTTCGAAATATATATATAAATAATCTATCCTCTTTATTTTATATATATATATAATATATAAAAGGGATAAATAGATTAAGAGTTGAGGTTCATAGGAGGGGAAGTATGCTCTCTATATATAGTCATAGAGAAAGAGAGGGGTAGGGGGTGGTCCCAGTGGATGTCCTAGGTAAGAGGAAACAGAATGCATAATGGCCCTACCCATCAATGATAAGCGATTCATAGGGAGCCTTCTTATCACACACAGGACATGTCCACGTTGGCTTCTTCTCATTCATCTGTAGGTAAAGGGCAGCATCGAAGCTCTGCAGGTGGGCACAGGTGAGGGCACGACAGGGGACAGTCAGACGCATCTTGCCTAGCTGAGAGAGACAAGTTCTCTGGTCAGCTGGGTCCCCACATCCCAGAGAGCTTCACTCTAGCAGCCCTAAGAACCCTCATCTGAGTCCAGAGGTTTAACCCAAACCACCTCCCCCTTCTCTTCTCCCTTGTACCCACCGGGCACATGAGTGACACCCGGAGACTCGTAGTAGCCACCTCACTGTCCGGGTCAGCAGTCAATTTCTCCTTGACTGAAACAAGAATGAGGCCAGAGCCATGGGGTCAGCAAGGCTGAAGAGGAAGCCCAGGATATAGTGAGGCCAGAAGCAAACAGCTCTGGCTGAGAGGCAGCTGAGTAGACAGCCTTCAGGGGCCAGTGGGATGTCACATGGGGGTGGTCTGGGATCTGAATTATGCAGGCTGGGGAGGGAGGGGGATTTCCCCATCCCTGAAGATGCTTAAATACAGCTGGGTGACACTTTGGCAGAGAAGACCTAGAGGGAATTGAAGCATCACAAGAGGGTTAGATTAGATGATCCTTAAGACTCTTTCCACTCTGGAGAACCCACATTCCAGCAGGACTGGAATTAGGGTCTGTGAGGTGCAAAGCAGATGTATAATTGGGAATGCAAGGGTGTCACAGTGCCTTGGAGTGGTCCAACTTCTGAACCATGAAGATTGGTAGGGGGAAGGGGGAGGGTTGGGGTTCATGTGAGAGGTGAAGTAAGTTGACACAAGAGGAGTATGGGTTTGATTGAAAAGACCGGAGGGCCAGGAAGACTTGGATCCAGATCAGAGGGGAGAAGAGGGGAAGGTGTTACTCACTCAGTGCCCGGGAGTGGTCTGGGTTCCGGATACCCTTTGCTCTGAGTTTTTGTAGAAGGGTCCCTGCAGTCAACTGCCTCACCAGGTACACAGACAAGGAGTAATTCTACTTGGAGGTGGGGGGAGACAATTAGCTTCTGCTTTGCACACCATCCCCCCACTCCCTGCTTTGTCCCACGAGGACAAGAGACAGTGGGTTAAGGTAGAGAGACTCATAAAGAGGAAAATGTTTCCCCAACCCAGGACACTGGATGATTTCCCCGTCACTCCCTGCAGGCTTCTCCAGGCTCCCTGCCTCAGCCATGCTCACCCGTCCAAACTCAGACGACCAGTTGACCACAATGGTGTTGGGAACAGTGGCTGAGAGTCGAGCCAGGGGCGTGATGTTGATGGGGCGGCTGGGCCTCTTGGGCTCAGCCCCATTCTTAGTAGGAGGAAGGTAACCCTGGGGAAGGGAGGGACTGGTCAAGACCTCTTGTCTCCAGTTACTCGCTCCCTGGAGGGAAGGCCAGCATACTCACTGACCAAGGAGATGGGGGCCCACTGAGTGACTCACAAAACTGGGGAACTATCTAGGATTTATAGGAAATAGGAACCCACTCACTGAGTTCCTGAGGAGGAAGAATACGGATGCCCCAGTTCTCCCAACTCGCAGCTCTGGGGTCATCACTTCTGAGAAGTCTTCCCTGAACCTTTGGGTTGAACTATTGTCCCACCTCTGGGTTCTGACAGAACCCTTGTTCAGCCTTATCTTAGTACTCTAGATTATATTGATTCAATCAGTAAACTGAGCACCTACTGTGTGCCAGGCACTGTGCTGGGCATGTCTCTTTCATAATAAGTCTGTAGTTAACATTTAGGAACTGAAACAGGGTAAGGGTTATTTCCAGAAGAAGAAAATAATATTTACCGGCAGGGGGCACAGTTTCCCATTGACCTTGACAAAGAGATTGGGGGGGAAATAATCTTCCTGAGGGCAGCTGGTCTCACAGAGACAGAACCTGGTAAAAAGTGGGAGAACATGAAAGGGTAGGAGGCAGTTTCTTGAGTTGAATCTGGCAGAGAGGCAGGGAACCTCAGAAAATTAGTCATAGATATCTGTAGCCCTCAGCATCCAACAAAAATCCAGGGCTGAGGTAGACGTGGCGGAGCAGGGATGTCTCCCAGGAGTATCTGTCATACCCTTATTTCATTTGACCCCCAATGGGAGCACAGCAGGGCTAGGAGGGAGGATCAACTCACCTTAGCTGCACCTGTATGGTATAATCGCATTTGGCTCCTGGCAGAACCTCCCTATAACAGGGAGGGAGAAGAAAAGATGTCAGTATGTGACCCCAGAGGGCAGGGGTGAACAGACAGAGACACAGAAAGTTAGATGTCCAGGGGATAGAGAAGAGGCATACAGGAGACAAGTCAGGTACAGGAGGATGGATAGGGAGGAGAGCAAGGCAGAAGAGAAGAGTCAGAGAGCAGAGTCCAAGGGTAACCCCCTAGGATGGGGCAGGAGGACTGAAAGAGATGTACCTGGATGTGAGAATCTGCTGCACTTGTTGGGGTGTGAGAGCAAAGGTAAAGTGTGCTTCCTCAAACCGCTGGCTAGAAGTGGATGCTGAGGACACAAGGGGGCAGTTATTCCCAAGCCCATGCTCAGGCAGCCACAGAATTTGCCCCCATCCCAGGTTGCTGATCCCACAGGACTAAAACCTAAGAAAGGCTTGGGGAAGAGGCATGGAGCCCAGGAAAGCTGAGGCACCACAAAGAGTCGTACCAAGGGTGGTGGGCCGGATGAGCTCCCCGTAGACTTCATAGAAAGGCAATGGTTTCATGGTGACATCAGGGTGCACAGGCTGGGGTAGAGGCGGGTGCATGTCCACTTCACGCTTGGGGCCCAGCAGGGTGCCAGGGGCCAAGAGGGCTGGGGGAATGGGAGCTAGAGGACCAGGAGAGCCTACAGGAGGGGTGCCAGGGGGCAGAGAGAGCAGGGAGAGATCAGAGGGCCCCAGAGTCTTCCTGGGAAAGCGTCGGCGGTAAAGCTCTTTGATCTTCATCTGGACGCTGGGGGCACAGCTAGACTTGAGGAGGTGCAGGGCCTTGGCCAGGAGCTCGTGCTTCCGTCCACTCTTGTTCCGCCCAGCAAAGCCAAGGAGCACCTGGAGCTCAGACACCCGGAAACTCATCACCATGTGCTGTGGAGAACAGAGAAGCTTGAGAATCCTACCTTGCACAGGCCTGTCCTGTCAAAGATGCTGGGGCTGAGCTACCAGGTGGGCGATGCCTCTTTGCCTCCAGTACTGATCAGAAAGATGCTTTGCAGCCAGTGGATTACTGCCAGACAGCCGACCTGGCCAAAGGGACATCTCAGTCTCAT
Source organism: Diceros bicornis minor (assembly GCF_020826845.1). Lineage (NCBI taxonomy): Eukaryota > Metazoa > Chordata > Mammalia > Perissodactyla > Rhinocerotidae > Diceros > Diceros bicornis. The sequence goes on from NC_080743.1 coordinate 53,389,748, forward strand.
TTTAGCAACCTGAGGTCAACCTCACCACTACCCCCTAGAGCTTGAGCAACCCCATCTCCCCATGCCTGCAAGTTGACCAGGTGGGGGCAGGATGTAGGGTGCAGATGGCAAGCCACCCTCAGGCACACCTCTGAGTCCACTACAGCCTCCTACCTCCATCCCTGCCTCAAGTCTGGACTCTCCTTTAAGCTGCTTATCTCCTCTCCTGCTCTTTCTCAGACTCCCAGACCCATCCCAGACTCCTGGGAAGAGGATAGGAGACAAGGAGAAGGAGGGGGAGAAGAGGATTCAGGCCAGACAGTCCCACAAGGAAGAAAGGGGCCAGGTGGCTGGAGGATTGTGCCTCACAGCCCACCCCTCCCAATACCTCAATCTACCTCAGCTATTTTCCCCAAGCCTCTGGAGCTTTTGTGGCCAGGGTTTCCAGGGCAGGCTTCAATGCTCATACCTCCCCTAAATCCTTTCTCAGTGTCATTTTTCTGGGAGGGAAACAAGACCAAAACTTGAGGCGAGGGAGAGTGTTAGCAGTGAATCACCAAGTCCAGGTATCCTACCTGTTTACTCCATCTCCTTCTTTCCTACATAGAGAAAATAAGCGATCCTCCTCCTCCATAGGGATGGAAGAGGAGAGGGCAAAGCTCTCAACATAGGCCGTGGGAGAATAAGGAGAAGATATGTGGGCCCTGAGCCAGGGTGCAGAATCTCGAGCTCTCCTAAAGGCAGCTGGGCCCAGTGACTAGACCTCAACCTGCCCAGGACTGTGGCTCCATTTCAAAAGGTGGAACAAAGGCAGGAGGCAGAGGGGTGAACCCAATGGTTTAAGAGGTGTCCCATGAGATGTCCTTGGATATGGTCACCCTCAAGACTCTGTGCCCTCATAGTGGGAGGGCACAAAAAGCTTTCTCTTTAAAGGACTCCCTTCTGTCATTCTCTAGGAGACCCTGCCACGGGCAGACCTTGTTAGCCCTCCACAGTTCTTCCCCTCATAGGAAGCATTATACCTTTGGGCCCCCTTTGAGGAATGTGATGAAAAACTTGCTCCTCTACCTTTCCCCCCATCCTTATTTCCTCTATACTGTCTTTATTTCTCCATTAGCTTTGCCAAGAACTTCCCTCTTTTCTATCCTCTGTCCTGCCCGAAGACTCACTAAGGCAGGACCTTCCTCTCAGCCTCCAGGATGCTCCTGCCCCACCCCTCGATCTATCTGCCCGCACAGCCCCGCCCCCTGGATCTCAGCCGCCTACTGGTTCTTCCCAAGGCTCGGATCCCAATAGAAGCCCCAAAGACTGTATCCTCTCAGCTGCATTTCCCCAGGAGCCTCCCGTACATCTGCCTCCCAGTTCCATCCCTACATCTGCCCCCCTACTGTCGCATCTCTTGGCCCCCTATGCCACTACAGAGCTTTTCCCCCTAGCCCTACCCCTACATCTGCCCCTACTACCAAATCCGACTCCTACCCCGTGTCCCCGCCCCCTGCGCCTCGGCCCCCAACAGCTGCAATTCCCCTCGGCCCCACCCCTACATCTGCCCCGCGGCCCCGCCCCCGGAGCTTCACCGCAGCCCCTTCCTCGCCCACAGCCACTTCTTTCCCATCCCCAGCAGCCAGTCCCCGCCACGTCTCCAGCCCGCACCCGAGCCCTCAGCACCCAGTCTCAGTCGCTTCCCTGACTCGGCGTACCGCCGAGCTCAGTCCAGATGGGGATGGGGGAGGGGGCCGGTACCTTTAATTCGCCCAGCTCCGCCATCTTGAGACATCGCAGGAGCCGGAGCCCGAGCCCCAGCTCAGGCCCAGGGACCGGCGCACAACTCTCCACCCCGGCGCCGGCCGCAAATGCCGCCTGCTCCGCCCCGTCCGGCCCCCTACACCTCCCCTTCCCGACCCCGCCCGCCTGGTTTCGGACAAGCCCCGGCCTCAGCCCCTCCCTCCACAGCCGGACCCAGCCCCTGCACGTCTTTGGCCGGTATGCAAGACCCGTAGACCCGGAGGGAGGGTACGGCCCGAAAGATCGGGGGGTTCCCGGGGGTAATGGAGAGGAGGCGGACCCGAAGTGCCTGGGGGAGGGGGACTTTGCCACGCCAGAGTTGGGAGGGGATGAGCTTTTAAGGAGCCAAAGATACTTGAAATATGGAGGGAAAGTATCGAGAACTGCTAAATCTCAGAAATGGGGGAGGGGGTAGCGAAGTTAAAGCGAATACCCTCATCTCCCTCTTTACAAGTTTAACTAGCTAAAATCAAGAGTTCTACCACTCGGGAAATGGGTGAGATCTGACCCATTTTAGGGAAGCTATGGAGTCGTGAATAGTTCATTTCAAGACGGCTATTCTCAATCCTTCGTCCTCCCTCCCCCCTCCTCCCCCACTACAATGTAGCTCGTGGTCCGAGCGCAGCACTCAAACCAGGCAGCGAAAAAGTTTGGTGCGGAGAGCGGGACTTACCAGCACAGTTGCAGGGAGCGGGGAGGGGGCTCAGGAGGCTCAGAGGGTGGGCTGGGGATGTGGGGGGAGGGGGCCCGGCGCCGCTCCCGCAGTCTGAAGGGCTGGAGGTTGGTCCGGCAGCTGGACGCTGCAGCCGGAGCTCCGCCTGGCGGGAGCTCCGCCCGGCCCACCGCTCGGGCCGGGGCCGCCCCCTCCTGGGTGAGCCCGCCGGGATCGCCAAGATGGGGGGAGGAGGCGGAGTCTGGGGCGGGAGAGGGAGGGACCCTGAACCTGTCGCTGGAGAGATTAACTCCTCGAGTGAGTGGATCAGGGGAGACGACGTTCTTGCATCTCGTCCTTCTCACTATCGCTCTGACCCCTTACGCTGGTGTACGGGCTTGGGGCGGAGGCATGCTGCGGATAAGACAGTATGGACCGGGGATCTGACCACATTAAGAGATTCCTACTTGAAAAGAGACTTCTAGCAGCCTGGGCTGCTAGAATCCGAAGTGTACCTAAGCCCAACTTTACCTGTGGCCGCCACCTCCTACCCCAAATACACAGACCGTCACCAGAGACCACACACACTTGGTGTAGCTGAAGGTGAACAGAAGGGAGGTTTTCCAGGCTAATCGCTCACATACAGGTGCCATGAAAGCACCAACTTTAGGGCAGTTTACCCAAACTAGGTCCTGGAAAAACGCATAGTATTTTATAGTTAGTTGGCTGGGACCTAAATGATAATGTCATTTGTTCAATAAATATTGGAATGCTGTTCAGAGATTGTTGGGTGCTGAGGACATCAAAGCCATGCAGGAGCTCTCAGTCTAACAGTAGCAGACAAGACAGTTAAACCTATAATCAGCATAGGAAAAGAGTACTTTAATAAATAATATGAATAATCCTCTCATTTAGCTTAAACCTTCAGTATAATCCTTCCCGTGAGACCCTACTCACACCATAAAACTAAAAGTGCCAGCCTGCCAATATCCCCAGGTACCTGTTGAACTGAACCATGCCCAACTACTTTGTGGATTTTGTCCGTAGGGAAAATGTCCACCTTCTCCTGACACTCAGGTTCTTTCCTTGCTGCTTTGCTGCCAGCACTGGTGGGACCTCAAGATAAACTCAAGCTCAAGTATTTGGTTCTAAATCCCAAGTGATTCCTCCAACACTTGAGTCTTAATCAGGCCCTGAGCTCATTTTCTTTTTTGTTCTGTATAGTCCTCTAGATCAAAAGTTATTGTGGACTAGTTTGTATTTTCTAGAGTTTTCAGTGGTTTTGGGGAAAGGAGGTTAAGGAGGATGAAAAAGAGAGGGGAACTCTGGGGGTGATGGATATGTTCATTATCTTGATTGTGTGATGGTTTTATGGGTGTATACATATGTCAAAGCTTATCAAATTGTACACTGTAAGTATATGCAGTTTATATTGTGTGTCAATTATACCCCAATAAAGCTGTAAAAATGTAAAAATAAAAAGTCAACCTCACCTTGATTCCTAGCGATTTCATAAAGGAGGGATCTCCTTTAATAGTTAATTTGAGGTTATAAGTTCTAGCATCCCTATGGGATAGCAGAAAACTAGGAACCCAGGCACCTGAATCTAATCGTGCAAGCTCCAGGAGGACAAGAACTTTTCTGTGCTGTTCACTCTATCCCCAGTACCCGGCACATAGTAGACTCTTTAAATATCAATTTAATAAGTTAATCCTACCAGATAAAGGAGGGAAACTGCAAATCAGGGCCAAGTTCCAGATGGAGGACATTAGAAGACATAGTCTGAATCCCATCATGGCCGACCAAGCTTCACCTGCTTTCACCCATGCACTCCTACGTCTGAAGCCTGGGGAACAAGGGGGAAGTGAAACAGGAGTGATAAGTTCCTACTGAAGTCCTATTAAACAGCCCAGGAGGAAAGGGGGGACCGTTAGGACTAGAGTTACTTTGGGAAAGAAAGATTTATTTATGAAATCAAGGAAAATTTCAGGGCTCAGCGTTGTTGGGGTAACAGTGTATGGGGTTGTATAGAGAGAGATTGGGAAGACCAGGGTCTGGGGAAGGTTCCACTCCTTTATTAAGATTAACATCACTGACCATTCCCGTAGCTCAGCCATCCTGGAATCAGCTTCCAGGGGCCCCAGAGGGAGCCAAAGCCCTGGCTTCCATTACAAAAGCTGTATCCTGACTCATACTTGAACATAGCCAAATGATCTCCCCCTCTCTGGACACTTCTCTTGGCAGTTTCTTCATTCTTTCCCCCCAACACTCCATATATAATCAGGCATGCAACAGTCCTTTTATATTCTTTGGTAACTCTAAGAACAGGAAGGAAAAGAGAGGTTCTGTTCCCCTTAACAGAAATGACTTGGACCTTTTTGATGCTCTTCCTCTGGCAGCTGCACTCTTCCCTTTCTCCATCAAGTCCTCCTCTCTCCATTCCCCCAGCCTTAAAGCAGTCCTGTGCCCAACCACACAAACCCCAAAGCTGACCCTCATCTTCTCTAGGACCTGATCTACATAGCTGCTCTTTTTCCTGGCCAAACCCTGGAACCAGGCTCCGCAGACCTTGTGTGGCCCCCTGCCTTCCACAGCAGCCCCTCCCCATTCTTCTCTCAAAGCAGTCTCTTTACTGCCAAACCACTGCCGGCTGACCCAGCATAACCCAGCAGGGGGCGGGCTGAGAGAAGGAATGGGGAGGGATCAGTGTGTGGGCCACCAAACCGCAATTACAGATTTTGGAGAAACTCACTGCCTCACTCTCACCTAGCAGTCTGGCTGGTGGAGGGGCAGGAAGGGGAGGAGACCCAGGGGAAGTGGCCAAGAGAGATACATTTTTTTAGTGTGAGAACAGAACTGGAGGGAAGAAGCCAACTCTGATATCCCTTCATCCCTTTTCCAGGAATCAGACTTTTCATCCCTCTTTGCACCTGGGGCAAAGAACACTGACCACATGAAACCATGTGCCTCAAATCTAGACACATCGTTTAACACATAATAGAACACTTTAGATTGTACATCCTGAAGAAAAACCAGGTCTCTCAATCTCTCCTTGAAAAAGATAGTAGACTCAGGAGTCCCAAGGTAGAGAAAAAAGATCAGAGCTGTGTTGGTCAATATGAGACAAATTTGAGAAAGAGAGGAGTGTCAATCCCCACTTTAACGGAGGGCTGTTTTTCAAACTGTGGGAATGCTGTTTTTCAAAGTAGATCTTGACCCATTAGTGGATGTATTGTGACCAATATTTTTTCGGTGGAGCATAGTAGCAGAGAATAGAATAGAATAGAAATAGTAAGGGTAAATATTATTTCAGGTATGTACACAGGATGCAAAATGTATTTCTTACTGTGGGTCATAATCAAAGTTTGAAAGCTGCTGACTTATGAGGCCATTTGTGATCAAAGAGGAATGAAAAAGATTCCTTCCGTCACAGCCCTTTAGACAGAAAAAACAACACCCAGCACCATCCTGCCTCCTGCTTTATTTTCCATAGCGCTGGCTTCCATCCACACTGCCTCTGGTCTCATCCATGCTGATTCCAGGCTTCAGGTTTTCAGGTCTGGGGTCCATAGTGTCAGGTGAAGCCCCACCCACACCACCCCTAGTGGCCACCCCCCAACCCACCACAGCCTGATGGAGCCTCTGGCAACCAGGAATGCTCTTGTTCCCTGAAAGAAGAAATTCAAGGTTGAAATGTACACACTTCCATATCCTCAGTCTCCTCCCACCCATGCCAAGATGCTGAAGGAGATCCTTGTCTATCTGCACTGGAGAAGATGGCCACCAGCATAGGGGCAGGGAGAAGAATGGGGATGACTACTCTTTGAATGAGTGGTGTGGGAGTGAAGGAGAGATTCTGGAATTTGTAGAGTCCCACTCTAGGAAATAAATTTGCACCACTATCCCACCATCACTCATCTTTCCCTGGTATCTCTCTACCTCAGACCTTAGGAGAGTCACTCAGCTCCTCTTTTCAGCCTCCATCCCTTAAGTCAGCCTCCTTCAATCTACCTGCTCACTGATTCCTGACTCCACCCAGTGATTCCCCATATTGTGTCTTCTCAATTGACCTCACTTCAAGTGCTCTATGTCCCACAGGACTCCCTAGAGTCAGCTACTACCTGGGGCAAAAGGAGACTCCAATTCCCATCCTTAAGCCTCCTTTCCCAAGTCATTTCTCCCAGGCTCCTTCCCTTATCCCTCAACTCACTACAGAGAAATCTGGAATTCCTCAGGGCACAGGCTGCCTCAGTCCTCCTGCATGCTGAGGATTCGCAGTAGGATATTGTACACATCTTGTTCCATGTAGCCCTGTAGGTGGCAGGAAAGAAATAAAAGGAGATGAAGAACAGAAAATGGGGAGAGGCAGACAAGGGAGAGGTTCTGTGGTGTAGTGGAATGCTATTACTATGTGCCCTCACAGTATTTAACTTCTCCATGGCTGTTTCCTAATCTTTCAAGGAAGATAACAACGTCTACTTTTCAGGATTGCTGTGAGGGTTACAACTATGAATATGAAGCAAATCACCTGGTATACAATAAGTGTTTGATTCTTTGTAGTTATTATTTTTCCTAATAAAGGAGCAAGCCCCCCACCTCTTCTTCCTTGGTGAGGGATAATTTGGTTCAGGAGGAAACTGAGAAAGGACATAAGGGACAGGAAAAGGCCTTACAGCAGATCAGGGAATTGAAAAGGAGGGGCAAATACTCTCCCTCCTCACACTCATGTACAACTTCTCTTGATCTAACAATTGAGATCCAGAGACCTGGCACCAAGCATCTAAAGTCTAGATTTCCAAGAAATGACAAGTATGTGCAGGTAGAAGAAGGGACCCCAAATGCAATGCCCCCTGCCCGCTCTTTGTCTCTACCTCCCTCCATGCTCACCTGAGCAGCATTCAGCAGATGATTCCTATAGGTGGAGATGATCTCTTCGTGGTTCTTCTGGGAATCCTGGGAGGGAGCATCAATGGGAAGTTACGTGACCACCTTCCCCACACTCACCCTGATCCCCCAAGCATGAGGAGCAATAAAATGAAGTGGTCAGCTGTGCCAGCTAGGCTCCCTTGGCCCATCACTGGCCCACTGCCTGGCCAGGCCTCTGCAGTTCCCAGAATCTCTGCCACATCTACATCACTTCCACTGTCCACTCTCTTCTCTAGCAGTGTCCATTTCCCTGAGGGCCAAAACACACCTGCAACTGCAGGGCAAGGCAAGCATTTTCTCCCCGAACTGCTAGGACCTCCTCTGAAAGCTGCTCCAGCTTCTTCAACAATTCCTTGATCTGAGGCCAAAAGGAAAGAAAGGGAACCAATGAGGCCCAAGTCATTTCCCACTCCAATACCACCCAGGGTCAAGGTCAGTTTCCTGTTATTAGGTATTTAATATGTGCCAGACACTTTTATACACATTGTCTCATTTAATACTCAAAAGAGCTCTTCTTCTGTTCTGAGAAGAACAATACTTCTCTGAGGGAAGTATTATTCACATTTTATAGATAAGGAACCTGAGTTAAGTAATTTGTCAAAATCATACAGCTAATAAGTGATGAAATCATGATTTGAACCAAGATCTCTTTGCATTCATGGTCCATGCTCTTAACTCTGTACTGGATCCTGACCTACTTCTGACTGCTGACCACTAAGGGAAATGGAGATGAGTTTTTGTGGTTTGTAAGGCTGAGGCACAAATGTAGTTAATGACAACCAGCAGTAATAGGAATGGTGGTAATAGGAATAATAAAAATAGCTAACTTTTATTGAGTAATTACCATTTGCCAAAATTGTTCTGAGTATTTTAAATATAATATCTTATTTAATGTAATCCTCACAACAACCCTATTATTATCCCCATTTTGTAGATGAGAAAACTGAGACTTAGAGACTTAGAGGCTCTAAGAGAACTCACCCAAGATCAGTCAGTAAATTTTGAAACTGAAATCAAATCCAGAAAATCTCAGTCCAGAGTCTACCAAAATATTTTCTTTTCCCATTTGTCTACTTTCATCTTCTCTTTCAACACCAACACAAAATTCCTCCTTTCTTTGATTAGCCCCTCCTCACACTGATTCCTATTCTGTATAACATTTCTTCTATTTTCATGCAGTCTATATTATATAAAATGTATACTCCCTATATTTTTTAATCATTCTAAATTTGATCATGTATACAAATTTTAATAAGAAGTCTGAATTCATTCATTTCATAGGTAGTTCTAGAATTGCAAAGTTTATTTGTAAACTGACTTTTTAGAATTCATAAAATACGTCTGCTAGAAACATGTAGATTTACACTCACTTTTGGAGCAATCATTAGGAAACTCAGGTATCCAACACAGTGGTTTTCAAACTTTTTTTCTTTGCATTGGCGCCCCCTTTGTCAATGGAAATCTTGTAGAACCTACTCCAATCGAAGTGGGAGGGGAGGAGAGGGGCTATAGCCTAGTCTACTTTTCTTAACCCATCAGCCCCTGAGTCACCCCCTCAGAACCTCAAAACCACAACCCACCATATTATCAGACCTCTTCCCAGGCTAATGCACTATGTAAGTCAAAATGCTAATAAACCATAGGACTCCACTGGTGGTAGCCCTGACCACACTGCTTCTGAACCCTGAGTCCCAAATTTTGATAGGTAAGACCCCTTCTCCCTTCTGTTTATACCTTACCTCACCTGCAGTCTCAACCCCAAACCCCCTCAGACCAAGGAGAACATAGTGTGGTCTTTGCAAATGGTTGGCCTTCTGTTTGGGCTATTAATCTGACTAACCAAAGGTGGATTCAAATTAGCAAACCATTAAACACACAGAAATCTTCCCCAATGTTCCCTACAGCTGTCTCGCCTGCTCACCTTGGCCTCCTTATCCCGGCAAGCCCCAATGAGATGCTCCATCTTCTCTTTCAGCAGCTCCACTGTTTTCTCAAACTGCTCCGAGCGCCCGCGCATCTCGCTGGCCTGGCGCTCCTGCTCGGCAGCCCTTGCAGCCAGGTCCCCGCTCCTGCGGCGCTCCTCGGCCACAGCCTCCCGCAGCCGACCCATTTCCCGGCAGGCTATGTTATACTTTTCCAGCAAAGCCTTTAGCTCCTGGCCCCAAGCCTGGGCCTGAGCCACCAGTGAACCCTGAGTTTTCTCATGCTGCCGCAGGCTGGCCGCCTCTCGGGCCCTCAGCTCAGCCACTTCCTCTGTGGCCTGGTAAAGCAGCTGCTTCAGCTTCCCAATCTCCTGGCTCTTTCTACTCATTGTGGCCTGAACGGCCCGCAGCTCTTCCTCCAGCTTCCCCAAGTCTTGCTCCAGAGCAGCCACTTGGGGGGATGCTGGGTCCTTTGAGGGGGTGCTTGGCTCCGCACGTGGGGCAGGGGACCCTCGCAGCTGCTGATTTTCCTCCTCCAGCCTAGCCAGCACCTGCTGGGCCTCACGGTGCCTGTCTACCAGGGTGCTGATGCAGGCCTGCAGCTCCTCCAGGGGCTCGGCTATGCCTCGTGTACTCCCCTTGCCCACCAGGTCTGGGGGCAGGCAGTCCCACAGCCCTCGGAGGCCGCTGCTCTGGGTGGCCAGGCGCTTCCGCAACTTCTCGGTGGCCTCCTTCTCCATGGCCAGTTCATCTGTCAGCAGCCCCACACTCCGCCGCAACTGCTGTAGCTGGACCTGTGCCTCTGGCTTAGGCACAAACTCCCGCTGGAGCCGCTGGGTCAGGGACTGCAGCTCCCGCTGCAACCGCTGCCGCTCCTGCCCCAGCTCCGCCAACTCCTCCGGCAAGTTACTGTTGCTCAGTCTCAGTGCTGACACCTCTTTCTCCAGCTGTCCCTTTGCCAGGCCTTCTCCAGGCATCTGTTCCCCTCCAGGGGCCCCTAGAGTCTCTCCCCGGGCCCCAGGAGCCCTTTTCTCCCTCCCTTCATCCTCTTTGGTGATGGTCCCTGGGCCTGCCTTTGGGGCTCTCTCTCTGTGCTCCTGGGCAGGGGCCTCAGGTTTCATCTGTAGTCCTGCCTTTGCCCGATCCAGCCTCACCAGCACCTGCTCCAACCTGGCCTCCATCTTCTCCCAGGCAGCTGCTGCAGCCTCAGCCCGGGGTGTCCCCAGAGCTCCCTCCAAGACCTGTCTTGACAAAGCCCCCCGGGCAGCATCCTTTTCTCGCCACACAGCAGCCAGCTCCTCCCTTAGTTGTAGCAGGAGCTGGTTCATGGCTGCTGTGCCCACTGGTTCAGCCATTGTGCCTGTTGGTTCAGTCCCTGGGGCCTGGGGCCTCTCCTTCTGGTCAGCATGCAGCTGGTCAGTATGATCAGGGCTAAGGGCCTGTCCACCATTGGTGGTAAGTTGCTGTCCTGTGGCTTTCCCAATGGTCTCAGACCTTGGGCTCTGGGGTGGCCCTTGTTCTTCTGGTTGGGCCCTCACATGGGCTTCATACTGGATCTCCCCTGGGGCTGAATCCTCTGCCTTCTTGGAAGCTAATATTGGGTTTCCTGCAGCTGCAGCTGCTGCTTGCTGCTGCTTCTTTAGCTCTTGTATGTGCTCAGTCAGCAGGTCCAGGGGACAACCCTGCTCTATGCCATCTCCTCCAGGCTGGAGACTAGAGCCCTGCTCTCTTGGAGCTCTGGGCTCTCGGGATAGGAGGTGCCCCAGCTCCTGCACCTGCTCCCGAATCTGGTTCTCCAGGCCCAGGTAGGCTGCAGCTTGAGATTTACACTCTTCTGTCTTTCGTATCAGCTCCTGCTCCAACTGAGAAACTTTCCTTTGTTCCTCTTCATACTTCCACCTCCACTCCTCTAAGCATGGGTCTTCTTCATCCTCCTCTTCCTCCTGCTCCTCCTCAGGCTCCGCTCTCCATGGGCTCTTCTGTGGAGAACCCACCTGAGGCTCAGATGGAGAGGCCTATGTAGAAAAAGGAACAGTGAAGAAAGCCAGGCAGCTAACCTAGCCCCAGGAGGGCCTTTCTTCTCTTAGACTATCTCGATGCCCCAAGGATCACAGCCTGATATTCCAGTGGGATAGCCTGGGGTGGGGCAGAAGCAAAAAGGAGAGGCACTTAGGGTCTTACCTGAGATGGAAGATCTGGATGTTGAACTAGTCCCTGACCTATGTGAAAAGACATGGGGGAAATGAGAGAGGAGACAGATCCCATGTGCTTCTAGCCCAGATTCTGTCTTGAGACTTTCTCTGAGAGGAGTGGCCTGTCAGTGTAATAACCCTTACTAAACATGTCTTCCTGGTGCTGGAAGCCACCCCTGTTCAATGGGTCCCTAACTATCCAGCAACCTTGGTTCTCGATCCAGAGATGAGACAGCTCATTTGTTTTGTTTACTCACTCATTTACTGGACACTGTGCCAGGCACTGTTATAGGCACCAGGACCTCAATGGTGAGCAAAACAGAAATGGCCTATCATCTGAGGGGTTTACAGTCTAGTAGGGAAGAGAGAGGATTGACTAGCAAATCACACAAATAGATGTACAATTACAACTCATAAATGCTAGCAATAGTACTAGCCAGAGTGGCCCTCAGTGAGAGACAAATTTACATTAAGGAATTTTGTGACCATGCTTTTGGGAATTTGGGTTCATTTCATAGTAGCAGCAATAAATAAGTAAGCTTTCAATTAAAGTGACAATTATTTGTCAGATGTGAACTTCCATGGGAACAAATGGGATTCCAAGAAGTTTCTTTGATTCTAAGGCTATCGAGGAGAATCTTGAAGTTACAAAAGGGACTCGGCTTTACCTCCCCGCCACCGCCGGTTCAGGGCCTGCCGCAGTAGCCTCCACAGCACCTTGTCTTGTGTGCGTAGAGCATAATGCAGAGCATCATGCCCCATGCTGTCCACTGCCCCCGCATCTGCTCCATGGCTCAGGAGCAGTTCAGCCACCTCAGCGCTGCCTTTCTCACAGGCCAGGATCAGAGCCGATCTGTGGGTTGGGACAAACCTGAGCATAGGCTTTCCCCATGGAATCCAGGAGTCCTGGTTCCAGAAATTCCATCACAGGGTCAGGTCTCACTCAGTGTGGTCAGGAGAACCACAGAGCAACACTAGCCAATGATAAAGCATTAGACCAGGCCAGAACTCTTCAAATGTCATTCCTTGGAGCTGCAGCATTAGAAAGTAGAAGGCTAATTGGAAGGGCTCCATTTTTATCTGCCTTATATATTGACCTTCTGTATAAATTCTTTATTGGAAAAAAGGATTCCATTGCTTAGAAGATAGTTTGAAAACCGGAAAATTAAACTAATGGGTTCAGAAGTATTGATTCTACTTCTGGAGTCATCTATGCTAGGAAGATGGTGGTGGCAGCAGCTGAGTAGGAAACTATAAGGAAAACTTTCTCAACTCCCCAAGAAGAAAACAGTGAGGCAGCAGGCAGAGTTCTAAACCACCACTTGGAAGGAAAGAGGTTCCCAAGAAAACAGAGTCCAACCTGCCTTTTTCCCTAATACACACACACACACACACACACACACACACACACACTTTGCCCAGTGGCTCCTTTCTAGATTGGTCAGGATCTAGATTTGGGGAGGGAAGATGGGGAAGGCTCACTTGTCATCTTTGTCTGTGACATTTACTCGGGCGCCTCTCTGCAGTAGCTGTGAGCAGATAGCTGCGTGACCACCCAGTGATGCAATCATCAGGGGGGTACGTCCATCCTGCAGATTGTGAGGAGGGGGTTCATGAGGAGCCAGGGGGAGCTAGGAGTTTGACACAATCCTACAAACTCCCCTCTACCCCCACCTCTCCAGAAAAAAACACACGTCCTGGGGCTAGATGCTCCTTTTCAGAGGGTTAGAAGCTCTCCAGAAGATAAGGCTTAACCTCTCTGTGAGGAAGAGGAGGAGGAGCAGGGGAAAAAGGAAGAGGAGGCGGTGCTGCACAACCCCTGGTCACTGAACTTGGCCAATCAAGGTCAGAGAGAGCAGCAGCCTCCCTGTGTAGGGCACTGCCCAGCTGCCCAGCTACCCAGCTGACACTCACGTTATCCAGGACATCCAGGAAGGCTTCGTGGTCACACAACAGGAGCACACTTGAGGCACAGCCAGAGGAGGCTGGAGAGGGTTAAGGGATGATTGGGTTAAGGGGAAGCAGGAAGGACACCTAGTCAGACCATGATGCAACATCCCCTCCAAACATTTTAGCAGTCAGCCCTGGCCTACCCTTCCCACCAAATGTTATCCTCCCCTCCCTTCCCACTCTATGGTCCCTGCAGCCCTGTTGCCCACCAGTCCCATGCCACACACCTGCCCAGTGCAACGGACTACGATTTTCCGCATCCACAGCATCTTCATTGGCACCGTGCTGCAAACAGCAACAAAGGGAAGTAGCATGGAGCATAGCGTTAACATCCTCATCCCTACCCCCTGTTGGGTCACCAACTTCCATAGTACCATGGGGAGGGGCAGGAGGACCATGGCTTTGGCCAGCTACTAGGCAAGCCCAATCCATTCCTTGACGATGATAGGTAGCCCTGAATTTCAGCCCTGGTTCTTAAACCTAGGGCTTAAGAAAAATATGTTTTTCTTAAACATGTTAGGGAAAATGACACCTGAGTCCATGACTAATACTTTAGGATCATACTGTAATTGGGAAACTTGGAAAGGGCCAAGAAGAACAAAAGCAGAACAGCCATCTGTCCAATAGCCTGTTGAATTGTGCCTTTTGTACTTTTGGAGACTTATTTTTAAATTGTCCACATGTCATTTCACATGTATATTTTTCTTTGTGCTCCTAGACTACAAACTCCTCAAAAACAGAGAGTAGGGTTTTGGTTTAATTTGAACACCTCTTCCCTCCTTCTACCTGCCCATCATCACAGCAGTTAGTGTCCACAGTGGCCCTGCCAGTGGCAGAGCTCAACATATGCATATTGACTGACTGACAGTCAGTCCCTGGCAACTCTGCTTTGTGACCTGCCCTCGAGGGCAGCATTAAGCATGTTGCCTCACACAGTAGGTGTTAAATAAATGTTTGTGAGTTAATGAATAAATGATTACCAGCTCTCTTATTGGGGATGAATGGGGTATATTTGACCAAATATTGCTTGTGACTACAAGATAAAGTTAGGAGACTCTGGGTCCACTTATTCTCTTCGCAGGAATAGTATCAAGGGGTTGCTCTTACCTGCAGCAGGACCTTGACACATTGTGGCTGGCAGGAGATGGTGGCCAAGTGCAGGGCGGTGCTTCCTGGAAAGAGAAAGAGGGGTAGGGAGGGTGGGTGGCCCCATGCATGCCCATGACTCACAGGGAGGGAGGGCAGCAGAGGCACAGATAATCAGAGGGAGATTAGAGAGAGAAGCTCTCAGCCACACAGGGCCAGAAGTTCCTGTTCCCCAAGTGCCTGGTACCTGTGGTGGTTGTGGGAGTGGGGGTGAGGTATGCAGGGAGTGGAACCCCTGGAAGGATGCTGGTCAGAATTTATGAGGAGAGAAGCAGGGGGCTATAGTTGGAACCTCCAGCAGGGCCCAGCACTGGCCCCCACTGCTGCTGCAAAGAGAAAAGCAAGCAGCATGACCCAGTGCTCAGACTTACTCACCATCCTCATTCTTGCTATTGATGTCGGCCCCATTTGCAAGCAGTATAGTCAGACATTCTGTCAAGCCTTTGGAGGCTGCCAGATGAAACCTGCCAGAATCAAAGCCGAGAGGGAGAGGATGAAGGGACCAGGGAATGAGGAGTGGGAGAAGCTTAATAAGCACTACCTGCTATGCTCCCTCACCCCAAAGCTAATCCCAAAAGCAGAGAGGGAAGCTCCGCTAGTCTGACTTTCTGAGAAAGAGAAAGCTATACGGCCTACTGTCATAAAGTCAGAGGAAGCTGGAAACAAAAATGGTCTCAAGCAATCTCAGACTACTGCAGGGGTGTCCAGGAAACACATAATTACCCGTTGCTCTGAGACAGGACCCTTAGCAGACTGGAAGTGTCACAGAAAGAGTCAGCCAGAGCAGAGCAGAGGGGTGGACGTTTGAAGGTTGACTTGGGCAGAAACAAGGGATAATATCCCCCTTGTTCTTGTCACTCCTTCTAGCCATTTGACTCTCATGGCTACCACTTCATTCCTAATTTCCTAAGCATACACACTCTCCTACTTGTGCAATGAATAAATACTCTATTTAGTGAATGTATCAGTTTTCTGTTTGTTTCATAGGCTTTATGTCCTTTTTTGTCAGTGTTGTCGATCTGGGTTGTGAGGTGGATGGAGCTCAGGGACAATATTTTCTTCCCTCACCTTGTACAGCACTTGATACATAGCAAAGATTTATTGATATGCTTGCTAATTAAGACAAAAAGGGCTCTGAAGTTGTAGGCATTCCCTGGTGCTACATCATATTGGGGTTTGGGGCTTTTAAAGAGAACCACATACCAAGGGTGGGGTCAGGAGGACTGACTTACGGGGACTGGCCGTTCGAGTCTAGCTTGGTGGGTCGGGCCGACTTCCTGGAGGCCAGGGCAGCCACGCGTCCCACATCCCCTCGCTGCACTGCCTCCAGCAGCTTCTGATCACGGCGGTTCCATCTCTCCACCTGGTCCAGAGCCACAAATTGTATGATGGGGGTGGTGTGGAGAAAGAAAAGAGGGAGATGGTTAGGATGCCAAGCCAAAGAAAAGAGACATCCCTGTGGTCCTTTCAATGTTCCACAAGTCACTCAGCCTAGATCATTTAGTCCTTCTTAGGTGGGCCAGTTAAATAGTCACCAACTCCTATGCCAACAAGAACTACTGCTGGTTATTGCCAGCTTTGGACCAAAAGGTGCTTGGACTACTAAATTAAAAGCATTTTTGAGGGGCCGGCCCCATGGTGTAGGGGTTAAGTTCAGTGCACATCACTTTGGGGGCCCGGGTTCGTGGGTTCGGATCCTGGGCGCGGACCTACACCACTCCTCAGCCATGCTGAGGCAGTGACCCATGAACAAAATAGAGGAAGATTGCCACAGATGTTAGCTCAGAGCTAATCTTCCTCTGACACACACACACACAAAAAGTCATTTTTGAGTACTAAATGCATAGTATTTCAAATGTCTTCTTATCATCATATGATTATTGTCAGGTGCACAACCTCAGAGCAGTCCTAGCCATGACTCCTTTCCCTTTTGCTCTCTAGGTCTTGTTGCAGCAGAATGAACCAAACTGACCACTCCTGATTGGGCTCACATGGCCTTTCACCTCCCCATGTCGCTCCACTTTTTGTCTTCAGATATTTGAGAGATCAAGGCAACTAGCTTCAGGTCACAGCCAGGAGTCCAAATACCTAGCCATACCATCTCTACCCATTGGCTTTGGGCCCCAAAACTGGGAGGAGAAGCACAGTTTCTGTTTCTCCTTCTCATATCTAGGCCCTTTAGCTAGTCACTCTTCCCTTTCCATGGCAACAACAACCAAGAGGTAGCTCCCCTTCCTCTCCCTCGCCTCCCTCCTCATTTTCCTGGCAGTGAGCAGCTGTCCCAGACAACAGCCACACCTGGGCATGCATTGTTCTATCATTCCAGCTTGACTTTTGCGGGTGGTGGGGTGATTACAATAATTGAAGTAACACAGGGCGTGAAAGAGAAAGAGCTGTGTAAAAACACCCAGGGTTGAAAGCACAAAAAAAGCCTGGTTTGATCCAGAGAGGGGAACGGAAAGGAAGAAGGGGTGCAAAAATCTGTGGTATGGTAAAAAGAGCCCTAGGTGAATATTTTTGTCAGCAGGCCTGAGTTCAGGGCCTGGTTCAACGACTTTCTCAGCTATGTGACCTAGAGTAAGCCACTGAACACCTCTAACCTATTTCCTCATCTATATAATGTGGGAAATAATAACTACCTCATCATGTTGTGAGTATTAAATGAGCTAATGTATATAACATTTCTTTGTAAACTGTAAAGAGCCATAAAAGTGTATGGCATCCTTCTAACAAAACAGGAAGTGGTGGGGATTGGTGATGGCACATTGCATTTTATGAGGTGTAATCTCAACAAGAGGCTGTGGGAGGAGGTGGAAAAAAATAGAGTCTATGGAAGCCAAATAACTCCTTTTCAAATACTGTTTACATAGTCAGGGCAAATTATTCATCAAAAACAGGAAAGATTTTAAATACCCAAACCATAAAATTATCTAAGGTAGATGGATTCTGAGGTAATACTCCTGTTCAGCACTTGTGATTCCTCATTGCCCTTTTAAGTGCCATTTCAATTAGCCTCTCAACAGCGCTGGAAAGTAGTTAGGGCTAATATTATTTTATCTATTTGACAGAAGAAGAAACTGAAGCACACTGCGGTTAGATAACTGTCCAGGGTCACACCACAAAATAGTGGTAAAATTGAGATTAGAACCCAGGCCATCTGATGCCCAATCCTAGTTCTCACCACCAGACCATACTACTACAAAGCTATGGAAGAACATTTATTTATTTTTAAATAGTCTAAGACTGCCTCCAGGGCAAAACCACCCACCCTCAGATGCTACTCCCTCCGCGAAGAAGAGTCTCCAAACAGGTTGATTCTCAAAGGACAAAATAAGCAAAATGACTGATCCACATACCAGTAGACCCTGAGGTGTAAGAACACATTATCCAATGTCCCTTGGGGGCCATGTCACTCTCAGAAAAAGTGGAGAGCTACAACTACACCTCCACACAGGACACTGCCATCAGCTGACCTCAATCTGAAGTTCTCTGTTTAAAATCCCAATTCTAGGGGCCGGCCTGGTGGCGCAAGTGGTTAAGTGCACGCATTCTGCTGCTGGGGGCCCGGGTTTGGATCTCTGGCGCGCACCCATGCACCGCTTGGATAAGCCATGCTGTGGCGGCCTCCCACATAAAGTGGAGGAAGATGGGCATGGATGTTAGCCCAGAGCCAGTCTTCCTCAGCAAAAATAGGAGGGTTGGCAGATGTTAGCACAGGGCTGATCTCCTAACAAAAGAAAAAAATAAGTAAATAAAATCCCAATTCTAACACTTTTTATCCTTGTGAATTTAGGCATGTAACTTCTCTGAACCTTGGTTTCCTAATGATACAACGCCATTTAAAGCACCTAGCACTATGTCTGTCACATAGTAGGTGCAATAAATATTAGTTCCAGTCTCCATCCTTCCTAGCCTTGCTGGGCATATTTTGTTCCTGGGCTCAGAATTCTCCATCTAGGGGAGTGGGAGGAAGAGGTCTTGCTCATATCAGCCAATGCATAACAGCCAAGCTGTATTGATGGTAAAGGTGCTTCTTAGCAATATAGGTATTTTTCTTTCCAGCTAGATAGTTCTAAATCCACCCAATTTATCTATAATCTTGTTATACTAAGAAGAGTTTAGTATAGGTGGAAATTCATCATGGCCAAACTTCTGCAGAGCTAGGGTGAAGGACAGACGGATGCTTCCAAATTCCAAGATCTAGTACATTGCTTACCCCAGCACCTTGGAAAAGAGGCACTGGATTACCATCTCAGCCTCAAGGGAGCAATCACCAAATTAATCAGCAAACTCGAAAACAAGGATAAGCTTTGTATTTCTGTAGCCAAAATTAGGGATCCTTTGTAGAAGTAATTGCAGCCTCTCTGTATCTCTGGCTGTATGCCTCTATAAGCATCCTATCAAGATGGAACATACCAACAGTTGAGAGAAAAAGAGTGGCTACCGCTGTAGGATAGGTGAATGCAAATGGAAAGGCTGCCCTAGAGGAACAAGGAGCTGACTCTCAATTTTTTTGATGCAATTGACATTCCTCTAAGCTGATCCAGTGCCAATTGTTCAAAGCTATTTTCTGGTCTACTTCTTACGTAGGCAGAGTAAGCTAATATGTAAGACACTGTCAAAGGCATCCTCTACTTGACTAAAATAAAATGAGATTACAGGAGCTGAGTTTTTATTTGTTTGCTTGTTGAACCTCCTATATTCTGCTAACTTAGATTAATTTTTAAATGATCACTGATCTTTCAGTCCTTATCTCAATCTGAGGGTGCAGGGCTCTTGCCCTGGACCCAGGTTTGGCAGTGGGAATGGGCAAGGGCAATCTTCCGGCATGACTGGGAAGCCAGGCTTTGGGAGTGGCCAGGAAGGCTGTCACACTATTTCTCTGACAAATGAGTCCAGAATGGTTAGCCACCCAGGGAGTGGAGGAATTTATCATGAGAAGTTTGGGGAAGTTTCATGAGGAAACAATTTGCCCCTGAAACTGGTCTATTTTCAACCTTTTTGTCATCCCATTCTGACTGAGGAAACAGTTTTCTTTCCAGCTAGATAGTTCTAAATCCACCCAATTTACCTATAATCTTGTTATACTAAGAAGAGTTTAGAATGAGTGGAAATTCTTCATGGCCAAACCTCTGTAGAGCTGGAGTAAAGAAGGGCAAAGCGATGCTTTCAAATTCCAACATTCAGCCCATTGCTCACCCCAGCATCTTGGAAAGGCAGGCACTGACCAAGGACTGGAGAATCAGGAAGAATGAAATAGTTTCCCCATTCCTAAGGAGCAGGCAGACTCCACAAACCTGAAAGGGAAGGGCAAGGTGGAGGACTTTCAGTAACTAGGGAAGAGTCCATGTGAATAAGAAAATCATTATGAGTTAAGACAGAGTGTGGGTAGCCTCAGTTTCTGTTACTTATAGTAGTCATTCAGTAAATGCCTTTTGATTGGTTGATCAATGTGTGGAAACTAAGTAGAGAAGCAAATGTAAGTGGGACAAGGACAGGCCTCAACAGAGTTCCTACTCTTGCCTCATAGCTCACTTCCAGGCTTCTGTGGCCTGCCCATGCAGAGTGAGCTGAGCATTTCTCATGCTTTCTTATGAATGACACCACTAAGTCAGGTCAGGATAAGCAGTATTACTACAGGTAGTTGGCTACTACACTTCTAAATGAGCCATAATCCAAATATCCACAGAAAATTTCATCCCCAGATAGAGGGTCTCTCTGTAAGAGATCTTCAGAGAAAACGAAGCTATACCTTCCCTGAGCCACCAACTTCTGTAATCTTCTCCCTTGTGATTTGTTCTGGGAGAACATGGGGAGTAGAGTGATTTCTACTGGGAAGTCTCAGAGTGAATCCACTCTATCCTCTTCTCCTCTCACCATCACTCTTCCTCAACTCAGTCAAAGGAAGCAGAGCACAAGCCCTAAACAACTGGGTGAGGGTTTAGAATGAAGGAATATTCTGGGGAGAAGCAAGCAGAAGGCCTTGACTAGCCCAAGAACCAGTCTGGTGACCAGACACTCCAGTGAACTGGCCAGGGTGGATTCTGCAGGCAACTTACCCAGTTCCTTGGGGAGCAGCCAGGCAACTGTGCCTCCTCTGGCAGTGCCTGTCAGGCTGGCCAGACTGCAAGATTAACCCACAGAGGGCAGGCCGAAGGAGGTTGGGGCAAATAAGGAAGAGTGGGATTGAACAACCACTGGGCAGAGGAGGGCAGAGGTTGCAAGGGAGAACAGGAGAAAGCTGCTATTGTGGGAGCACCAATTGGAAAGAGGTTTGGAATGATGTCTGAGAGCTAGTGGTGATGATTCGAGAATGGGAGTGGAAGTGGCATGAGGTGAGATGGGGGCAAGGACAGAGAAGACTATATGAAGAAGGGCTAGGAGAAGGCACGGGGCTGGAAGTACTTGTTTGGCTGACAGAAAACAGCAAAGATAGGACCATATGGGAGAGCAGGGTTGTGAGGACAGGGCAGGGCTGGAAAACGGGGCCGTGGGGCAGGACTTGGGAGACAGAATGGAGCTTGGAGCTGAGCAGGGGCTGGGGATAGGGCAGATGCTTGGGGGTAATTCAGTACTGGAAAACAGAGCAGAAGTAGAGGACAGGGCTTTGAGGAGGGGGCAGGGGCTGTAGAAAACATATCAGAAGTTGGGGGTGTAGATGCTAGGAGGACAAGAAAAGGTCCTTTGAGGAGAGCACAGGTTAGAAGGCAAGTCAGAGGCTAGGGGACAGGATGTTGAGGAAGGCAGAGCTGGCAGGCTGCATTGTAGGAGTGGAGGAGCTGGAAAGATCGATAAAGAGAAAAGGCGATGGTACATGGAGACGGGGGACGGGACCCAGGACTTCTGTCACCACAGGGCTTGGACCCCAGCCTCATGCCCATCCTCTCAGACATTTGGCACCTACCGCCACCTGTGAGCTGGAGCAGGAGAAGATGCGCTTCATGGCCGGGGCCAGGGCCACGGGGGGACGGGGACGCGCGGAGAACGGGGCCACAGGTTCCTGAACCCACCGGACTCGACTGCGGCTGTGAGAGAGAGAGCTGTCAAAAGCAGAGCTGGACCGGCCCCGGGACCCGCCCCGCTCAATCAGAGACAAGAACCCGAGGACTGGGCTTAAAACTCCGCCCCCGGTCCTGCCCCACTCCGCCGTTGCAGAGGCAAAAAGCCTGCAATCCTCGGCTGCAACATGGGCTTGGTCTCAAGCCTCGCCCTCCCAGACCGAATCCGCCCGCAGCTCCGACCAGCTCTATCGCAGAAGGGACCCCGCGGGCTCCGGCTAAAACTCCTCCCCCGGCCCCGCCCCTCCTCGCAGTTCCAGGCTGAGGCTCCGCCCCAGACCCCGCCTCAGCCCCGCCTCTTCGAGTGCCGCCGCAGGAGGCGGGCAGCTCTTGGCTTTTCCGGGTGTGCTGCGCTCTTACCAACTGTCGCATTTAACCACTGGGATGACGCTTTTATTATATCCAGAGACCTTTGGCCAGTTTAGTTACCTCTGCTTTCTCCCCAGATTCCGCGGCCAAAAACCCAGGCACAAAAGAGGATTTGAAGAGAACAGTTTGGAGACGGGAGGAGATTGTAGCGCTGAGCAGAGGACTGAGCGTGGATGATGCATGACCCGCTGCAACCTGAGAAAACCTGAGGGAAAGGGGACCAGGCTTAATATCCTAATGCACCTCTAAGTTAGAAAACGGCAGAAGGGGAGAAGAGAATTTTTATTTTAAGCACCGCCCCCAGCAAAAAAAACCCACAAAACAGTCTTCACTATTTCCACTGCCCTTTAAGTTCAGATTCTCAGCAATTCTTGCTTGAACAGTCAGTCGCAGCCAACCCGGCTCTCCTTTCTCCTCCCTGTGGCCTGAGCCAGCCCACTCAAATGCATATGAAAGCCTACTGGATAAAGTTCAAAGTTCACAAGGCTCATCAGGAGCTGCCCATGGCCTTCTCCAGTCTTGTCTCTCACTACTTTCATGAATAGCCCAATGCTCAGGTTTTTCTAATCTACTACAATTCTCTTCCTAACTGGTGACTGATCCTCCCTGGAATGCCTCCTCTCACACTTGGTGGTCCCTCAAGCCAAATGTTTTTTTCTGTAAAGTTTTCCCTTACAACCCTGCCACCCCACCGAAAAGAGTGTGCCTCTTCTGTGTCACACACTTCTAATACTTACTGCTATGTTGTATAGCAACCACCTCTCTGTATTTGTCATTATTTGTTTACATGTTTGTTTCCCCTGCTAGACTGGGATCTTTGATGGTAGGAGTTGTATTTTGTATTATTCCCACTGCCTGGCACATATGAGGTACTTAATGTCTAATGAGTGAATGAATGAAGGAAGGAACAAAGCAGCAATAATGAGAAGAAAGGAAGGAACACTCATGTGTCTGGGGAGAGCCCGTTGTTTCTACAGTTGCTTCTCAAACTGGTTCTCCAAAAGAAGAGGTAACAAACAGGCTTATTGAAGAATAGGTAGGGGTTAGAGAAAAGTCCCACTCTGGAGCTGAGGGATAGAGAGGAGAGGGATCTCTAGGTGGAGAAAAATATTGAAAGTGCTCTTTTAATCATATGGATAAAGAATTAGATTTATCTCAATCCTGGAGGAAATCCATCTCCCTTTGGGGGCTAACTGGGGATAAAGAGGGGAGGTCTGTTGACATAACCATGGCCTCAGTCCCAGCCCCAGAAACAGTATGCACCATAAAGGATGATCAAGCTACAGCCTATATGAAGTGCACTGAGGGCCACGATGGACTCTTCCTGCCATGAAATAACTCACCAGCTTGCCACAGAATGGCTGTCCCTGCCTAAGAGGCCAGGCACACCACCATTCTCAGGTTAGGCAACAGAGGCAGAGACATGGTCTCTATAAAGCCATTGCTTAAGTGCACATGTTCCTCGAGGGTAGTCAGAACCCTGGGTGTCTAAAGAAATCAAATAGATTTGATTTCTACCATTGGAACCTTAAGTTAATTAGCTAATCATCGTCTTAGTGGGCATGAAGGCTTACTAAAGAGGATGAGGCATAGGATAAGATTTAGTGGGAGGAGTCAATAGCACACAGAAGAAACAAATCTTCAAGGTCTGTGAAGGGTCACCAGATCAGGAGTACCACCTGATGCTTGAATACCTTCATACCTTCTCACTTACTCCTCACAACAAATGGTGGGGTAGATTTTTTTATAATAGAATATTTTTATAACAATAGTTACCATATATTGAGTACTTACTATATGTTCATTTTACTTGAATTATCTCATTTAGTCCTCACAACCCTAATAAGTTTCAAGACAAGAAAGCCAAGACGTAGAGAAGTTAAATCTGTCCAAGGTCAAACACGTTTTAAGTGGTACAGCTTAGATGTAAACGCAAGTCTGTCTTCATTCTTAACCACTGTACTACACAGCCTCTTATTGTTATCTGAGCCTCGGGGTGGTTATGACTTGCCCAAGGCCACACAGCTAATAAATGGCAGACCTTGGATTTCAATCTAGGCCTATATGCTTCCCAAACCTACACATTTTACACTCTATGGTCACTTAAGTAGGTGAGGATTACAGGAGGCGAGAGCACATCTCCAGTGGGAGAGTCACAGCAAACATTTCAAATACTTCATAACTTGGCCTTCCAGGGACTCAACTGTATAAGGTCTCAGGTGAACCAAGAATCTACCTCTCACCATTCCTGAGCAGTCCATATCTTAGGGAACTCAAATAGAGCCAGAAGTCATGTGACACTGAACTTCATTTGTTCTGACCATCTGATATACTGTCCACCCTACCAGGGAAACAGAGACAATGCCCTCTGCAAAAGGCCAGAGACATGCCAAAATAAACATTGTGGCCAGGCCTCAAGAACAGCCCTGGAGGACAGGTTCTGTGGCTGCTAGTCAACTGCCCGATCAGGTCTCTTCTCTTCTCAGCTCTAAATGGGTGCTGATTCTTCAAATGGCTGTGAGAGCTGCACTCTGGAGACCAATAATTGACTTTGGTACCCAAAGTATTGATTGCAAAGAAATACAAGTTACCCAGTTGTCAATGAGAATCCAATTCTCTTTACTGGCCATGACCATAAGAGGTGGGTGGTGGTGGAGGGGGAGGGTGATCCAGAGATAGAAATTAACTTGGGAATTTCCAGTAAACATCAGGCAAGGGCTGGCAAACTGATTCCCCCAGAGAAGCCCTACAAGGTATGAATGGAGTTGCCCCCAGAAACATTTTCCTAGGAGCTATTTGTACTACGCAACCAGTGCTGAGCAAGTCAGGGCTTGCTCCCAAGACCCCCTGCCACCCACTTCAGCTTCTTCCTTAAGGCAGACCCCACTCATTCAGACCCCATGGGGCTGCTGCTTCCCAAAGCTGATAAGGTGAAAGAGTTTCCCACCATCAAGCAGCAATCCTCTGCCTTCTCTCTACTTTCTATAAGGAGGCCCCAATGAGGGCTCAAGAGTACATGAGGCCTGAGAGAGGAGAAACACTGCCAGGATTATCCAGTCTTCTCTGCTATTCCGGCTCTAGCCAGCCGGGGGCCCCTGGTTCCAGAGAATCAGGCACCTGGCCCTGGCTTTGCTCCCAGGGAAGGCTGCGAGTTGGGAAACCCATGCCCAGCAGGCCTGGGGCAGCTCTGTTTCACCAGCACCTGAGGGCGGGCAAGTACACCATGAAGTCTCGGGTTTCAGGAGGACGGCAGTTGCCTGTCTAAAGGCTTCTCTGTTCCTTGGAATTGTACAGAATGTCTCTTGTGGCTTTTCCTCCTCCCTCCTTTTTTCCTGTTGACTCTCCCCATCTGGCTCTCTGAATCACCAGACTCCACAGGAAAGCAGCAGATGTTGACTTTACTTCTTTCAAGCCAACGTCAGCTCTCTCCTGTGGAGTAGGGCACAGGCAGGAAGGTGAGAGGCAGGGAATGGAGGATGATAACCCTCATCCTTTCCAAATTGTGAGGGAGGATGTAGAGGGAATCTGAAAGAAGTCAGGGACCTAGGCAAAAAATTCTTGATTCCTGGGGACAGGGAAAAAAGGGCCCCAAACCAGGCCCCAATGTTGGCTGTGGAACCAGGATTATGAGGAGGGAAACACAGGGTGGGAGTGTTCCTGGCTTTGGTGCCAGGCGTTCTTGTATGAGGGAAGGCCTCATCTCTTGCCAGCAGCATCCTCATGACTCAAAAGTCAAGTCAGGCTGCAGGTCTGGGGAGACAGTCCAGAGGCTTCTTCTTGTCCCATCTGAGCCCCTAAACCTCTGCTCTTATGCAAGTCTTTTGGAGAAGCTGCCAAGGAGGACTTTCTAGGGCTTTATTCTACATTCATTGCTCCAGTTTCTCTTCTCTTTTTTCTTCCTCGGGGATTTTCTTACGGGCAAAAAAGCCAAGCTGTAGAGGAAGAGATAAGAGTCATTGCCAAATGCCCTGCCTGGGGACCTTGCCAACAGCCCTCAGACATAGCTGAAGTCTTCACTTTTGTTCTGTTTCCAAAAATGAGATTCAAATTTATTTTACTTGGCTAAGTTTAATTCAACCAACATTTGTGGAGTACAGTGAAGGAGATTCAGGCATGACACCCACAGCCTGCTTAGCTGCCCAGCACAAATCCAGTTCTCTCTGCTATCATCAAGGATCCCTCAACTTGTGGGCACCATGCCCCATATTCCCCACTAAAGCAGTGCTTACCTTCCAGAGGCAGAAGACAAGGAGAGCAAGCAGAAGCAGCCCTCCCAAGACACTGCCAATGAGGATCCACAGGGATATGAGGACAGGGCGGGTCTGAATCACCTCCAGGAGGCTCTGTATGGGGAGGAGAGTTATTTTTTACCGGCACCCTTTTGCCCAGCTAGCCTCTCCCCACATTATAGCAAAGCCAGGCTTAAAATAAAAGAATAAAAGGAAAGAAACTGAGGCAGGAATGGAGGCAGTGGGACCCCAGCATCCTGATTTATCACTTCTAAGTCACCGACTGCTGCCTAATGAAGATACCTCTGTTCTGAAAAAGCTCACAGGTACCCTTACCCCATCCCCACCCTCATTAGTTTCACAGCTCTCAAACTCAGTCTCCAGCCCCACCTCACTCCAACGGGAGGCCTCAGTCAGCTGTAGGACACTGCCCTCCTCAGTTCCCAGCTCAAAGGTGCTGACCACTGTCAAAGACTTGAACTTGGCCTGTGGACAAGTGGATGGGAAGACATTTAAAGTGAGCCATCTTAAGGTGGTATAGCTCTTGGAACCCCAATAGCAAGGATGAAGCTGAGAGGCACAACTTGCAGGACCCTCAAGACCAGAAGAAAAGGTTTGAGACTAACAGGGAAAGAGAGGAAATAGATGGAAAGCCTCTGGTCTTTCATATATGCTGTTTGCTTTACCTGAAATGCACTCAACTCCCCTTTCTTTGGCTAACCCCTACCCCTCCTTTAGGTTGAAGTTTAGATGTCATCCCCTCTGAGAATTAGGGAAGTGTGTCCTCTTAACCCCTACCACCCTGGATCAAGTTATAATGTTCTGTTTACTTCTCTGTCTTTCACCACTGAACTATAAGATCCTTGAGGTCAAGGGTTGTGTCTTACTAATTTATGTGTCCCTAGTGCCTGGTGCCTAGCATAGTGCTAAGTACATAGTGGTTTCTCAATAAATCTTTGTTGAAAGAATAAATAAATGAAAAAGAGGATACCAAAGAGAGACAAAGAGAACCAGACTTACAGAGGAATGGTTGGTCAGACTTAACTTCCCTAACACATATGCCTACATCCCAGGGATCTGTATCATTCAAAGTAGATAGTATATGGGAAAGCACAATATAAACCTCTAGTACTAAATAGCTGTTATAATTAGGATGTCATTTCCCTGCTCAGGAACTCACACTGACTCCTGACTGCCTATCATATTAAGTCCAATTTCATCTCCCTAGCTTTAGAGAACTTTCATAATCTAGATCCTTGTCAACTATATAATCTTACTTCCCACTACCCTCCAATACATACCCTGAAAGTAATATCAACTATTTATTCATTCATTTAACAAAAATGTATTAAGTCACTACAATGAGTTAGGCATGGTGCTAAATGTTGGAGATATTCTCATCAGTGTCTACCTAATACAGAGCCTTTTATATAGTAGGCACTTGATGGATTATTGATTGATTGAATTTAGGTATCCGATAAATGTCGATTGATTATTGATAAAGCACTAAGGGATGATAAATGGAGGAAAATACAAGGATAATAACTAGTTTTTAATGAATCTGCTTCATTATTCATTTTTTCTTTACAACAACCCCATAAAGTAGGTATTATCTTCCTTGTTTTAGAGATGAAGAGAAAGAAGCTTAAAGAGATAAAATAACTTGCTCAAGGTCCAACAGCTAGTAGGAGGTAAAGCTGGAATTTGAAGATGGGTCTGTCTACCTCCAAAGCCTATGCTAAAGTTCCAGATAGGCGCAGAAGGGGAGAGTAGTAGAAAAGAAACGGTTTACCCTCCGGAAAAATTCATTGTGAACCAGCCTCAGTAGTCCAACAGAGACCTCAGTGCCCTTTGCCAGCCGCCCAAGGTGGCACCTCACAACCTGACACTGAGTGTTGCTCCCATTCTACCAAAAGAAAGAGACAGATCAGAACCCTGAAGTGGGAAGATCCCCTCCTCCCCACTCCAGGCTCTACTCCCTATCCCAAGGCTCCAAACTCTACTGCCCCCACCCCTGCATTCCCACTCTGGACACCTTCTTCACTTTCTTGTGACTCATACCAGTCGGCTTGTGTGCTGAAGCTCCTTTGGATGCAAAGGGGACCCTGGGGGCTCAGTCAGGTTCTGCACTGTGCAACTTGCCTAGAGGAAGATTCAACTTGAGGGACCTTCTTGATGGTAAGAGGCCAGCCACTCTAGGCTGAGCAGGAGCATACTATCCACACTATTGTAGTTCTTCCCTGGGTAATCCCCTTCTTTCTTCTCAAAGAAGCCACATATATGAAAGAAAGGTCTCCCAGGGGAAAGAGCCCTGAGAGCAGTGATCCAGTAGACAGGGAGCTGGGTGAGTCCACCAGATCAAGGTGGCAGAGTTCCACACACCCCTAGCACAGACTCACATTGTTACTGATGACTTGAGACAGTGAAAGGAAGTAATTGCCCCCATGGGCCACAGCTGGTAGGAGGGCTGAGATGATGAGGCCACTGATCACATAGCAGCCCAGGTTCTGAACCTAAGAGGAGGATTGAAACGGGAAGAGGTGGGAGATAAAAGAAGACTCTTCCTCATCTATTCCCCTTTACCCTAGATACCATTGAAATCTAAGAGAGACTCTTCCCATCCTTTTTCCAGGACTCCTCCCCGTCCCTCTGTTCATGCCAAGGCCCATCTGGCTTCTCACCCTAAGAGTAGTTTTGAATTCAGGGCCAGGACCCACTGACAGGGTCCCATATGGGTGAACCTCATAGCGGTGTAGAGTAGACTCACTGCGTGAACACCAAGTCAGGAAGTACATGGTCACAGCCATGACACAGATCCAGAGGCACACGATCAGCACAGAGAAATGGATTCAGGCAAGGCAGGGCCAGCACACAGATAGAAATGGGACATGACATAGACTTGGTACAAACTTTATGGCCACATCCCACATCCCCTCACCCCAACTCCAACCCCCGGAGCCCAGCAAATCCCTACACCTAGGATGTATAGGTATACCTGTATCTAGGAAAGTAAGATATTTAAAAGAGAATGTTCAGCATGAGTGGGACTGAGGGCCAAAAGATGGAGCAGCCCCAAGGGTTTGGGTCTTGGGGAACACTGAAGCACATGGAGGGAAAGGAAGGAAACATAAAGAGTATGAGTCTGCGGTCAGAACAGGGTCCCAGTGGGGAGCTGAGCCATACCTAGAGAATAGGAGGTGAGGCTCATATTGGATGTAGGCTGAAGTCTGGGCTGTGTTATCTTGAAGTGTCCCATTTCTCTCCAGGCTATTGCTGTAGGGTCAGAGGGAGAGGCTCACATCCCAGCTCTGTCTCAATCACCCCTCTCTGGAGTAGAGGAGTCAATGCTGTATACACCCTACCCCCAACCCCCTTCCCACCAAGACCCAAAAGGAGAGGGCTGGGAAGAAGTTCCCTTTGTTCTCACCTAGTAGCAGTCAGCCTCACAAGGACCTGGTTTAGGAGGGAGGAGCAGCTAAACTCAAACTCTAGCTGAAAAGTCACCTGAGGGCAGGAGACATGGGGTCATGGTAGATTCCTCTTCATGGGGCAACTACAGAGGAACAGGAGCCCTTGTGTGCCTTCTTCCCTAAACTCCTAGGCCCCACAGATTCCAGCCCCTGCTCTCTCAGAGCCCCTGTCTCATCCTGGGCCCCAACTCACCTTGGCTCCAGTCTGAAAGACAGGATGCCCCACACTGCAGAGCCGGGCATGAGGGGAAGGAGCTGTGCATTCCACCTTCACTGGGCTGTCCCTCTGGGAGCAGAGGAATGGGGGTGGAGGCTGGAGCTGGGGCTGCAACTGCTCTCCCGCCCACAGTCTCTAAACACTGAACCTTTCTCTAGAACCCCTCATAGCCGAGGCCAATACCCCATCTTCTTCCTCCTCCTTCCCTGACTCCTCCCAAACTCCCTTCCCCAAGGGCACCTGAGGAGTGAAACTGGCCAGGTGGAGGTTTCTAGAGAAGCTGAGACTCAGGCTAGTGTTGTAGGCATTTTCCTTCCTATTCTCCAGAGCTGCTGACACCAGCACTTTCCGCCGACCATCTCGAACCACAAACGGGTCCTTCCTAGGAGTGGTGGATAAGGGAGAGCCCAGGAGTTGAAGGGGTGCCAAAAGCCTCACTTCTGTTTTCCTGAGCAAGAGACAACCCACCAAGTCCCTTCCAGTCTCTATCAGGTCACCCTGATTTGGCCAGTTCACGTCCATCCCACCTGGAGCCTCTGATGTTCATATTAACTCGAAGCACCAGGTCTGTTATACATTCATTATCAGGGCCACAATCCTTCGAGAAAGGCACCTAGAGGGGAGAGAAGGGGCTGAGGGTGAGAAGAATGCAAGGAGAAAGGAATGGAATTGGGGGAAAACTGAAAAGGGAAGAGTGGGTGCCCAGGTCAGATTTCACCATGATCTCATGTCTCCTCCCTCCCCTTCCTCTTGAATTCACTGAGAAGGGCGGTGTTGGGACCCAGGGGCAGGGCACGGTTTGGCACTGCTGACCAACTTTCGTATGGAGGTGAGTGAGGCCTCATCCAGCACAGGCCCTGGCTTTGTGGTGTTGTCCAAAGTAAAGGTCACAGTCAAAGCCACTGGCCGGAGGTAATCTGATGTATCCTGAGGGAAACCAGAATCAAGGATCATGAGGACCCAGGGTTAAGGGTATAAGCCAGGCCCCTGGCAGAATGTAATAATTACAGTGATCATTTACTGGGCACTTTCTGTGTGCTGCACACTATCCTAAGGTTTTATCAATACTAATTACATTTAATTCTAATACAACTCCAATGATGTAGTTATTATTACTATTATTATTATTATTATCATTATTATTATTATCCCCCCTTTGCAGGCAAGGAAACTGAGGCTTGCAGGTTATATGTGACTTGCCAGAGTTCACAGGTGGTAAATGGCAGAGCTGGGATTCAAATCCAGATCAGCCAGACTCCAAAGTCTGAACTTTCTCATTTTCCTGTCTTCAGCTTTCTTGCCCATCCAGCAGAAATTCCTTCTCTGATCCAGCCTTCCCCTCACTCCCCAGCCCAGATGCAAAGCAGTTCCTGCCCTCTTCTCACCAGCACATGGAAGTGCAGCTGCTCACAAGTGATATTCCCCACACTGAGCCGGAGCCTCCGAGAAGACAGCCTCTGGCCAGAGCCATCAAATGCTGCACGTGCCCCAGCTGTCCATTCATCCAGTGATGCTGTGAACCGCATGTCTGAATGGGGCAGGCAAGAGTGAGGGTGGAGGGGGTCCAGAGACCAAGGCAGGCAAGGAGTTGAGAGTTGCTTAGGATGCATTCTAGTCACTCACAAAATCGGCGATCCCAGCGGCCAGGAGTGCGGGAGGTCACTTGAAAGCACAGGGCTGCAGATAGGCAGGCTGCCTCCTGGCTTCGACGCCTGCAGTCCCTCTGAACCACACTGATGGCTGGTGGACTCACATCCAGTGAAGGGGCCAGGTGGACAATGGGCCGGGAGCTAGGAACAGGGTGGGGAAGAAATTCTAGCAGTAGGAGGAAAGCCCTTTGAGAAAGGCAATTTCCAGTGTCTGCCTCCCTGAGGTCAACGGAAAGAACAAGGAGATAGATGCCCTTGTGTCACCCTCCCCTGAAATTTCTGACAGAAGTAAGATAACAGCTAACATTTAATAAGCACTTGCCATGTGCTAGGCACTGTGTTAAGATCTTTACATGGATTATTGCATTTAATCCTCACAACAAGCCAGTAAGGTAGCTACTACTATTATTCCCATTTTATAAATTAGGAAACGGAAGCACAAAGTAAGTTGATCAAGAAATCCAAATCTAAGTCTGTGACTCTAAAGCCCTTGTTTTTAACAGCTATGCTGTGCTGTCCATTGCTACCTGAGCTGGGACTGCTCACCTGAGCAGGATGGCTGCCCCTTGGGCACCCACAGCCACATCTACCAGGTCATCTCCATCCAGATCTAGCCGGCCATCCACACTTCGGCCAAAGTAGCTGAGGGCCAGTGGCATGGAGATAGCAGCAATCCGCTGAGAGGAAGAGAGGAAAGGCTTAGCAGGGACACACACACCTGGTTTCCCAGGCCTCCTACCTGGCTCTTTCTAATACTCCCTTCAGGCATGGGAAGGAATAAGAGAAACTTGCTTGCATTCAGAAGTCCCTGAACAGCAACCTTTATCCTACCCCACCACCTCACCTTTTCGCCTACTGATAAAAAAGCACTTGTTCAGTTTGGGTCTCAAGACCAGGGAACAATTGATAAGCAAAGAGCATATCTCCCTTTCCTTTCTTCCCACCAAGCCCCTGCTTTATCTGGCCACTCCTGACCTGGGCAGGATGGGGCCGGACTCCACTCTGGGTTCCATGATATAAGTACAGTGCTCCATGGTGCCCATCCTCCAGGGGTGCCCCCACAGCCACATCAGCAAAACCATCTTGGTTCAGATCAGGAAGGGCACCCATGGCAAAGCCAAATCGAGCATCTTGTGGGGGTTCTGGCTGAAGTGTTCCCTGGAATGTCAGCAATGACTGCTGGTGGAGGTGAGAAGATAGAAGATGCTGATCTGACAGTCCCACCACTCAGCCAGCCCTCAGTTGTATGTACCTTCCCTCCCACCCTCCACCCTCAACAAACAAGTTCTAGGGGATTCCAGCAAGACTCACCTGGCCCACGAGATACACATAAACACGTCCTGTCTCCTTGTTCTGGGGTCCCAGGAACATGGGGGCAGCCACAAGTAAGACATCTGTTGTTCCATCCCCATCCATATCCAATGGGCAGAGCTCACTGCCAAAGTATGAGCCAATCTGGGAAGTGGTGGGGAGTGGTGACCCCAGAGAAAAAGGAAGGTGATTGTGGACAAATGGGAAGCACCCATCAGCCTGCCAATCTGGACCTCACACCTTTGACAGTCTGCCAACCAGAATTCAGCACAGACTTTTCAGGCCCCTTCACTCTCTTGCCCCTTCACTCTCTTCCCCGACAGCCTGGAGGTCCCTCAGGATCCAAGAACCCCACCCTCCATTGGATGCCCTACCTGCTCCCCCTGGAGGCTCTGGGCGACCCTCACAGCCCCATCTTTCTTAAGCTGGAAGGCGATGACCTTTCCTCGATGTCTAAACCGAGGAGCCCCTGAGAGAAAGAGGCGGCGTCCACCTCGCAAAAGCATGGAGGAAACAGAGTAACCTAGAAGTGGGCAAGGAATCAGAGGTGAAAGGGAAGGAAGATGGGGTCAGAGTGGGAGGG
Source organism: Diceros bicornis minor (assembly GCF_020826845.1). Lineage (NCBI taxonomy): Eukaryota > Metazoa > Chordata > Mammalia > Perissodactyla > Rhinocerotidae > Diceros > Diceros bicornis. The sequence continues at coordinate 53,423,186 of NC_080743.1, forward strand.
TTTCTTAAAGGCACAGAAGGAGGTTCCAAGGAAAGTAGCAGGAGATCAGTGAGAAACTACATGAGTTAAGAGGGAGTACATTATCCCCCCGACTGGGAAAGCATTTCCCCCACCCCCATCCCCTAATCCTCTGCAACTCTCTGCTACTCACCCAGGTAGGCTGCATGGTTCTGCAATGCAGGGGGGAACTCATCTTCCAGGGCCGTCCGTGGGGGAAAAAGGCGGTGACCTTCTTCAAGCCATAACACTGAGCCCCCCCAGTCATAGGCCCCCACCATCCCAAAGAGAATCCCATCCTGTAGGGCAGAACCAGATGGGGTCACTGAAAAGACAGTGGAGAATAAGGAGAAAAAAATCTCCAGGAGTGAGAGGGTCCCTGAGAATATGCTGGGGTAAAAAGCATATATATTTTTTTATGCTGGGAGTTGGAAAGGCATGGGAAGGTCAGCATGGACATTGGTTAAAGGAGGAATCTAGAAGAGCCCTGGGGTTGAAGTTGTCTGAGTCAGAGGTTGGAAGGAGTCAGAGGTTGAAAGGGGTCATGGAAGGGTCAGAGTCTGTCCAACCTTTAGTCGATGAGTGGAGAAACCAATCTGAGACATTTCCAGCCCAAAGGAGCTTTCGTTTTCTCCATGGGAGCCTTGAGCATGAGAAAATATCAAGGCAATATTAGGGAAGACAGTTCCCCCTTTGACCTATTGAACTCACTCCAGAACCCTACCTACACTCCAGAACTCCTCCTACCCTCCAGTTTCTCCAAGGTAATCATTACCCTCAAGGCCAAAAATCCGGTCCCCTAGTGCATCCACAATGTCAGTCAATGCAGCTTCATCTGTGACATTGAAGAAGAATCTCTCGTCTGGATCACTGGCAATAGCTCTGATTTCCCGCAGGAAAGAGCTGGGGTCTCGCTGCCGCCGGAGGTAGTGACCAAGGACCTGGTATCAGGAGATCAAGGTAGGGTCTGTTAGCTGTGTGGAGGGAAATGTTACAGCTGGTATAGAACACAGCCAACTAAAGTGAAGGAAAGGAAATATGGCTGACATCTGGGAAGCAGTTAATGCTCATTTTCCTCAGGTTCCCAGTCCTCAATGTCACCTCCATCCTTCCAGGTCCAGGGTAGATTCTCACCGCAATCCCATAGCGTGTCACTCTTCCAGCATCACAGGCCTTTAGTGCTGTGGGAAGCTCCTCTCCATCATGTGATTCTCCATCAGTGACAACCACCAGTAGCCTGGCAGCCTCTGGTCGGCCCCCACGGGACTGACTGAATCCTTCTGTGCTGAGAAAAGAGAGAAAGGAGTGAGATGTGATCAGATGTATGCAGATACACGTGCACACACACACACACACACACACAGGACTCAACACTGTCAGCACTTCACCGAGGTCAGACATCTTGCCTTTTTAGTCTATCTCCCCAACAGTGTCTAGCATGGACACTGGCACACAGTAAGAGTGTCATAGAACATACAGAGTAGCATATCATCAGTGCAAATAAGTATAAAATCCACTCATTCATAGATTTATTCAGCAAATATTACATTTGGGAGGATAAGTATTAAGGGAATGTAGAATAAAGGAGAATGATCAGGTCAGGGGAGTCTTTCAAGAGATAAGTTTTGAATCACGTTTGGAAAGTGGGCTAGGATATGAGTGGTGGAGTGACCTGAAGGCCAAGATCAAAGTGGGAACGGAGGGATAGAGAGTTCTGTCTGCAGAGATAAATAAAGCAGAAACATGGAGAGACACAGACATAGATTCTTTGAGGAAATGCGTTGAGAGGGAGTGCAATGACAGCCAACTTAGCATTCCCCCACCCACCATTAGTATGGACACAGAGATAAGCACGCAAGAATCTTGGGATGTACACACTGCCCTCCAAACCCTCCCCTAACCTTTCTAGGCCCTCCTCACTCTGGCCTCCCACACTCCCCTCCCAGTGCCTCACCAGGCCACCGTTATTGCTTGGGCAGTCTTTGTTTCTCGTCCCTCCCGCCGACTCAGGTTCCTTGCTGCTCTCATCACTTCTTCCTTGGTTCGGTAATCTCCCAGGGACCACTCATGTACAGGACTCTCCCCATACTGTACCAGACCCACCTGAGAATAAAGTGTACATTCAAATGGAAGGTGTGTATGGTTGTAGGGGGAGAAGAAAGTATGTGAGGGACAGGAAAGGAGCACCCAGATACCACTGAAGACACCACTACCTAACATTTATCTCCTCTCTTCCTGTCTCTTCCCCTCCAAGCCCATCCATATTGCCTTCTCTTACCTGTATTTGCTCTGGGTCAATAAACAGTCTCCCTACCAGTCTTCGTAGGAAAGTCCGAACTTCAGACCAGGGATAGATGCTGTTGGAGCCATCCAAGACGATGACAACATCCATGTATGTGGGGCAGCCTAAGAGGAGGGTATGGTGATGGGAAACAGAGGAGCAGAAGGATATTGGGCATGGGGGCAACAAGGGAAGAGGTCACAGGAGGGCACATTCAATTCAAACATTTATTAGGCACTTCTGACATGCAAGGAAGGTAGTGTGCCAGGCCCTGGGTAAATGTAGAAACAAATAAAAGAGGCGATGAGCATACATACAATTTACTAAAAAAAAAAACAAAGAAAAAGGAATTAAGCACTAGGCAGAAACACACTACCACTCTATGCTATGGGAGAACAAAATAGGGTCAGTTCTGATGGTAGGCAATCAAAGGAGGCAGGAACTGAGAAGATATTGAAGACTGAAGATGTTTAAGGAGAGGAGAATATAAGGAAAGGCATTTGGGTGGAGAACACTTTAAACAAAAGGAGATGGAGGTATAAAAATAGATGATACATAGGAGAATGTTAAGGTGAATGCTATGGGCAAGGTGCAGGGTATGGAATGATATAATGAGAATTGAGTTTTTGAAGTTGGTTAGATCAATTCATGGAGTCTTGATGCCCTGGTAGAGTCTGAATTCTAATCTGTTAGGAAATCTGGAGCTTTTGCAGGTATATTAGGTAGCAATGAGGATAGTCATGCAGGCCCCCTATCAAGCATCATACCCTCTTGCCCCATCTTTTTCCCACCCTGCACCCCATTCTGAGGACTGAGTCCTCAGTCCCTTCTTCCGGCTCACGTTGTGCGGTGGGTGCCAGGCTTCCCTGGGGCCGGAATGAAGCATCTACATGGGCACATATCCCAGAACTGAAGACAGAGGAGCCGCAAGCACGAGACCAGAGAGGGGCACAAGCCTGAGAATGGGTGGGGGAAATAGTTATTCCCAGGCTTGAGAGGGCACCCTCAGAACATGCTCCTAGTCAACAGAGGCATTGAGACCACTCCCTGAGATTCCTCTCCTTTCTTTCTAGGGTTTTAACTCCTTGACCCCTCCACATAGACCAGTTACCCTTTACCATATTGCTCTTTTCTCTGCCACGAACTTTCAGAGACTCCCCCCACCATCACCCACCACCCGTTCCTTAGCTCACCATGAATCCCCCATCACCATTTGTCTCTAGTAGAGACATCCCCAGGTGCATATTCACAGCAGGATGAGATGAATTTCCCAGTGGATAGTCACCTGGTTGGGGGATGAGGGGGTGGGAAAGAATGAGATCATGGGGTCACAGATGACGGGGTGCTTAAGTTCAGGGTGATTTTGGAAGAGGATGAGAAGAGATCAGGATCAAGTTAGGGGTGCGGAGTATGTGAGATACGGGAGCAAAGAAGGTGAGGTGTAAGTGGTCACAGCTACTAGCACATCAAGGTTAAGGGTTAGGAGTGGAAGAGTGAAACATCTTCTTACCCAAATGGCCCTTGGCACATGGGGCATTGTGGGAGCCCCCTATAGGGCAGCGATAAACATCCCCTCTTCGGTCGCCTGAAGGCCCATCCCAGGGGGCACCCACCAGCATCCTGGGAGGAGGACATGAATATCAGTGTAGTGTGAGTATGACCTTTGAGATAGGCCAGAGGGGAAGCACACGGGGGTGGCGAGTCTAGAGCCCTAGCCACTTTCAAAAGACCAGATTAGATTCCCATCTACCCTGTCTCCCCTTTAATAGCTCTATCACAGTCCCAACCCCATGGCCCTCTGGTTTCCTCCTCACCATCGTCGTCCACCCCCAACATGTTGTAAGACACTGTATCCAAATTCAGCCTCGGGTGGCCCTGGGAATAGGCGTGGGCGATGTACGTCCAGGTTAAAGGGGGAGCAGAGACCTGGGGGGCCAGGATCATAAGGTTAGCAGGAAGCAGTCAGAGAGACTAATGAATGCCTGGAAAAGCACAACCAAAGAGAAGCCACGAAGGGAACATTTTGATTTCGGTCTATCTCCCTGCTTCTTACTCATAAGCTGTCCTGGCCTCTGTCAACGTCATGTACTCAGAGCTCCAAGCAAGGATGATCTCCTTCCTGTGTTTGGGTCCAGATGTCTAACTGTGTCCCTCTGCCATGCTGGTGCACAGCTGTATTTTCATTCCCATTTCTGAAATCTCATTTACAGACATGTCTGGAAGGGTCAAGTTCCTCTTTTCCACATTATTCCTCCTACACATCCTCCTCCCCAAGCTGTGAGAGTCAAAAGAGGGAGAAGGTCTTTCTGCAGCCCCAGAACAACTACTTCTTCCAAATTCTCCCCCAACTCAGGACCATAGGGAGAACAAGGAGTCTAGGGAGCACTATATGTCTGGGTCTCCTTCTCTTTCTATCTCTTCTTGACTCCCAGTGTCATTGTTACACTCTCACTCTTTCTCCAATGTCTAGGTCTCTGGTTGATTCCAGCCCTGGAAACCTCAGTGGTAATTAACCGGGTGGGGCCACTCGCCTGCCCACACATATGGTTTGCCATCCATCCTTACCAAGGGTCCCATTACCTCAAAGTTTCCCACAATCCCGTTCCTTTCTAATTCATCCACCCTCCCAACTGCCCCCTGCCTACCTGCATTTCTTTCTTAACTCTCATCCCACCCTAAAGACCCCTCAATCATGTCCTAGCTGAATCTTCCCTCCCAATCTCAGTCCCTTTAAAATCAGAGCTGGTATTTTAGGAAACGAAGATTACAGGGCACCAATGAGGAAAAATTCCAGGCCTCTTGTCCCTCCCATGGTTCTTTCCCTGACTGTACCTTGCTCCTTCCTTTCAAGCAACCCCCTCTCAGGCCACAGCCACCAATGGCTATAGCTCTGTCTCAAACTATGCTCATTTTCAGAAAGGTATTTTGTATGTGAGCCTTTTTGCATCCAGGAAACTGGCAGGGCTGTATGACCAGGAATTGTAGCTCATTGGTTTAGATAAACCCAGAGTTCTGACCACAGAGTTAGTCAATTATGCCTCAGGCCCCAGAGACCACCAAGATTAGGGAGAAGTAGGGAGGGGGATAATAGGAATTAGACTAGCCACATGGAAGGTCACATCAGGTTTCTTTTTGGTCCCCTCACTTCTCCAGGTCTTAGGATGAAGATTTTAGATAACTGAACACACATCTTACACGAGGCCCTGCCAGTCTCAATATTGAAGCAGTCATATGTTGGGCATAAGAATGCAATCATGCAACGCCCCCCTACTCCCCCCGCCCCCCGCCCCCACCACATACACACTAGAAATGTAGAATCAGTATTAATCTCTCACCCTAATTCCTGAAGAATTTTAACCCTAAAGGTCCCAATGCCAAACAATACAAACATATTCCATTCCCACCAGAAACCAAGAAGTTAACCTCCCTCACCTGTCAGGAACATCAGGGGCAAGAACAGGTGAGGGATGAAGGGGAGCTCCATGTCTGGTTGTTCTCTGTCCGTGTGAGAAGTCCTCTGTCCATGTGAGAAGTCCTCTGTGCCTCTGTCCCTCTTCTTTTCTGTTTTTTTTACTTTCCCTCCCATCCTGCCCCCTCCCACTGGCAGCTAAAAATAAAGTTGGAAGGAATGGGAGGAGTGCTGGTGGGGAACTGTGGGGAGCCCCAGACCAAGAAAAGGAGGACTGAGCAATCTTACTCTAGTTCTGTGCCTTGGTGCTGCCCCCTGGAGGCATCACCTCAATATCCAAAGAGAACACAATTCTTGACTATTTCTGCCGTTTCTTTCTCTTCCTTTTTTCCTATCCTTTGCTGTTGCCAGGCAATAATGCTTTCTTCAGATTCAGAATAGAAGGCAGGAGTGGGAAATAGATACTTTTTACTTTCTAACTTTATTTATCTCAACCTGGGATATGGAAAATGAAAGAGCTGATAACAGTGATATCACTTCCCCAACCAACCAAGCGGAGTCCCAACGTGTGAAGACACAGCCAGCCCACAAACCAAGCCTTACCAGCCTCACTCCACTTAGTCCTGTTTGTGACTCTTAGCCCATGCTGCCTTGTGGTATTATAGTTTTTGGAGGGACTATAAACCATGAACTGGTATGGGGTGTGCTTTGTGGAACCAGTATAACTACTTCAACATTAGATCCCATCTTCTCAACCAGGCTATAAACTTAGCTGAAGTTGGGACCATAGAGCTTCTTAGCTTTTTGTAGCTCCACCACCAAGTATTATGTCCTGCATAGTGTAGGTGCTCAATAAAAGTCTGTGGGTGATGATGCCAGCAGCTAATCCCATGGAAAACCCAAACCACAGTGACAGAAATAGGGGCCTCAAATGACTACAATACACAGTACCAGACTAAACATTAATGAGCAAACTGATCTTTAATTTGCTAACCTGGAACGCTTGCTCTCAATCGTGGGCATGGGGCACAGCTATTTACACAGAATCATTGTACAATATTTACAGCAAGATGCTAGACACAGCTTCATCCTGGATAGGCAAAGAAGGGGTAAGATCAGGCTAAAGAACAAAGCCCTGAAATTAAAGTGTAGCAGAAATCTGCAGGCGTGAGTAGAGAGAAGGGTATGGGCGAAGTCATGAGGGAGGTTGGTGAGGTAGACAGGAGGGAGGAAGAGGAAGCATCGAACCACCTCTGGTGCATGAAGGAAGAGTCCACCGGGACTTAAAGTCTTTAAAATTATGATTTGGAGTTTGAGGGCAGTAAAATCTGCCAAAGCCACCTTTGTGAAGAAAAAGAAGGCAGTTAGAACCTTAGGGACCACACCTTCTACCTCCTCTACCAAAAAGTAATTCTGCTGCTGATTAAATTCCTAGGACAGGCGACTGAGAAGGTAAAAAAGAGATGCAGAGACAGAATCTTAAATAGACTAAAGAGACACAAAGTAAAAAGAGTCAAGAGAGACACAGACAATGCAATGAAGGAGGAAAAGAACAAAAGCTCCAATAGGGCTGAACATCAGAATCGTCCTATTGACTTCACAAGTCACTTTTCCTCACCTCATCTTCCCCAAAGCCCCTCTCTCTACTCCTGAATCTCTGGATTTTTAACTTAACCAAGGAGTAGAGTTAGAATGAAGCTGGTACACTGGGGACGATCTAACGTTCCATCTTACCAATTCAGGTCCCCTCCTTATCCTGTACCAGAATATCAGGGCTTGAGTCGTAGCCAAGGGTAGATTAGCGTGAGAATAGACAGGATGGAGGACACGAGGCCACAAAGCCCCACAATCCCAGGGCCACAGCGCCAGAGGCCTAGTTTGTCCAGTGGAATGAAGAGATCACAGGCATTTCTGACTACATCCAGCAGAAGGGGGGGATGACCTCGAAGGACCCGAGCCAGGAGCAGGACTCGGAGCCGAAGCTTCAGAGCCAGTTGGGGCAGGCCTCCTCCCAGAGTCCCTGGACCCCCAGATCCCCCAGTCTCAATTCCTCCTGGGACTCCTCCTCCAGAACCCTTCAGTCGCCGGCTACAAGCTGAAGACTCTTGTTCCATCAGTAGGCGAATCTCATAAGCATCACGGCTCAAATTCATGATGAGGGAAAACAGATAGTACCTGGGATACACAGGACAGAAGGGTCATTAAGGGCATGTATACCCACTTAGCACATCCAACAGAACACGTAAACACTTTTTTCCCCATACTGCAAAGGGATTACACATTAGAACACCAGATGTGAATGCTATTAACCACTATTAGAAATGTTCTCCCACCTTTTTGTAACTAATATGTGTTTATGTGTACCTTACGATACTGGCTTAAAATTCATGAGCATCATCAAATCTTCCAAGATCAACCTCAAATTTCACTTTTACACTTGGCAACCCATTAGCACACACACACATTCAACTTCAACTATAATAATGCAAATTTGTTTTGAAAGAACAAGCTTCAGTTGTTTCAGAGACTCAGACACATTATACATCATTTAAATACAATTCTTTTGTTAAAAAAAAAAAAAGTGAGGCCCAGAGGTGTTAAGCAGCTTGTCAAATGTCTTAGATTATAAATTCCTTAAGAACACTCTATGTTCTTGATTTTTAATCCACTCTGACAACAGTAGTCTGTACTCAATATAATTGTCCTACCTCTAAAACACATCTTGAATCCAACCACATCTCTTTGTTATATTCCACCACTACAGTCTAAGCCACCATCATCTCTCACTTGAACTACTCCTTTAGTCTTTTAATTGGTCTCTTCAGGGCCACTCTTGCCACTCTGACCCCAGCAATCTAATTTCATATAGTAGCTGGCATAAACGTAAATCACATCATTATTCCTCTTCTTAAAAGTCTCCATGGTTTCCTTCCCATCACATTTAGAACAAAATCTAGATACCTTAGACAGGCTTACAGAAGTCAACATCTGACCCTGCCTCTCTAACTCCATCATGTACCATCCTTTCCCTCAATCACTACGCTCCAACCACATTAGTTTCCTTCTATATTTTGATCCCATCAAGCTTGTCCTGCTTTACGGCCTTTAAACTACCTAGTCCCTCTACTTGAAATATTCTCTCCAAAATCTTCACATGGCTGGCTCTTTCTTGTTCTTTGGGTCTGAGTTTAAACGTCACCTCTTCAGAGAGGCCTTCTCTGACCCCCCCTCTCTATATAGCGAGCCATTTACTCTCTACCACATGATCCTATTTTAATTTCCTGCATGGAACTTACCACTATCTGATATTTTTCTTATTTATTGTTTCTTTGTCTCCTCCCATTACAATGTAAGCTCCATAGGAACAAGGACCTTGTTTGTCTTTACCACTGTATCCCTTTGTCTAGACCAGTGCTTGCCAGATAGTAAGAGCTTGGTATATTTATTGAACGAAATGAATAAACATAGCACATAAACTCTTCTAAGGGTTGCTTTTCCATACCACTCCAGCCATGCCTCTGCCCCCACCCTTCATATATCATTAGCTGTGTTATAGCTGTAGATCACTGAGAAAGATGAAGAGAAAAGCAAGATATAAATGGAGATGGAAAGATGCTAATATAATGTAAAAGAACGAAGAGAATCATAGAGAAATAAAAAACAAATACAAATGATATTTATACAGATAATTTTATTCCCAAATTGTATTTCTCTCCACCTTCATTACCAGCCAGCTCCTTAGTCCAAGCCAACATCATCTCTTGGCCATATTAGGGCATCTCCTCCTCTTTTGCCCTACTGCAATCCATTTTCCACACTGCAGCAAGAGAGATCTTCTTTAAACACAATTTGAATCATGTCACATTCCTGTTCAGAACCCATTGTACTTACGAGACAATTTAAACAAAACTGAACAAAAAAATCTTACCTTTGCCTAAAAGGCTTTGCATGAATGATCTAGCCTCTACCTACCTCTCCAGTTTGAATTTATGCCCTTTACTCAATACTGTCCATCACACTGGCTTTCTTTCTTTCTTTCTTTCTTTCTTTCTTTTCTTTTGTGAGGAAGATCAGCCCTGAGCTAACATCCATGCCAATCCTTCCTCTTTTTGCTGAGGAAGACTGGCCCTGGGCTAACATCTGTGCCTATCTTCCTCCCCGTTATATGGGACACCGCCACAGCATGGCCTGACAAGTGGTGCCTCGCTGGGCACCCGGGATCTGAACTCAGGCTGCCAGCAGCAGAGTGCATGCACTTAACCGCTACGCCACGGGGCCGGCCCCCCGGCTTTCTTTCTTTTTATTTCTCTAATTCCTCAAAGTCTTTCTTGGTTCAAGGTCTCAAAATGTGCTATTTTCCATTCGGAAAGGTCTTCTCTGCCACTGTTACTTGGACTTCAGGTCTGAACTAAAATATTACTTTTTCAAAGAGTTCTTCCCTGACCTTTCAATCTAAATTAGCTTTCCTTATTATATCTGGTTTGGTAGTTATTTGTTTTAAAATTTGACACCCTCACTAGACTAGAAGCTTCATGAGAGTAGGAACCATATCTGTTTGGCTCTTTGCTTTATTCCCTGGCCCACAGTAAGCACTTACTAAATATTTTTAGAATGAATAAATGAGCAGGCAGTGAGGGGCATAACCTGTGGCATAAACAGAGCAGAATTAAAAGAACATATCTTATCTAGCCCAATCTTAGTCATTTATCAGGGAAGAGCATCTGTCTTTCATCTGCCCTCGTTCATTATTCTCTGATAGTTTAAGATCTAAATGAAGATTGGAAACCAAAATTGGAAGATTGATTAAGATGTGTATAATCTGGGAAGACCCCAAGAGATCTTTCTCTCATAAAAAACAAGCTACGCAGTATGGAGAATACAAAAGGTCTTGTAGGATAAAAGGATATCAAACCTGAATGAACGTTGAGCCCACTTCTCCTGATCCACATGGGGAGCTAGTCCAGACTTTCCAGCCCACAGGACATTGTCACAGGCGAAGTACAAAGCTCGATTGAGGTGACTAACAGTGATGCAGAATCTCAGGACAACATCTGATAGGTGCACAGCTCGTTTGGCTGACTCAAGGGCATCTGCTGAGTTACCCAGGCGTAGAACTTGTGGAGATTAGCAAGGAAAAGCAAGGATTTGGAAGGAGAGAGGCAAACAGAGGGCAAGACATAGAGAAAGAGAGACAGCAAGAGTGTGAAGGTAGACCAAGTGAAAGAAACAATAACAAACAATTTTTAAAAAGAGCAGAAACAGTTCTTTCTTTTTTACTTCAAATTTTAAATAATTTGCACCCCAGTTTAGTTTTCTCAAAACTTGCCCGAGTCTCTCCAATCCTTTATTACTCTCTTACCCCTGCTCTCCTATCTCAAGTTACCCCTGCATGCAGAGGATAACTGCAGAACCAAATGAGGGAGAAGAACTGCCAGAGATGGTCAAAAACAGGAAGGAGGAACTAAGGCAGAATAGCTGGGGATGGAAGAAGTCTTGGGGTAATAAAAGGAAAGGCACAGTTACTTACGCTTTCTTCCTAGGCTCAGGTGACCCTCCAGTTGTCGAATCTGTTTCTGTAACTCAGGACTGGCTCCATGTTTCTGCAGTGCATGACCAAGAAGGGAGCAAGCATACTGCGCAGCCCTGGAGGAGAGGACATGCAGGGTGAGGTGGAGACCTCCCTAATCTCCCCGTCAAAAACATCCTCCAAAAGGCAAGTATGGACTTTCTCTTTTCCCAGATTGAGACCATTCCCTTTCCTCCTCTTCATGCCCATATCTCACCGTTTGGTGAGGGGCCAGGGGAAGGGAAAAGCATAAGATTAAAAAGAAGCCTAGAAGGGGGTGAGGAGCACTAATTAGAGTTGAGAACATAAGAGATTTGACAATGATGAGGCCTGAAGAGGACAGTGAAGGCAGCAGGGGGTCCATCACAATCACCTCAGTGTGAGCATGTATGTGATATGTGAGGGAGTGGAGAATAGTTGGAAGGCAGATTATTCTTCAGAGATTTCAAGGCCCCTCGAGCTGAATCGAGACCAGAAGACAGAGCGGAGGCAAAGGAATTCCCGGGTGACAGCAGGGTGAGGGGACACGTAAACTTGGAGAGCCTCCTTTGCTCTGGGGACAGAGTCTGGGTCGCTATCTACCGCGGGGCGAACGCTCCTCATCCCACCACTGCCCAGTGAGAAAACTGTTGGTCTTATGTGGACACGGCAACCCTGAGCAGTCTCCCCACTGGCCCACTAATGCCTCAGTTTCCCCATCTTTCCCGTGAGCAGAAACGAATCATCTCCTCATGGCCTGCTCAAATCAGCTCCTGGCGGTCCGTCTGGGCCCCCGTAGCCCAAGTTGACCCTTTTTGACCCCCGTAGTGTGAACTGACCTCGCCTCACGAAGACCTTCCTCTGCCCGCCCTCCCCCCATTCCTATTCGGGGCGCACCTACACAGCCGCTCCCGCGCCTGGCTCTGAGCACTGAAGCGGACCCAGGCGTCCATGACACCGGCAGCCGCGGCTCCGCAGGGCCTCTCCCGCCCCACTGCCCGCCCCTCGTCACGCCTCCTGGACAACCCAACGGTGCCTCGCGAGGGACAAACATCATCAGAAAAGAAAGCGAGCGCAGCCGGCCCCTGAAGTGGAATTTCAAAACGAGAAGCGCTTGTCTCTGAGCCTACACCTGCGTGTTTTCGTGCGTGTCTCTGTCAGAGCGTCGTCTTATCAAATGGTCTATTTTTTCTTAAGCACGCCTCCAGCGGCACATTCCTCTTTAAATATTCTGACCTAAGGGCGGGGCCTGCAGGCGTGCGGGCGGGGCGAGAAGGCGCCGCAGGGATCTCTCCGCGGCGGCTGGGATAGGGTTTCCCCCCGGGTGTGTCCAGCAGAACACTCCCACCACAGGTGCATGCATGCACGCACGTTGCGCCCGAATCCAGGCTTCCAGGGGCTAAAGAGGTCTATGAAAGTAGAAGCCAGCACCAGATCCCTGTTATCTGCAGGTCCCTGACAGTTGAACAGGTGATCTGCAGAATAAAGATGGAGAGTCTTCAGAGACCGAGGCTTTACTGGACGAAATTCGCAATAACCAGCTCCAGATCCTAAAAAGGAGGGCGAAGAATCAGTGGCCGAAGCTAACCTCTTTATACCCACAACCCTTGTCCTTCTAGGCCACCATGCCTGCAGGCTACGGCACCCCGTGGGGGGTCAGCTACGGGGGAAGAGGTCTGGGCTGGATCAGGAGTAGAGGTGGAGGGCTCAGAGCTGCCCACCTCAGCTGCAGCCAAGTCCGAGTAGGAGTGACCATTGTGCTGTTTTTTTCTTCTGCTGGAGGGAACTTGGCCGTGCTGTGGTCAGTGACGCGGCCGCAACCCGGCCAACTCCGCCCCTCTCCAGTGTGGCGACTCTGCCCATTTAGCAGCCGACGACTTACTGGTCACTTTTGTGATTATGCCCCTAGATGCCACCTGGAATATCACTGTTCAATGGCTGGCCGGGGATATTGCATGTCGGACACTCATGTTCCTGAAACTAATGGCCATGCATGCCGCAGCTTTCCTGCCTGTGGTCACTGGGCTAGACCGCCAGGCAGCAGTACTCCACCCGCTTGGACCCCGCCCCGCTGGAAGGAAACTTCTGGGGACAGCCTGGGGACTTAGTTTCCTGCTTGTCTTGCCCCAGGTGAGTGACTTGTCGGGACTCAGGGCTAGACAGGACAAGAATTTGGGTACACAGCATGAGCCTCCGGAGTCAAGGGGTGTGCGTGGCCAGCGTCAACCGTTAATCCTCAGGGGGGAGCCTGTGCTATCTCGTTTGCAAGTTAAGATCATTGCATGTTAATTTGTCTCTGTTTAGAGCCTACCTCTTGAAAACAGTACCCTGTATCTATGCTCTTCCTTCAGCTTTGTTTTACTACACTTAGCTTCCACCTCTTTGCATCCTGCCAGTCCCACCTTCTTCAGGAGGTTGTTGCAGAAATACTCTAGGGCAGGGAGGTCTATTAACAAGACAGTGAAGTCAAGGTCTTTGGGTAAAGCCATTTGGGTACATTCATTTCATCGATTCAAAAAATAATGTGCATCATCCCCAGATATACCCAAATGCTCTATCAAGCATACAGCAACAAAGTCCTGCCTTCAAGAAATTTATAGACTAGTGCAGGAGACAAATTAGTATGCAGTTACAATACAGTGTGCAGTCAAGTGTTACACTAAAGGTAAGCATAAGGAGCCCGAGAACAATGGAGGGTGACTGACCCACTCTTGGACCGTCAGGAACAGCTTCCTAGAGATGTTAAAATATGATTCCTGACAGATAGGTATTAGAAAAGTTAAAGCAGGAGGAATGCTGGGGAGGGTAGATGGTAGAGGATCTCAAAGTGGTTGCAGCTAAAGTTAAGGACTAGAAAATGATGAGTAACGAGCCTGGAGGGGAAGGATGGGCCAGATCACAAATGTTAAGTTTGTACTTTATCCTGAGGGCAGTAGAGAGACACTTGAGTAAAAGGTCATGAGTGATATAATCAGATTTGTATTTTTTTACTCTGGGTTTATTGTGGAATGGGTGTCAAAAACAGAAAAAAAAAAGGATCTGAACTTGAGTGCCAGTTAATCAAATCTCAATATTGCAAATGAGCTAGAAATCTAGAAAAAAGCTAAATATGAAGCAGTTCCTTCAAAACAAAAACTACTACCACCATCTGGGTGGGAGGGGCTTGAGCAGCATCTGAGACTAGGATTAGGATTATGTCTGGAAGGGGCTAAAAGGGCTGATTTCAGTCTCTGGAATGATTATGCACTAGAGTCAGATTTAAGATTTGATCCTTAAATCCTCAAATATTAGAAATATAACTACCAAAAGTATCATATACATATACATATATGTTCATATACATATGAAGCAAATTTTAGATGTGGACTGGGAGTTAGAAGCCTGTTTTTGTTGCATTGTCTGCTTGTTTTACTTGGCTTTGTTTTTTTTTTTAATCTAGGCTCTACCACTAACTAGCTGTGACTTGGGGTAAGTCACTTGAAATCCATGGGCCAGAAAACAACGCAATAGGAGATGAATTTCATACATCTTGACAATCTGACAGTAATTGCTATCTCCATTTCCTTCAGTGGCAAACTAGTGGTGATGTATGTGCAAAGGTGATATTTTTGGTTCCACATTAGCGTCCTCTTGTATATTCTGCATTGCCCATATACTGTATTTAAAATATTAGTGTCAATAAAAAAATTTTTTTTGAAGCATGGGGTTAGTGTAGTGAAGGAGTATTGGGGTTGTTAGAAATTTTCTTTATAGGCTCAAGTTTCCAAGTATCAGAAGTAGTTGAGAGGAAGGTTTCTACAGTAGATGGTAAATTGCATATAAAATAGGGGAAAGGAGAGACAGAAGCAGGGCTGTGGACCAAATTCTAAGTCCAAGAGCCTTACCTATTTTTAAACCCATTCTCACAATGTCTCAAGTACTTCTAGGCATAGTACAAAAAAAACCCCAGAAATATATGGCCTCAAGATAGGGAAAGAGGAAAGACTACTCCCCAACTAGCTCAGAGTAGCCTGATCGTAACTCCAAGCAGGTCATAAAATTGTATGTCTATGGCTGATACTATTCACCTTTCCTAAAAGTCCCTCATGCCTGCTAAAATGACTTCCCCAAATGCCTTCTATCTAGGAAACGATACCTACTGAACTTGCCTTTTCTCAGACTAATAATCTACCTCACCTGAACCAAGGTACTAACCCTGAAGCTCTAAACTGAAAAATACTCTACTGATTCAAACCAAAAACCCAACCATTTACCAAAAAGGGGGAGGGGCAACCAATAGCATTTTGAAAATGTTAAGTTTTATTATTTAACATTACTTCATCATTGTAGTTATTGTACATAAGACTATTAGTAAAGGTTACTTCACAGAGTAGTTGCAAAATGGCCTGGAATTTTAGCAGCACCTGTTTTATACAAGATTTCTTTTTTCCCCAGAATTAACCAGTCACATCAGAAAATTCATTTCAGCTAAAAATGTTGGTGAGGTGGTAGAGATATCCTTTTTATAAAGTGCAATGTTAGAATATATGAAAAGGCAGGATTTTTTAAGTCCCAGGATTTAACAAATTTAACGGTTACCTCCATAGCCTAAGGAGACAGGGATTTTGAAGATACATTTCTACCCTTTTAAAAATGGCACCATGGATGAACCATTGCTTAGCACTGCATTGCTCTGCATAGAATTAAGGATGAATTAGGAGACAGTGTCATACTCGTGGGTAGGCTGAAGGGGAGGGGAAGAGGGACCAGTTCTAATAGTCCTTAAATCCACTCCAGCTGTTCCCATTCCATACCGCCCGCCAAGCTGGCCCAGTCCCCTTCACTCAATGTGTCACCAAAGGCAGCTTCAAGGCTCAATGGCAAGAGATCACCTATAACCTCTTCACCTTCTGCTGCCTCTTTCTGCTGCCACTGACTGCTATGACGATCTGCTATCGCCGCATTGTCCTCAGTGTGTCCAGTCCCTGGACAAGGAAAGGGAACCATGGTGAGACTCCAATCTCCAGGCCCGAATCCATACCCTGAAACTATTGCCTCTACCCTCATTTATTTGATAGCCATCTATTATATAGCTGTGATAAACCAAAAGTAAGATCCTAACGATATCTCTAGCACCTGAAGCTGCACATAATTTTATTGAATGCCTGCAGTTCTAACCAGCCTCTAAAGCTGAGTTAGCTGGGCAAGGATTAAGGAGAAAGGTGATCTATATTCTCCTTTACTTTTGGACACCATCAAATCTTAAAGTAGACTTAGTAGCTTCACATAACACAGCACTTCCATCAAAACCTTTTCTCTAGCATGTTTGTCATAATCCCTGGTGGGGAGGGGAGCACATGGTCACAGGTTGGGAAGGGGAAGAGGGTTTGCAGCATTACCTCCTGTTTACAGCATTCTCTTCCTCGTAGGGGGAGAGCTCCATCTCACTATCTCTGCCTATCAGTTCACCCTAAACTCAGTTCAGAAGCTGAGTGGTTCTGAATTTGAGTATATTTTCTAAATTCCCAGCCCCTGCCAGTGAATTTGCCCTCCGCCGCTCCTTAGACAGTCGCCCCCGTGTTCGTCTATGGGCCCTGCGACTGGCCCGGCTCGTCTTGCTGACCTTCGTCCTCTGCTGGACACCTTATTACCTGCTGGGTCTGTGGTACTGGTTCTCTCCCACCATGCTAACTGAAGTCCCTCCCAGCCTCAGCCATATCCTTTTCCTCTTGGGCATCCTCAAAGCTCCTCTGGATCCTCTCCTTTATGGGGCCTTCACCCTTGGATGCCAAAGAGGGCACCAAGAACTTAGTAAAGACTCTTCCAGGGAAAGAGGGTCTGGGAGAATGCCTCGACAGGAGACTCAAGCCCTTAGACAGCTGGAAATACAAACAAATGTGGCAGGAAGAAGAGCAGGAGAAACACAAGAGACATTCCTGTAATATCCATTTGCTCAGGACAGAGTATATAGGAAGGGAATAATTATTCTTTAATATCATGAGAACATCTCACTTCTAGCCCTGCTTTCTTAGCTTCCAAGAAAAAGAAATACTAAGCAGTCTCTTTCTTTTAACCCTAGCTGAGACTTGAAACTATGTCTAATGTAGAAACTCACACAGAATTCAGTTCCTGGGAGAAGTATCTTCACAGTAACCCACACTGCCTTACTCTAAATAGTGCTTCAGAGCTTCCAATGTTAGAATAGGAAAAAAACTTTAAATGTAGAAAACAAAAATGGGACATTTATTCATAACTCAAACACTAAGCAGGTAGGGTAAGAGATTAAATATAAACATAGTGAGTTCCACCCCGGCTCTCTTTCTCCAAGGTTGCGTGGTCAAATGGAATCTCTGGAGAAACCACCTCGACAACAGAGATCTTGTCAGCGACGCCTCCGGTCTGGACTCCTGCTGCGTCTTCGGCCACCTCTAGGGAAAAGGAAGGGGGAGGTCCATCAGAGGGACATAATACAAAGTCCTTAATCGGTTTCCTTCATATTCCCTTTAGCAAGATAGTGTTTGCCCGCTCCACTTTACCTCCTCTTGCCCTTGGGCGGACCCCGGACAAAACACCAGTCCACGCTGATTGGCTGTCCCATCAAATCCTGGCCATTGAGTCCCTCCATAGCAGCCTGGGCCTCCTTGTATGTTTCATACTCAACTAGAGTATATCCCTGGGGCAAGGGAAAAGACAGATATCAGAACCCTCCTATTCCACCAAACATCCCTGAGTATCTTCAAATACTAAATTTTTCTTCAAATCTAAATTCATACTCAAATAGAAAAATCTATAAACTTTAAACAATGAATGTACATCATATATCCCTACTGTATACACACCGTGTCTGTTTCTGTCTGTCTCTTTGCTGTGTCTAACAAAATCAATTTCCAATGTCATTTTATTTCAACTTTGCTTTTGGTCAACCACAGCAAACAAGAACTACCAATGATGTCTAAGGGTTATGGAGGAAGACAGGCAAAAGAGTGTTACTTAGGATACCTTCAGGTATCCTGTACGCCTGTCCAAGTTGAGGTGGATGTTTTTTATTTCGCCATACTCTGCAAATTTGTCATGGATGTCTTCTTCAGTGGCTTCCTCATGGACTCCAGTGACAAAGAGAATCCAGCCTTCAACAGCTGTTGGGGAAGGGACGGAGACTGTTTGAGAACATGAGAGAAAAACTTCAAACAAGATCACAGGAGTAGAGTGAGTGCACGGACTGCAGAGAATGGTTAAGCTATCTCTGACCCCATTTCTACTGGGTTTTATTTTATTGGTTCCTGATTCTCTACAAACACAGATCCCTACAGGCTCCATGTTACTTACAGCGTTGTGGGCCGGGTTCATCACCATCTTGCTCCACGCTGTCATAATCCTCACGCATCCGCGCTCGAGACCCCTCTTCTATAAGGAACATACACGAGATCACCGGAAATTCTCCTTCTCCCACTGCTTCCCATGAGTCTGAACGGGAACTCCAAAACTCGTAGCTCTCGCCATTCTAGACCCCATTTTTCCCACACACACTCACCGGAGCCAAAGCCGCGGCCCTTCCGTTTCTTCGCTTTTTCTTTTAGTTTGTGGATGCTCTCTGGAACCCCAGAAATGAAAGAATGAATAACAAAGACAACAGTTATTTATAACAATAGTCTCTTTGTCCCAAGACAGTATCTGAAAGCAGACCCCACCACCTCCAGTCCCAGTCCCTTCCCGGTCCCGCCCCCATTCCTCTCGAGGGGGGCGGAGTCTCTAATCCAACCGAAACCCAGTTCCCCGGCTCCCATCTTCCCTGCTGGGGAAGAGGGAGATTGTGTTTTCCTGTTAACGCCCTTCTCTCGCACCTTCCCCGCTTCCCGCAGCCGCCTCCACTGTCCTCACCGTCCCCATCCTCATCCATGGCGAAATCCTCGCCGCCAGCCTCATGAAGATCCAGCACATCCGCCATCTTGCCTTCGTTGTAACTCTCGTCCGTGCCGCTCAGGCACTAGGCACCTCGGGAAACTGTCGCGGAGACGAAAGGTCGCCAGTCAAGTTGACCAATGAAAAGCTAACTCTAAGTCCGGCCCCCGGCGCGTTGAAAATACGCAAATAGAGGCGGGCCTAGTTCGGGAAGCTGCCGGAAGTGTATCTGTAGCCATCTTGAGCAGGTCGTGAGCTGAAAGCAGCAGCCCTGTGAGGGACAAGCTCGGGGGTGGGCAAGTCTGCGGATTTCTCGACTAGGACAGCCAACGAGAAATAGTACTGACAATGAAGCCCAGCCTAATTTCCTTATTAGAGGGTTGCTTTCCGTCTCTTTTCACCACACCATTCTAGGAAATTGAAGTTTAAGAAAGTTTTTCTGTCAAAACTTCCAGGCCTTTACGTGTTCCGAGGAGCAGCCGCATCTGTGATGGAAGCATTTTAAAAAAATAGTTCAGTCAGCAATGCTGGCTCAAAAAGCTGCCTCTGGAACCTACGGCAGTACCGAATTTCTCTCTTAAGGAAACTAACAGACCTAGTTGTGCGTGAAACCATTGGTGAACAGATAACTTTCTTTTTTTTGTTGTTAAATTCCGAAACTCTTCCCACTGTCTCTGGGAATTAAAAAATAGTCATGGCTTTAAACAGAATAGGGGCTTTAAAGTTTCTCTGGTGGTGGTACAGGTATTTCACGTTTAAAAACCTAGGCATTGAGGCTGTGGGAGATCAAGATTTGGCCACCCTGAAATATATCTCTTTACCTTGATTGTTTTCTCTGGGGGACATTTGACCTCCCCCAGTAACTGCCTAAAGAATTTGACATGGTGGCTCCTTCCTGGAACAGATCTTATATCATGATGGCTATAAAGATGATGTAGGATAGAGGTTACAATAGCAAAGGCACCAAGTCTCTTTTATCAAAAAACTCTGTCTCTCCCTGACCACGTTATCTATAGATGACCATGTTATCTATAAATGACCCAGAAAAGAATTGTCCTCCTGCCCTCTGAAGTCCTAGGCCACTACCCACCCCCAACATGCTCCTCGCCTTTAGCTGCAATACTTAAGCAAGCAGCTTAGACAGAGGGACGAGTTGCTCATTTCTGAGTTTCTCCCATGTATACATGTTATTAAACTTGGTATTATTTTCTCCTGCTAACTTGTCTTGTTGATTATTTGGCCAGCCATAGGAACCTTAAGGAAAAGGGCAGAGGGAGATTCTCCCTCTTCCCCCGACAAGGCAAAACCCATATTGCCCCCAAAGAATCCCAGTGTAGGCCTTAAACAATAGTGGACTGCAGATTCACTTATTTGTTAATCAAAGAGTTATGAGTGCCTGTACATCTAATGTTAGAGGAGGTGCTGGCAATACAAGGAAAAATAATTGTATTATCAACAATCACTTTATTATGAAAATCACTTACATCACATTATGAAAGTGATAATTGCTATCACAAAGTGCTATGGCAGTACAAAGAAAGTTTCTAATGGGACTGGGAGTAAGGAGAGTCCATGTAAAGGAGGACGTCTGTTTGAACTGTGCCTTTAAGGCTGGATAGTTTTCCAGGCAAAGCAGTTGTATTGAGACTAGTGGACACTAACCCATTGTCCACAGTAGGTAGTGTGACCTTTCTAAAAATCAGTTGGTCACATCCTGCTAAAAACTCTTCCTTGACTTATTTTTGCACTTAGAATAAAATTCAGGCTCACACAGTCAGCTCTGCCTATGTCTCTAACCTCTTCCACCACCATTCTTCCCTCTCACCCATTAAGCTCTCCCTACACTTTCCCTCAACTATATTGTACTCTTTCCCATCTCAAGACTTTTGCAACTTTTTGTTCCTGATGCTTTTGCTCAAGCTCTTCACATCGCTAGTTCAACCTCATCCTTTAGGTCTCCCTAAAATACTACTGTCACGCGAAGGGGTCTTCTCTACCCTCCTATCCTTCATTTTGTTTATTTCCTTTACAGAACTGAAATCCGAATCTTTAATTACCTTGTTTACTTTCTAACTTGTTTATTGTCTGTTTCTCCCATTAGAATGTAATCTTTATGGCAGAGACTCTTATTTACAACTATATCCCCAAAGTTTAGACCAGTGCCTGGCTCATAGTAGACATCTGGTAAATACTTATTGAAGAATGACTATCAGAATGGCGAGAAATTCTGTATGCTGTGTGACTAGGAAATAAAGCTGGAAATACAGTTTAGGGCCAAATTTTATGCCATGCTAAGGATTTTGAAACTTATCCTGTAGGCAAGAAATTTCTCTACTTCAAGTATTTGAGGAGTCATGATTTTTATTATTTGCAAATAGTCCCCATACTATTTTTTTTTTAAAGATTTTATTTATTCATTTTTTTCCCCCCAAAGCCCCAGTAGATAGTTGTATGTCATAGGTTCACATCCTTCTAGTTGCTGTACGTGGGACTCGGCCTCGCGTTGGACGGAGAAGTGGTGCCTTGGGGCGTGCCCGGGATCCCAACCCGGGCGCCAGCATCAGAGCGCGCGCACTTAACCGCTAAGCCACAGAGCTGGCCCCAACCCCATACTATTTTTGATTAGTATTTTTCCTTAAATAGACTGACTTTTTAAACAAATTTACACTAAATTTAAATATCACTGCCATAAGTGGAAAACTTATATTTTTCTACTACAAATTCAGATTAAAGCATAACTAGAAAAAAGGAAAACTATTTGCCCATCTACCACCTAAAATCATCTCAGGTAATACCAAGGGTTCACATATAAAACTTTGGGAAATGCTGCTAAAGGTAAAGATAGCTAAGTGATGGTTTAGCAAGGGAGTGGTACAGCCATACGTATTTGAGACAGAAATCTGACAGGAGTGTGTAGGATGTTAAGAATAAAAGCAGAGGAGCCGGCTGGGTTGCGCAAGCGGTTAAGTGCGCGCGCTCCGCTGCGGCGGCCCGGGGTTCACCGCCCGGATCCCGGGCGCACACAGATGCACTGCGTCAAGCCATGCTGTGGCGGTGTCCCATATAAAGCGGAGGAAGATGGGCACGGATGTTAGCCCAGGGCCAGTCTTCCTCAGCAAAAAGAGGAGGATTGGCAGATGTTAGCTCAGGGCTGATCTCCTCACAAAAAAAAAAAAAAAAAGGCAGAGATTAGTTAGGAAGCTGTTGCAGTGGTCCAGCCCAGAAATGATCAAGGACTGAACTAAGGCAGTATATATGGACAACACAGATTAGGAAGTTTATATGGGAGGTAAATTCAACAGTAAGTGACTGATTAGATGACAGTAGGGAAAAGCTGAGGATGGATCTGAGGTTCTAGCTTAGATGACTGGGCAGATAATAATTCCCATAACAGATCTGGGAAGTCAAAGAGGAGCATGTATGGTGAAATGGGTTTTATTTTGGATATGTGAGTTCAAAGAGTTGTGTCATATTCCCCCAGTGCTGATGTCCAATATGTGGAAATATAGATGTAAAAGCTCAAAACAGTTGAGGTGGAAGAAATAGATTTGAGAATCATGTTATGATAGAGTTTAAGCCACAATAGTGGGTGAGATTGCCAGTGGAAATGGGTAGAGCTTGAGGAGAAAGGGCCAAGGACAAAATCCAGGCTCCTCAAATGTCTGGAGAAGGGAAGGCAGAATGCCTTCCTTCCCCCAGCAGTACCATTTTTAACCAAAAATACTAATCAAAATTATTTTTTAGTATATATGTAAGAGAAAGGGTCATTTTAGAGCTCCTCTGATACACAGGTCTCAAGAAAGAGTCTGGTTCACTAGACAAAAATCTATTTTTAATTGTATAAAATTATACATATAAAATACATAGAAAGTAGTAAATGGTGAGTAAAATCTTTAATACCAAAAGTGGACAGATCAGGGAACAATTTTTCTCAAGTTCTTTGAGATCTTACTGGTTGGTATTTGAGAAAAACAATAAATCCAGGAGGTGCAAGGACAAGTTCTTCCCACAACTCATACCCCTTAACACTTCTCAGAGAAAGGAGCATAGGAGGAATGAGGGTTTATGATTTCTGGATTATAAATATCAATAAAAACTGAATAGACACACCTATTTTTTAATGTAGGATCCTCTACTCCAACCTTTTATGTGCTTCGTGGAATACAGAGATGGGGACTGGAGAATTCAAGGAAGTCCTTTTCAAGCACTAATACAATTGTTGCTAGATTCCTTACCTCTGATCCCATATATACTGGTTACCAAGATCATTTAAAAAGCAAGAAAGCTGACTTTCATCTTGTCCCTCTATGATCCAAAGAGCAAACTGTGGCCTGTTTCCTAACCTATTTCTAAAAGCAAACTGTAAAATTGTTAAATGAAAAGTCCAATTACATGAACATTAAACTTCCCAAGAAAGTGCACTGAGCTATAATATAGTATAAAGGAGATTAGAGAAACAAGGGGAAAATATATCTCAGAGAGACCTACAAAAAGTTCTCCCAAAGGGGAATGTTTTAGCTGTACTCCAGATCATTTCTCTCCTATTTCACTCAAAAGAGAGGTGGGGGAAGAGAACAAAATTAAAAACACAAATAGCTGATCATTGATTTTCTTTCCCCTCCTGCAGTCTCCCACGGTTCCAATTAGGAAGTGCCACAATGCAAAAGTCTCATCTAATTTTCCTGATGCTCATGCTCTAATAATCAATGTGAGGAAGAGGAAAGAAAAGAAAGAAAACAAATGTGAATCTAAGGTATGTACATCTAAAGTCATAAACAGCAGCAACTTCGTGGAAGTAAGAGGAACGTGGCCCTCACCAAACAGGACAGATAATGTTTCCAAAGAGCAAAGTGATGGGAAGAGAGAGAGGAGGGAAATATGTTTTACCTTCTACCAATCTCTGCAGGCAGGAAGGTCTAAATATAGGGCTTAAGCTGGGTGAGAAGGGGAGGAGGAGTGAAAAGGGAATGTTGAAAGATAAGCAACTTCAACCCTGACCCCTTCTGTAGTGTAGAGTACATCCGGAAATCTGGACTACCAGTATGGTATTGTATCTATGCCCTAGAAGCAACTTAGATGATAAACTCTTGTGAACTGTGTTTCGAATTCCTCTCTTGTTCCTGGACAGTTTCTCAGGATTGATTTTAAAAATAAGAAACCAGATCTCCACTTCCTGCCAAATAATAAAGTAAGGAAGCCTCAAAATGAAGTACCATTTGGAGGCAAAGGAGTAAGGTAGTAGTGGGGAGAGGGTGGTGGAGGCTAGGAAATATCTAGTTACTGAGGGAACAACTCGGTACCAAGTAGGCCCAGCTCAAGATAAACCAAAGTCGAAGGTTTCATACTCATACCCTGTTTGAGCCCAAGAGAAAGCAGGAATGGGAGTGAGGGTGGGGCACATAGTCCTTATTCAAGCTCCCTGTTATTTTAAAAGAAGGAGACATGAACACTTAATCATTTTGTGCTATTGAAATGACTACACAGAATTACTGAGAGTGTAAGAGCCAACAAAGCTCCGAAGACAGCCTGCTCTTCTTGTAAAGTGAAGTGGAGATGTTTCAAATGAAACTACATCCAAAAACTAGAAGTAAGAAAACAGATCTCTTAGCAAATAGGAATCCAGGTGTAGAATTTATACATACATATATATATCTCTGTATTTTAAAGTATAAAATTGAGAAAGTATGTACAGAAATCATACTAAGTCTTAGAAAGGACATAAAAAGAGAGGATGCGGAGTATGTGGGTGGATGCCTAGCAGTTGGAAGAATGCATATTGCCCAACTGCCCAGCAGCCAGCATGAGAATATCTTTCTTCTCCTTGTGGAAGCGCAGCTCCTTGCCTGCCAGGCGGGCTTCATCGAGCTCCCGCTCAGTAGAGGCCAGCTCTCTAGACAGTGCCCCTGGCACACTCTGCTCCCGGCTCACCCAGTCCAATGCCATTTGGTGGCGAATATCATCATCCAGGGCCCGGTGTGAATAATGAGCCAACACTTCCTGGAGGGGGAGAGGAATGTGAAGGTCACTGACAAGGTAAAGGTTCATACCACATTGACCCAACGGGGACTAGAAACTCTTAGCCTTGGAGTCCTAACTGAAGTCAGCACCTAAGTCCTCAAAGGAGATTCTTTTTTTTTTTGAGGAAGATCAGCCCTGTGAACATCTGCCAATCCTCCTCTTTTTTTGCTGAGGAAGACTAGCCCTGGGCTAACATCCGTGCCCATCTTCCTCCACTTTATATGGGACGCCACTACAGCATGGCTTGCCAAGCAGTGTGTCGGGTGCATGCCCGGGATCCGAACCGGTGAACCCCAGGCCACCGCAGTGGAGCGCGCGCACTTAACTGCTTGTGCCACTGGGCCGGCCCCTCAAAGGAGATTCTTAAGAGAAACTTCCTGGTGGGGGAAGTAAGGCAGGCGAAAGAATCACAGTTAAGATTTAAACAGGAAAGATTATAGGGGTGAAGAGGGCACTTGAAGTAAAGCTTTCAATATTCACAACTTGGTAACCACAGGTCTGCTTATTTCTAACAGAGCAGCCACCTGAAAATAGTCCCTTTGCTAGACTCACCTCACCCACAGGATCTCTTACCTGCCGAGAACACTGTCTTTCCCTCATGGCCTTAAGACTGCCATTCCAGTGCAGCAGTTGAAAAACTGTCATTAACTCCTGGGGGAAGAAGATATGAAATGCCAGGACAGTGATTTTATATTGGGAGGTTGCATCAGAATTACATGGGGAACGTTTTACAAAATGTATTTGTGGAAGCATCTCTTACACCAACTCTGATATGCCCTTGTGGGGAGAAAGGTATTTATATTTTGAAAAATATCCTAAGGACTTTCTCTCCCTTCATTTCCAATTACATATGGTAACAGGCTGATCCATGTTATTAGAGCCAGGGAAGTAGGAGGAATAGTACCTGGAACTCCAACATTGACTTGCCCTTGTTGGATTCCAACATGAATCGAAAGGCACCAATCCCTGTATTTGGGTTGTCAGCTTCCTCCCTGTTGCCCTGGTAACAGAGGAAAGGAAAAGAAAAATAGATTTTCAGTTAGGATTATCACCTCAAGCAGCACTGTCCAATAGAAATATAATACAAGGGGCTGGCCTTGTGACATAGTGGTTAAGTTCGAGTGTTCCGCTTTGGCGGCCCGCGGCCCTGGGTTTGCAGCGTTTGGATCCTGGGCGGGGACCTACTCACTGCTCATCAAGCCATGCAGAGGCGGCATCCCACAGAGAGCAACTAGAAGGATGTACAACTATGACATGCAACTATCTGCTGGAGCTTTGGGGAAAAAAAAGGAAAAAAGGAGGAAGATTGGCAACAGATGTTAGCTCAGGGCCAATCTTCCTAAAAAAAAAAATATGCTATTGGATTGTTTTGAGAATTAAATAAATTAAAAAAATGTTTTAATTTAAGAAGGGATGAATATGGTCTGAAAACTCCAATCATATAAAATGTGAGTGCATTATTGTACTGGACCTGGTGTCCAGTTACACAATCCAAATCCATTCTGGTACTGGCTCTGATTAGGTGCTATTTGGTGGTGGTTTAATCTTATTGGGGATAATTCCAGATCCTGGGGCTGGCTGGGACTTCCAAAATAAGGGCATCTCCTGGTTTATTGGTGACCCTTTTATCAACTTGATCTAGGAAAATAAGATCAGGAGAGTACTGGGAACACAGGGACCCAACTTTCTCCTCCTGCTTCCTGAGAAGTTGCCTGCTCTTCCTAGCCAGTTCCACACACACTCCCACCTACCAAGATAAGAACTTTATTCTGCTCTCTTTGAGAAAGGAGGCTGGGTAGAGGTTGGGAGCCAATTAAGTTATCTCCAAATTCAGTTTATTGTGGGGCACTTTATCATGAAGTTTTACTGTGTATGTATCAAACCTAAAATAATTCCAGGCACTTAGTAAGTATACCATAAGTGCTGGCTTATCGTTATTATTTGTTTTCACTGTTCTAGAATCAACAAGAAGTCAGAACTACTAAAAATCAACCCATATTGTTTTGTGGCTGACGAGAAACAACCATACCACATGTACTTAACCTTTGTGGTGAAGCAAAGATCACAAAATTTGGATTTAAAAGTGAAAAGCCAGAGGGAAGGAGGACAAAGGTAATCTTCACTATTAGGATTTAGGACTCTGAAGCAAGCAACCATTTTTATTTTTACCTATAATTGGTCAATACAGTACTTTATTCAGCACCTCCAAACTTTCCCATGATATAGCACATAGAAAATAATGATCATATCTGTACAGCCTACTGGAGTATACAAAGGAGGCTGTTGGCAGAGCAGCCTGCCAGCAGAGGCTGCGGGGCAGAGGAGTCCATCTGCTCCAGCCCTTGCTCAGTCCCTTGAGAGCTGAGGGAATCAATATCATGGCACATCTGTAACCCACTTGGAGTACACCAGAGTGGCATGACCCACTAGTTGGGAAGTTCTACCTCATATGACACTTCTACACCTAACATAGTTATAAACAAACTCCATTAATTCAATAAACATTTAATCACAGAATACTTGATAAGCGGTAGGAACATTAGAATATAATTGGAAAGGAATTAGAGTTAATTTAATTCAACCTGCTTATTTTACAAATGAGGAAACTCAGACTCACAGAGGCTAGGTGATTTGTCAAAAGACAAATAATATAATAATATAATATAGTGTCAGATTGAGGACTTTTAAAGAAAAGCTGAAAGCAAAGAATGTGGACATCACTTTTTACCCATGGCTGAGACCAAGTGAAAATTGTTATTCTGGAGAATGAGGATTTGATTGAGAAATTAATGAGAAATCTATTAAACTCTCAATTTGGGGGGTTAATCAAAAGGAATAGTGGCATGAGAATAAAAATAGTTTACATTTCTTAAATACTTTGTAGTAGACACTGCTGGGACCTACCCAACATCTATTTCCTTCCTCCTTGCTATAGAACCTTAATCTTGTTTTAGTCCCTACCCATTTCCCATGTGCCTCAGGGAAGAGTGATTTTATCCTAATTCCAGTGGGTAAATCCTAATCCCTTTTCCTGTAATTGGTTTTAAGGTGGGAATTCTGGCCATGGAAGGTAGAAGGGAGGTCTGCTGGAGGGCTTCTGGGCAAAGATTCCTTACTACTAAGGAGACATGAGAAAAGATGGTCTCTTTCTGTCTCTGAATGTAGTTATGTCTGTATTTAATGTCTGGAATTCTGTAGCCATCTTGCACCCTGAGGGGAGCCAGCCCAAGGACAAAGCCATTATCTAGAAGTGGCTGGAAATTGAAGAGATGGAAAGAATTTGGGCCAGTAGATGATGACATTCTTGATCCATGGAATCAACCAGCCCTGAAATCTGCCCTACTTCTGAACTTCCTGTCATGTTAGATAATAGATTTCCTTCCTTTATTTATTTCCTTAAGTCAATTTGAAGTGAGATTTTCTATTACTTGCATCCAAAGGCATCTAAACAGATAACATGTGCTAAGTGCTTGAATATATTCTCTTTTATCCAGTAATCCTGTGTGATAGGTATAACTGTTATCCTATTTTATAGATGACGAGTCTGAGACTTAGATTAAGTAACTTGCTCACAGGCATATAGCTAGGAGAACCATAATTTCAAAACAATGAATTCAGAACCCAGGCTCATAACCAATGCTTTCTATAATCCAAAACTTATGTTTCATTTTATAATATATTAGGTGACTTAAGAATAACAAATGTACTTTCTTAATTTTAATTGGCTTTGATTAATATAAAAATGTTTTTATTCTCTGCAGATACTGCTGACTGGGGCAAAGAGTAATAGGAGAAAAACAGATGGGTCCTAGATAACAGAGGGAAGCCAACTTATGATTTAAAGTGTCCAACACTAATCCACAAAACAGATAACTGAAGCAGTTTAGTATATGTAAATACATCTTAAATGCAAAGAGAACAGACACAGAAAATTGTTATGACTTTATCACCCAATCAATGAACTTGTGGGGAGGGAGGAAGAAGGTAGTATTAATTTCTAAGATGTACCTCTCAGTTAGAAAAGTCTGTAAGTTGGCTTGGGTTCCAGTCTTGGCTCTACCACTTACTAGCTCTATCACTTTAGGCAAAACTTCACTTCTGTGTTTTTAGTTTCCTCATCTGTATAACAGGGGTAATAATGGTTCTCATACCTCATAGGATTGTTGTAAAGATCAAATGAGATAAAATGCATATAAATCCCCTAGAATAGTGCCTGGCACAAAGTAAATACTCAATGAGAATTAGTTATGGTTATCATCATCATCATAATCATTTGAAAGAACAGATGTTCTTTTTAGAGAGGGTAAATATATTATCCTCCCCATTTCTAGAAAGGAAAAAAGACAAGACATTGTATTATAAAGTGATCTTTATTAATAAGATCAAGTAATGGAGGCAGGAGACAAGTGACAATAAGAACAGTCATATAAAAAAAAAGAACAGTAAAGGAAAAAGTGACTAAGGTCTTAAACCAAAATTGGGAAAAGCAAAATTCAAGCTCAATTTTCACTTTGGAATATCTCTAAAATTCCATAAATCTTGAATTAAAAATTTCTAGATACCAAATAGACACAAAGAAAGAGACAAAACAACAAAAACATAAACACATAGAATTAGAGACCGAGATATATGGAGCAGGTAATATAAAAGACTGACAGAATAAACAGAAAGAACACAGATGTAATAGGAAAGAAAACAAGAATTCATGCTGTTTCCCAGTAATTTACAAGACTTCCCAACCAGCCAGTTCTCCCATCCCCCACTCTCTTTCCTTCCAACTCCAAGTAACTTACATTGAAAGATGCTAGGGCCTCAGAGACACTCTTCTCAATAAACTCATCAGTGATTCTTCGGGAAGGATGTTCATTAAACACAGAATTCATTAGCGCAATCTTTGCAGCACTCCGCCGGGCCTCAGCTTTTGTGGGGCAAAACTAGGCAGGGTAGAGAGAGAGAAGATACGTTTAGAGAGAGAGAAGATATGTTTATGTGCATCTGAGAGAGAGGAAGGAACAGTGAGAAGGAAACACTTGGGACAGAAGACACTCGGACACTGGGTAAATCAGTTTGTTCAACACACCCTCCAAAATTTTTATTGTAAAATGGTTGGGGCATTTGGAAACATAATTTTGATTCAACATCCTGAAGTCATTAAGGAACTGGAGACGGCTGTAGCTCATACCAAATTGAATGCAGAATGAAGAAGGCTGCTGAAGTCAGCATATACTCACTGGAAATGAAACATACCCCTGTTTAAACTGTCAACAGAATTAATTACTCAAAAGCCAGATTCTGGCCAGCCTGTTAGAAATCTGTATCTTGTTCTCTTGTTCTTTGGACAGGCAAAATTTTTTTCATCCCTCTAGATAACCTAAGAGCAGAACAAAGCTGTGTCCAGGCTACCTCTGCAGAGGACACCTCTAGTCTCTATCAGAAGCACCCATCTGGGATTCTTCGACTTCACTTTTAGCTGTGAGCAGGCAGTTCTCCCAATAATGTAGGGAGCCAAGAAGCTATCCCCGAGATCTGAAGAAGGAATTTATAGTCTTTTTTTCTCCCCCAGCGGAATCAGGGAGGAGAGGGGTGGCTAGGGGAAGGAAAGCTGACCTGAGGAAAGCAAGAAAACATCAATTCATGTTTTTACATTGTATCCAACATAGGTATCATAGAACAAGTCTGATTTTTCAGTCTTAAATCATTCAACTTCAGATCCCTAGGCACCATAGTATTCCTTTATAATTCATCTTCACTGGCTGCCTCAAAGTCCTCTGTGCCCTTTGTCATTTATGATTAGGATTCGAGGAAAGGAAAAAAAGTGATGTTGATGCAGCCCTGATATCAGTTCCCCTGCATCAAACCCAGAATATATGGGGTTAAAACCAAAAGCACTCATCCCCTTTCCCTGCTTCTCTAAGTTGCATTCATATGTAAATATTGGTTTTTTAAACCTTCCTTTCCCTGAACTCCACAAGGCAGATGGAAGTTACTTTAAACTGTTAAAAGCCCAGGTGGCCTCATGCTGGGCTCACACTGAAGTTTTGGCTAATTACCGGTTCTTGAGGTATGTTACAAGAGAATATCAAGAAGCTGAAGCTTCCCAGACCCCAACTCCTTGGCTTCCTGGTACCAGAATCTATCCTCCACCATGGAGGCAGACAACCAAGGACACCCACCTATGGATTCCCTTATCTCACCATCCTCCTCCCTGCAAGCAGCTTCATAAGACCAAATGCAGGCTGGTGGGAAAGCCCTGACCAGCAAGGCCACAGGCTCCCCCTCCCTACAAGCAGCTGCATTCCTCGCAACCTTTAAAACCCCTTGCCTCCCATCTTTTGGGGGAGACAAGGCAAATTTGAGGGCTCACTCTCATCTCCCGGCTGACATCACCCAAAACAAAAATGCTTTCCTTGCCATAAGCCTGGCGTTCCAGTTTTTATTTGGCCCCTCTTGTGTGGCAGGTAAAGAACTTGTGTTTGTGTCCAGTAACAATGTTACAGTTTTAAAAAGTAGACCCGGGATATATTCTCTACTTAACCATCCTTAAAATCAATAATTCCCAATTTCCCTTTAGCTGACAGGTATCTCTGAGACAGCATAGGGAGCTTGGTACATTAACCCTATGTCGTCTTTTTTTTTTTTTTTTTTTTTTTTTTTTTTGTGAGGAGATCAGCCCTGTGCTAACATCCGCCAATCCTCTTTTTTTGCTGAGGAAGACGGCCCTGGGCTAACATCTGTGCCCATCTTCCTCCACTTTATATGGGACGCCGCCACAGCATGGCTTGCCAAGCAGTGCGTCGGTGCGCGCCCGGGATCCGGGCCAGCGAACTCCGGGCCGTTGCAGCGGAGCGCGCGCACTTAACCGCTTGCGCCACCGGGCCGGCCCCTACCCTAAGTCTTCTTGATTCTTCAATTTCTGTTTCTACTTCTCTATTTACTGGCGCACTGCCCATTGTACTGTATAATGCTGAAAAGTCATCTACGAATAAAACCACTGGGAGAAATTTCACCTGCCAAAGTGGATATAAAAGATATAAGCGAAAAGAGGCCAAGATAGATAATTCTACTCTTTCAGGAAATAACATGAATCAAATTACTATAATGGTCCAGTTATAGGCATCACCATAAAATTATAAAATCCTTATTCAACAATATGATGAGGCAAGAAAAGGAAGGAAAGATCTTATTCTCTAGAAGAGAAAGCATAAACATTAGTCATCCTGGGCATATATTTATTTCTCTGAAATGTTCTGAGGGAAGAAATTTAGTCACCTGATTTGAAATGAAGCTTCCTTAGAACTGTTTCTGATTGAGGCAGGAACTGAGCTGCAATGGCACTCACTCATGCCACAGATATATTAAGTGCCTACTCGGTGCTGTATGCTGAGTTTGGTGGTAGAGATTTAAAACTGAATAAAAAAGAAGACAGACACTATCTCTGCCTCTATGGAGCATCAAAAATTTTTCTAGTACTAGCGTTCTACAATTAGATGAAAGACCTGTAATATATGATGATAAAAAGAGTAGTTGCTTTTATAGGGTAATGAGAAATTTGACTAGTGTGAATATTATCATCAAAGATGGATTTTTTTACATTTTACATAGACTTTAGATAATCTAACCTATTTTCCTTCATGTTATAGATGGGGAAACTGAGGCCCAGCAAAGTTACCTGATTACCCTGCTGGCAGTCAGGAGAATGAGAATTTGGATCTCCCAACTCTTAGATGAGTACTATTTCTACCATACATAGTCCTTCCCCTTTGATCACTTAGAGAACTCAAACATTGCTTTCTTTAGTAATTGCCTATTAAAAAGTACTGGGGGCAAGGAATGTTATTCTGTGTTCTCAAAAACAGATGGCAGGAAGTTGGAAAGCCAGATCTGAACATGGGTTATGTGCTGGTAGTCTGATATACTGAGTAAGGGCATATTCATAACTGCTCAAATTCAAAGTGGATTTGAGGGGCCGGCCCCGTGTCTTAGCGGTTAAGTGTGCGCGCTCCGCTACTGGCGGCCCGGGTTTGGATCTGGGTGCGCACCGATGCACCGCTTGTCTGGCCATGCTGAGGCTGCGTCCCACATACATCAACTAGAAGGATGTGCAACTATGACATACAACTATTTACTGGGGCTTTGGGGAAAAAAAAGGAGGAGGATTGGCAATAGATATTAGCTCAGAGCCGGTCTTCCTCAGCAAAAAGAGGAGGATTAGCATGGATGTTAGCTCAGGGCTGATCTTCCTCACACACACACACACAAAATACAAAACAAAGTGGATTTGAATTTTTTGTTTTTTTGTTTTTGTTGTTTTGTGGTGAGGAAGATCAGCCCTGAGCTAACATCTGTTGCCAATCTTCCTCTTTTTGCTGAGGAAGATTGGCCCGGGGCTAACATCCGTGCCCATCTTCCTCTACTTTATATGTGGCACGCCTGCCACAGCATGGCTTGATAAGTGGTGTGTAGTTCTGCACCCGGGATCTGAACCTGTGAACCCTGGCATGCCCAAGTGGAGTGTGCGAACTTAACCACTATGCCACCGGGCTGGCCCCAGGTTTGAGTTTTTGTAGGCTGAAAGAAAAGCATGCTACTGAGGTTCTTTTGTGGTCAAATGAGCCTCAGATGCTACCAGAATGATTTTCTCAGAATTGGTTCAGGTCCTCAAATATGTGATTTCAGACAGAAATTTCATGGCCAAAGTGATGGAGAAAGCCATTAGTAGCACCTAAGCATTTGTTTTTGCTACTGCCACCTCACAACTCTTACCTGGAAACTCCCAAAGCAACTTCCCCCAGGCAGGGTGACATAGCAGACATAGGGAGGGCTGTTGGAGGGAACCATCTCATAAACCACTAGCGCCCCATTCTTCAAGTCAGCCCCACGAGACTGCTTCATCTGCCAGAATTCCTGGAGTGCCTCCACCACATTCACTACAAAAAGAGAAGTAGTTAAGTTCAGCAATGAGAATACCTCCAAGTGGTGCTGTGCTTCAATACAGTTTCTGTAATCTGTACCTACATTAAGAGTCTAACCCCCTTAGCTCTCTACCTATCACCATTTAAAAGCATTTAATTTAATGAACCTAGACTGTGATTAAGTCCACTTGCATACGAAGACCAGAGTATGCCTGCCTCCTCTACCACCTCTCTAGTTCACATTTTGATTAATACTAGACACCAAAGAAGCATAACTTAAACATTGGAGGCAGAGTTTCCAAGATCAGCAGACCATTATCACTATCTGAAGAAATGCAAGTAAATTATTCCACAATTGGTCAGCTGGCCTAAAATAATAACAACCACCAGAATAAGTGCTAACACTCACTGAACACTTACTGTATGTCATGCATTTCTCTAAGTGCTTTATTCATTTAATCACAACAACCTTATGAGGCAGGTACTTTTATTATCCCCATTTTACAGATGAGGGAAATGAGGCATAGAGAGGTTAAATAACTTGCCCAAGGATGTAACAGCTAGAAAGCAGCAGAGCAAGAATTCAAACCCAGGCAGTTCTTAACCATTATGCAATACTGCCACTCAAGGAAATATGGCCCTATTAGCCATTCTTGACCTTATGCTTCTGGTGAGCAAACCCATGGCCAGATTCCTTTTCCATCCTGGAATACTATGTATATACTACATGAGAGAGAGAGAGAGAGAAAATATTTCTCTTCTGAGGCTATCCCTAGGTATAAATGATTTCTGGAGGAACTGTATACTGGGAGACACTCCTCTACAGGTCTCTTGCACTCCTTTCCATTTTGCTGGGTGTGCCAAGATTTCAAGCCCCTGACTGCTCTTTACTTGAATCATTTCTCAGGATTTTGTTTCAAGCAAGAAACCTTGAGGGATGAGGTAATGTCTCCCTCTGGGACAAAGAACAAGCTTGCTTACTGCTTGCTATAAAATGGTAGGTTCCCCAAACTCAGTGTTCCTCTCCTGTAACGCAACCCATGGCCTGGGCAAGCATCCACGTGAGCTCTCCATGTCAGACTTTGGAGGCAAGGGGAACCAATGCAAACAAACATGATGTTCAGTAATAAAGTCCTTTGTCTCGGATCCAGAAGTCTCTTGACTTTTGTCAGTATCCATGAAACAGTAACCAGCTAACTTATTATTTGTAAATAGGGTAAAATCAAACTCCAGACCCAATACTGTATTCCAGAACAGTGCCCCTTATCCCCCAATACTTGGGCTCAATCATTCCACAGATATGTATTGAGCAACTACTCAGTGCTAGACTATGTGCTTGATGCTAATCTACAATAGTGAGCAAAACCATACACTGTTCCTTTTCCTTATGTAGCTTACAGTCTAAAGAGGGAGAGAGATATTAACCAAATAATCTCAAACAAAGGAAAAATTACAACTGTAATAAGTGCTATAAAGGAGCGGTAAATGCTGGGAAATGTCGTAGGAGCATCTGACCTAGTTAAGAAGGTCAAAGAAAGCTACCCTGATGAGATGATACTTAATCTCAGATATGAGTATGAATTCACTAGGCAAAAAGGTAAGAGAGTAATACTCTGAGCAGAAGCAACAGCATGTACAAAGGCTCTGTAGCAGCGGGAATTTGGTGAATAAAGGGACTAGTGTGGCTAGAAAAGAGAGAGTGAGGAGTAGTGTAATGCAAAATGAGGTTGCAAAACGAAGCAGGGACCAGACAAAATTGGACCTGGTAGGCCATGTTAGAGTACTGGCTTTATCCTAGGAGAATGGGAAGCCATGCAAGGGTTTTAAATGGAAGGAGGGATGAGATCAGTTTGCCTTTGGAAAGGATCACTTTAAGTCTAGGGTTCCAAACATTTCAAATGGCTTTAACTAAAGCCTCATAATAATAAATTATCACATGAATTCTCCAATATCTTCCAACATGACCTCTCTCTACTCTTAGTTACAACCAGGACTCATTCATTCTTTTATATTGCATTAGTTCAGGTCTGCCAAAGAGAAGACACCACGATGGGATAGACATGCAAGAGATTTATTGGAGAGGAAGTAGAAGGGAGAGCCTTCAGACCATGTTGAAGGTATAACACCTGTGGAAGGAGAGCGGGAAGGAAGGAGATCTGGATATGAGAGTCTCAGACTGCAGTGCAGTTCCAATAAAGGTTTGGCTAGGCCAGTGGGAAGTCCTCAAGCCAAAGAAATCCCACATCTCACCAGGATGTGCCGGAGTTAGTACCCCTTCTGTGCTCAGTCACTGGCTGGGAGCAGACTGCAGGATGTGTGGCCTCAGTATAAATGTGGTGATGGACCTAGAGGGAATATCAGCTTAAAGCTGTCAGTCAATTATGCTCCCTGCAGCAGGAGATATAAACAGCACATTTTCACGGCTGCCACACACACATTAAGCAAAAATTTGAGAACTTAATAGATGCATAGCTCTATTCAAGGCATCAGGGATGCAAAGATGAATAACACACATTCCCTGCCAGCAAGGTGTTCAAAATCTAGTGGCCAATAATAACTGTTATCTTACCTGCTCTGCAGCTGAAGCAAGCATTCCATGTACCAGCCAGAGTCTGAAAGCAGCATAAGCTCTTTTCTAATACCCTATATTTAACAGATTTCTTAGAATGTTCATTCTTTCATTAAAAGACAGCATGAAAAGGAAACTTTCTCTTTCCCACCCTTAGTTTTGGCAGGGGCTCTTCAAAGGTCACTGCTGCCCAGAAAGCTTAGCCATCTTTGTTCTTTCCATTGAGATCTTTTCAGCCCCAGTTCCCTCTTTGAGACAATTTAGCACAATGCGCTGGGTGACAGCTCTCCTGACATGCAAATAACAGGGAGAATACTGAAATAAAGAGGAAGGGGAGGAGACCACTATAATGGGGAAGGTCCTATTAAAAAGCATATGTCCATTCTATATCCAGTTAAATCCCTCTTGACACAGAGTACAGGACTGTTTTCTAATGATTACTCAAAGCCAAAGGAAATAGGGAGTCTTATTTCAAAAATGTGAGTGTGAAATAGGAAACTGGGCAAAGTAATCAGGAAACAAGCAATTAATTATGATCAGCATTTGAAAATGCTCATAGACTCATTCATTTTTAGAGCTAAAAGGGATTTGAGAGATCATCTACTCCAACTCAGGCTAAGAAAGGGTAAATGACTTGCTTGAGGTCACACAGCTATGGCAGAATTGGGGCATGAATGTAGATATCCTGATGACAATTCTCTTTCCAATTTGGGAATCTTAACCCAGGTTCCAGTTCATGGTTGAGCTTCACGGGGTTCACAGGCCCCCTAAAAGTCTTAAGTAAAATTATGTGTGTGTGTGTGAATATGAGTATTTATGTGTGTGTGTGTGGGAAGTACCCAGAGTTTCTATCAGATTTTCAGTGAGGAACCATGGATATAATAGTTTACATATGGATGGTTAAAGAACAGTAAGGTAGGAGGGTAGCAATGACTGAGACATACACATCTGACAGCTACAATTGCCTTTTGGAAGTCACTGATGGATGCTGGGCTGAAAGGGACAAGAAAGACTTAGATAGTGAGGAATATTTAAGTGCTTGTACCATGATGCTGAACAACAATAAAAAAGAGAATAATTTTGGTTTTGCCCTTAGGAGGCAAAATATTAGATGAATGGCCAAGTGAGATGAGAGGTACAGACTGTATATCCACCAGAGTAAAAGCATTAAAACAACACATGAAACTACAGTAAAAATTATCATAAAAATAAATATAATTTTGTGGTGGGAGAGCATGGATAAATAGATAATAAATAGATAATGAAATTGAAAGATGAGTGAGAAGGTTCTCCCTGATCATACAGGGTGGCAAGAATAGGCTGGCCTGGCTTAATTCATGTTCTTATGAAGACAGAGAAGCTGGTTAACAATATTTCATCTGACATTTCCTATTTCAATTTGTAGAAGGTATCCCTGAATAGGCCACAATGCACTGACTCTTTGGAAGGGAGACAGTGACAGTGACTTTGAGAGGACTATGGTAAGCTGAATAATGCCCCCTGCCAAGATGTCCATGTCCTAATCCTTGGAACCTGTGAATGTTACCTTATATGGCAAAGACTTTGCAGATGTGATTAAGTTAAGGATCTTGAGTTGCAGAGATAAGCCTGGATTATCCAGGTGAGCCCTAAATGCAATCACAAGTATCCTTAGGGAAGGAGATTTGATGAAACACACAAGAGGAGAAGGCAGGGTGACCATGGAGGCAGAGATTGGAGTGATGTAGTAACAAGCCAAGGAATACTGGCAGCCACCAGAAGCTGGAAGAGGCAAGGAAGCAGATTCTCCCTTAGAGCCTTTGGAGGGAGCACACACCTGCTGACACCTTGATTTTGGCCCAGTGATACTGATTTTGGACTACTGGCCTCCAGAACCATGAGAAAATAAATTTCTGTTGCTTTAAGCCACCAAGTATGTGATAATTTGTTAGAGCAGCCACAGGAAACTAATACAGGGTCTAATCCAACATTCCCAAAATTGGAAATATTCTGACCAATCAATTTAATTTCACAGTCATTTACAGGCAAAGAAGCTATCTGTGATTCTGAGGAAAAGGAACAACTAAACAGAAATACCACACGAGATTCATTTGTTCAACCTGGTGGAGTAGCTGGGCAGAATTTCCAATCATGTAACCATATTGTGATATAAAGGGAGAATACCAATTCCAAAAAAATAGGTTTGAAGAGGGCAATGCAGAAGTTGAAGAGCAAGGAAAGTGACTTGGTCATTCAGTCAATCGTTAGAAGACGAGGACTATATGCCATGTGGAAAAAAGGGGCAAGGGAAATGATAATGCTAATAATACCTACCATATGCACAGTTTTCAAAGCGTTTCCAAATGCATAATAATAGCAACCACTCATTGAATACTAACTATGTGCTGCATACTTTACATTTATTATCTCATTTAATCCACACAAAACTATCAAGATACATATTATAATACCCATTTTACAAAAAGTAAATAAGTTATAGAACAGGCCACAGTGGCAGAAGCAGGATTTAGAATTAATGTTTGTTTGCCTCAGAAGACAACCCTCTTTCTATTGTACTATCCTGTTTTGTTGCATTATTAATCCTCACACATGTGCTGTAAAGTGGATTGTGAGCTCCATGAAGATAGGGACTGAGTATCTGTCTTGTTCACCACTGCCTCTGGTAATCAATAAGTATTTGTTAAATGAATGAATCGAACAGATGAGGCCTAGAGAGATTAAGCAACTTATCCAAAATCACACAGCCACTATTTTATAGGGCCAGGTCCTCTGATTCCAAATCCTATGCAGTGTAAACCGATTAAGATCCTACAGCTTACTGAGCTATGTGTGTATCTTGGGTGGGGCTGGGGCCAGGGATACAGGGTGGCAGGGAGATATAGGACAAACAGGTGAAATAACAGAAGAGTTTTTTTTGTGTGTGACGAAGATTGGCCCTGGGATAACATCCCTACCCATCTTCCTCCACTTTATATGGGACGCCGCCACAGCATGGCTTGACAAGCGGTGCCACAGTGCGCACCCCAGACCGAACCCATGAACCCTGGGCCACCGAAGTGGAGTGCGCGCACTTAACCGCTGCGCCACCAGGCTGGCCCCTAACAGGAGAGTTTTTTTGTATAAATGCTGAGAGCCTACATGAGTGAAGGTAAATCTAAAGACTGTGACTGGAAAAGGTGAATTTGGAGCAGTCAGGAAGAAGATGAAGGATGTGAATTGAAGATGATACAGTAAAGCACTGCTGGATTGGGGAATGGTTTGGCGAAAGACCAAAGTAAATTATATTCAGGGGACTAGAGCCAGTCCCCAAATACCATGCCATCAGTCACAAGGGTATGTGGCTACATGCCAATGGCAGCTTTGCCTATTAATTGAAGCAGAATAAGTAATTCCATGTGGTGAAGGACTTCTGAGCCAAATCGGCAGAAATTCTGCTTGCCTGAAGCTGAACTATCTGCCAAACTCTCCCAAAGTACTGGCTGGACAAGCAGACTGGAAATGAGAAACTCAAGAATAATGAGAAGGACTGTGGTGGGAGGTAGGGAGGTTGGAGGAGAGAATCCCCGCAGAGTCTGAAGCCTGACTGATTGCTCTTTGTCAGTACTATGCCCTCGTTCCCTCATCCTTTCTAAGAAAATGAAAAAGTTTTTACAGGACACTCAGTTTAGATGCTAAACCAGAAGCTCTCCAGGTAACACAGACAAGAAAAATGGTACACTCCTCTACAATTGTAATAAATTCCTGTAAGTTTCTAAGAGGAAGGGTTCAGATTTAGGGTGACCACTCCTGGCTACTCCTATGCCCAGAGGCAAAGACCTTCCCTTGGTCTTGACTTAAAAAGACCTGAAGCAGCAGGACAACAGCTAATTGCAGTTCCATCACATAGCCTTGTTAAATCTAGAAATTAAACTAGAAAAACAAATACATTCCCTCATGATGGTTTTCAGAATCATATGCATTTGTATTCCCAGCATCTAGCAGAGTGCCTGCCCCATGGTAAGAGTTCAAAATGTTGAAGAACAAAGGGAAACTGATGATAAATGTATCATTTGGCACATATAGTAAAACGGATTTAAAAATCTGTTTTCATGGAAATCTTTG
The DNA here is from genome assembly GCF_020826845.1 of Diceros bicornis minor. Classification (NCBI taxonomy): domain Eukaryota; kingdom Metazoa; phylum Chordata; class Mammalia; order Perissodactyla; family Rhinocerotidae; genus Diceros; species Diceros bicornis. The sequence goes on from NC_080743.1 coordinate 53,463,896, forward strand.
GGTTTACACAGGATTTAAGAGTGGAAGAAAATGAGACATGTTCTTCCCAAGGAAATATGAACCAATAAATTTGAGATAATACTCATCATTTTTAAAGTACCTATTATGTGTTAGGTGCCATATCTCATTTAATCCACATCATAACCCTTGAGGAAACTAAAGTTCAGTGAGGTTAAGTCACTTCCCCAAATACATAGCTGGCAAGTGACAGAGATTTAATCTGGGATTTAATCCAGACTTGTCTCACTCCAAAGCCTGTGTGTGCTCTTTTCACTACACTTTCTCAGGGAGAAAAAAAAAAAAAGTCATTACTGTCTATAGAGGAAACCCTGCAAACTTTGTGTGTATTATTATTAAACTAGAAAGTTAAAGATATAGTCACTTCCAGGTCATGCAGGACCTGGCCAAACAGAGAGAAGTGATGTCTCAGAAATTTCAGATCTAAATTCTGTATCCCACACCCCTCGCTATATATTTCTTGTTACACTATAACTCTGGAGCTCAAACTCAGGAAATTCTGCACTGGTTAAACAAAAACAACAAAGAAAATCCTCACATCCCCCTTCTCAGACACCTTAGAAATTAGGCATCCTTAAGATGAAGATTTCTAATGGAAATAGGATTTCTGCCTGGCTCATTTCCACAGAATTTAACATTGAGAGAGCCAAGGCCTGGGATTTATCCTTAGTTCCTGGGCAAAGGCCAAGAAAACAGAGCCAGACAGACAGAGAGGACAGAGTTGTGAGGCTCCATACTAAAAAAGACACCAAAGTGAGGTATTAAATCACAGGAAGTTGGTGCGGGCTCAATGGTATGGGTCCAGATTTAAAAGCACAATTATTATAAGTGACTTGTGAAGGCACTAAATAATTCCTCAGCAAATCAGCAGTTGCATTGGAAATTTCAGAGTGATGATAAGTAGGAAAAGAACTGAAAAGTCAAGGTTAAGGAGATGGAGTAAATTAACAGGAGAATCCAAGAATTGCTGAGATTACAGAAGAAAGATTTTGAGAAGGTATGGGTGAGAAATATCTTGGATCTGAGATAAAGGATAGGATCCTACACGACGGAGACCGGGCTCAAAGGCAGAGAGATGTTAAGGCATTAAGCTACAGAAGGAATTCTATTTCTGAAGGAGAAAAGGTTGGGAAGAAATGAGGGTTGTATCTGTAAAAAGGGGTCCTTGGAGAACATGGTAGTAACTCAATAAAGGGGAGGGGGTGAGAGGCTTAAAACGTGTGCATGAGTGTGTGTGTCTGTGCGTGTGCGTGTGTGTGTAGCTCAGAAGGAAACTCCCCAAAAGGAAATGCATGTGAGGGCTCTGCGCCAGGAAAAGCGATCCAGAGGACTGTGGGAGCAAGGCTCCCTTACAGAGGGTGTCCCGCAGGAGGCCAGACCCGCAGACTCACCTCGGCCATAGCCCTGCGTGTGCTTGGCGAAGCTCCTTACCACGGCCTCCACGGCCTCTCGCAGCACCGCGGGGCTGCCGGCGGCGCCGGGGGGCAGCGGCAGCCCCGGGGCCCCCGACAGGAGCAGCGGCGGCGGGGGCGGTGCGGGGGGCGGCGGGGCCGGCGGGGGGCCCGCTGCGGGTGTGGCGGTGGCAGCCGCGGCCCCAGTCACTCCTGGCCGAAGCGCTCGCAGAGTGCCCCTCCCGCTGGTGCCCACTCCAGGCTGCAGCCGCTGCGCTCGCATCGTCTCCATCCCGGCCGCCAGTGGAGTAGCGGCCCGGAGCCTGCCAGCCTGGCGAGCTAACGGTCCCAGCCACCCTCGCCAGTGAGCGCCCAGGGACTGAAGGCGGTGCCGGAGCCCAGCCGTCAGTCAAGCGGGGGCGGGGACGAGCCAAGTCCCATGCCAATCACCGGTGAGGGGGCGGGAGCTGGTGGGTTCCAGCTCCGCCATGGGCCAATTATTAAAGAGGGTGGAGGTTTTGAGCAACCAATTACAAAGAGAAAAGGCGATATCGTCTATAAGGGAGAAGCTTAGCTTGGGAGCGTGTTCTGGAGTACTGTGGGGGAGTACTAGAAAGTGGGCGAGACCCCGGAGGGAGGCCTGGGGAAAAAAAACCCTGGATGCAAGGTCGGAGAGAATTATAGACAGAGTGAGAGGATTCTTAGAGATCATTTGTCTGACTACTTCATTTTATAGATGTAGATGAGGAAACTGGCTCAGAAAAGTGATATGACTTGTCCAAGATCACATGCAATTGGTGATGAAGCTAAAGCAAGGAAAGATACTGACATTTAATGATCATATACTTACTGTATGTCAGACACTAAACAGTGTACTTTAGAGCATCCTCTTATTTAATAATTACAATCACTAACTAGATTTTATCATTTTACAGATAAGGAAATTGACACTCAGAGAGCTAGATAAATTGCCCAAAATTAAATAGCTAGGAGATGGCAAAGAGGGGTTCAGACATAGGTCTCCTGGTTCCCAATATTTTGATTTTTTCATTATACCACATTGTTGGGTAATTTTCTGATTTCACCTATTCTAAGTGGGGGGAGGGAGTAAGAAAGAGTAGAATGGGCTGCTCCCTTACCTCTCATTGGAGTAAGGAAGAGTTAGAATATATGCAGAAAATCAGCAAACTGAGAGGTCCAGGGGGCAGATCAAGGCAGGTACCCTTGTTCATAGAATCTGTCATGTTGGGTTCCTCTGACTACTCTTAAACACACACACACACACACACACACACACACACACACTAGACACCCTTTGCCAGTTGGGTTCCTCTGATTACTCTTACACACCCACACACACACCCACACCCACACTACACACCCTTTGTCAGTTGACCATCATGCCATTTTGACCTAAGTGAGGTTATATTAACTACTGCTCTCTCGTTCCGTCTCTCTAAATCTGTCTCTCTCCACCCTATAGTGGTTCAGAAATCAAGGATGGGGAAATAGAAGCCAGAAGTAGAAGAAAATGAATGAAATGCACCTGTGAGATGAAAGTTACACTCACAAGGAAAAACTATGAGTGGTCAAGAAATAGGAAGCTTGGAGGGACAGTTAATCTACTGGGATATATCTGCCAACAGTGGAGGGAGGGACTCTTTGTAGGAATCGCAAGTTAAAGAATTTGAGGATGGACATAGGAGAGACTGGGGAAAATGAAAGCCTGTCAAATGCCTTAAAACCCTCAGGACACAAGACACTTGCCTTTTCTTCTACAACCGCAGTTGGTCAGTTGGTCTCCTGGAAAGAAGGTGGCTGGAACCTCTAAGTATGCCCTAGACCATTATAGCTATAGTTAGCGTCACCCTTCCTCCCCATTCCTTGTACCCGACACCCCCCAGACAGAAGTGACAAAACAGAGACTTCTGAACACATTTATTTGATATGTCAAGTGGAGAGAGGACTGATTTAGGATTGCTCCCCACTTCTACCTGTGGGGGTGTTCATAAGCTCAAACAGACAGAAGGGCAGCTTAGAGCCCATGAGCCACCCCCTGGGAAAGTGAGACAACCTGTTGTACTGGTTGCAGGGGAGCAGGGTGGGAATAAAAAGCAGGAAGTTGAGAAGTAAAGCAGAGAGCAGGAAGGCCAACAGCAGAACTGAGGCTGGAGATTGCTGCAGGAAACCCCCATGGAGAGTGAAGAACATATCCTGAAAAGTGGTTAGGACCGGAAGCAGGGTGTGAACAAGGAGCCAGCCTGGAGAGAGAACCAAGACCTGCAAAACCTGCAGAATATCTGGAATATTCACAAAAAGGATAGAGTGTGCAAAATCATGAGCGGACTGTGTTGCAGGGCATACATGGAAAGCAAGGGTTTGCTTCTGTAGGAGGGCAAAGAGATTGGAAACTACCCATAAGTAGGGGCTCCCTACTGCTTCTGAACAAACGCAAGAGAGTTTGGGACCCATGTGGGGCCCTAGCACAAGTGGTCCTGTGTATGCCATGCCTGTGGGTACACAAGTAATTCCCATACGCGTGTGAAGTGACCAGGGCATGAATGCGTGTGTCTATATGCCCAGTAAATAGAGTACTTACTCTTCCCTGTGAATAAAAGTACTGTGCTTGTGGACACGTTTACCCATGTGTGCGTGCACCGTGCCCATGAGCACATGCAAGAGATCCCTATGTCCGTGGTGTGTGTGTGAGCCAGTTCTCCCACCTGTCCCATCAAGGTCCTGATCCCCACACTCCTTGGCTCGTCTCACTCCTCTCAGCGCCCAGGCTCCCCTGACCCGCCTAGACTCTGGAAGCCCCCTAGCAGTCGGATCTGCTCAGTCTGCATGGAGTGGCGCCTCACCAACTTGCGCTTGGTCCTGGGAGAGCCTGGCGCCCCCGCCTGGGGAGGAGCGGGCAGCGAAGGCGCCCGACTTCCAGGTTGGGGGCGAATGTCGGGGATGGGAGGATGGGGGCTGACGTTGAGCGGGGGCAGGAAACCAGGCCGCGTTTGCGCGATGTGGTCCAGGAGCAGCGTACCCGAGCCCCTCCGCTCCAGCAACCCAGGACTCCGCCTCCGCCCGCTCAGCGGAGATACAGCCCCAGGCAGACTCTCCTGGGACTGGCGCGGGGAGGGAACCGAGCCGGCTGGAGGGAAGGTCAGCGGGGAGGCGCTGTATCGGCGGCGCTCCAGGGACAGGCGGCTGCATTCTGGCGAGTCAGGGCAAAGATTTCCGGGGGTATCGAGCTCCACCGGCTCCATGCGGCTCAGTTTCTGCCTCAGCCCTGAAGGGGGACCAGACTCCTGAGCTTCTGGCGCGGTGTTTCGGCGAGACAGGGGACCCCCGCCCGTCACTTTCTCCGCCCACGGGGGCGGGTCCTCGGGACCTTCCGTGCTGTGACGTCTGGAAAGACGCGGTCGGCTGGTCAGGGTCAGGCCGTTGAATTCGGCGGTCAGGCGCTCGATCCCCGGCCTCCCTTCCGAGGGCGGGACCGGTTGAGGAGGGGCCACTAGGCCCCAGGGCTCGGAGTTTAGCCTTTTGAGTGGTTTTGGAGGGTGACGGGGTGGTTTGGGGAGCGGCTCAGAAGGGGAGGGATCATCGGGGGGCTTAGGAAGAGGGAATTCAAATACGTCCCGCTTCTCCTCTTCCTCCTGGGCGCGAGGGGATAACAATCCCCGTCCTCCTCCTCCTGCAGTCTGCAGTTGGATTTCCGAAGGCGACGTGCAGACCCCCGAGCTAGAAGGAACGGGAGCGTGGCCCTCCACCCCCGGGGAAGGTGGGGAATTGAGATACTGCCGGGTCTTCTTGGTACCCGAGGGCGAGGTGTCGGTGGTGATGATGATGACCTCCGTGCCCTTGGCCTTACAGGCGTCCAGCAGCGTGGCAAGGGTCTCGCGGTCCCCGCGGTCCAGAGCGTGGACAAGCGCCGAGGCACCCGCGTGATCTCGGACTGAAGGGTCTGCGCCGTGGGCAAGGAGCAGCGAGGCCACGGCGGCGCCCCCACCCCCGGCGCAAGCGTGCATGAGCGCTGTGCGCCCTAGGCGGTCTGCGATGTTGGGGTCGGCGCCTTGCTCCAGGAGGTAGCGTACCATGCGCGCCTTGTTCTCGGGGTCGTCGTAACGGGCCCGACAGGCCGCCATTAGCGCAGTCTCACCCTGGGCATCACCCTCATTCACGTAGGCGCCCCCCTCCAGAAGCAAACGGGCCAAGCGTAGCTTACCCTGACCCACGGCCCGAAGAAGAGCGTGGCCCTCGGTGTGCAGCATAGCTGCAGCTGGGGCGAAAGCACCGATGGAGCCGGGCCTGGGACCTGGCGAGAATGACTAGGGGCGTGGGGATGATGGCTGGCAGAGGCCTGAGGGCTCAGTGGCGAAGCCAATCCCTGCGAGAAAGAGAGAGATCTTATTGACGGATTCAGGCAGGGAAACTGAGGCACCGATGGAAGGACCCGGCGTGGGGCGGGGAGATCTCCACGGCACCGCGCACAGTCCTTCCTCTAATTCATGCCTTTGAGCCGCCCCTTCCCCCCAGCGCATGCCTGAGGAGGTGGGAAGGGTGCACCCGCACTGAAGGACGAGCGCGCGTGCAAATGCGTACGTGCACGCGCAAGGATATCCGCACCCCCACCCTCACCCCAGGGCTTATCAGACCTTTCCAGCACCCCCCTTTTCTTATCCGCACTTGGAATCCCCCTTTTTAGGATGCTGAACGCCACCCACCCACCCACATGCACCCATACATTCACACACATATTCCCATTCCTAACCTCTTTTAGGTTGCCACAGCCCCACAAATTGAATGGGGGGGAGGGAAGCAGCTTGCGTTTGGGACCTAAAACGGGTGGCGGGAGAATTGGGGGTTTCTTTTGCCCCTGCTATGTTCCCCATCACTCCTTGCTCTTTCCCCTCCCAGGCTGTGCGCCCAAATAGATACCTGAATGTCCGCAGAATCTCCGCCGGGCCAGGGCTAAGGCCAGGGCCACGGGGCAGCCGGGGTGGCGGAGCCTGGTTCTCGGGGGTCCACATGGCGTGGGGGGGGCACCCGGATTCCCTTGGTGTCAGTATCTGCGCCCGGGCACCGGATTTTGGTCCCTCCTCCCGGTGCGCCCCGGGCACAGCGCCGGCTCCGGAGGAGAGAAGCTGGGGGGGGGGGGGCGGGGAGGGCGGAGCTCTGCCTTGCTATTTATAGACTAGTCTCTGCGGGTGGGGGCGTCGGGCACCAAACTGTTACCCCACCCATGCACACATAAACCCTCAAAACCTAGGGGCTCCAATCCTGACTTCCCTTGCTTAGCCGACCTCCCCTCAGCCCCAACAAACGTAAGTGTTCCTTAGGAGACTCCTCCGACACCCAGACTGGGACCATCCCAATTCTTCGTTGAGCTCCTGCAGATCCCTATTCTCCGCGCTTGGTGTGTTTATGCGCGCCTGTGCGCCAGATCTGACCTGCCACACACGGCACATGGCACACTGTGCAGAGGGGTGGAGAGAGGCAATTGGGTTCCACAGCCGGAGTCCATACTGTGCAGAGAGAGGCAAAAGGTCTGGCTGCCGTCTCGTAGTTTAAATGTCAGGGAGAGCTGGAATCAGACACAAAGATACATCCTCACTCCACCTCCCCCCCAAATGGAACGCATAGCATAGATAAATTTGGACTTCAGCTCCCTTGTACACATAAGTTTGAGGAGGGTGGTTATCTGGGGTCATTTTTTGATACAGCAAGAGGCATTCCCTTATGCCTCCTCCCCATATTCTTGGGGGGAAGGAGGGAGATAGAAAAGGGGCAGAGAGAAGAGGAAACCTTGTTACAAACATATCCTCTCTCATTGTATCTTTTTACTCTCAGTCTTGCTTAGACTCATCATTTTTCCACTTTGCTTGAAAGTCTCTGTCTGAACTGCTCCTTAAGTCTTCTCTCTCCCTGTCTTAATGGGTCTCTCTCACTGTCTGTCTCTGCCTCTCCTTGCCACCTGCCCTGTCTCCATAGTTACCATAGTTTCCATCTGCATATTTTAGGAATGAGTTTGTATCCAGCTGGAAGGCATCAGGGGAAGGAGGATGAGGAAAAAATCCTAAGGATTTGGAAAACTCACCTGAGATAATTCAGAGGCTGGTGGTCACCAGACACAAGATACTAAAAATAATGTTCCTGGAGAAGGAGAGAAAGAGAACTATTTGCAGGGCTTGATTTTTTTTTACTAGCTACCATTTATTGGACACCAACAATATGCCAAGTACTTTACATACATTGTCTCCAATCCTCAAAACAAAGCCATAAAGAAGGAATTATCTTCTTGTTATAGAGGAAGAAACAGACTTAGTAAAGTTAAGCAAGTTTTCCAAAGCCTCTCAGCTGTGTTTCTGTCCTATTCTAAAGACTGGGCACCTACAGCTTTCCAAGTTCAGAAGCTTCACTCCCGGGGCCATTTTCCCTGACATCTGGGATATGCTTCTTGACTAACTCCTAGATTTTATCTCCATTCTGAACTTTTTCCCTGTTTCTGTTTTTTGTGAAAACTGGACTCCTCCCACTGCGCCCCCCCTTGCCAAGGGCTAGGATGAGCTGAAAGGCAGTGGAAAACGCAGGAAACACTGGGATCCTTCCCTGCCTCCCCAAATCTGGTTCTCTGATTCCTAATCCTTCCTTCTCCAAATCCTCTTCCCATCTTCTCACAGAAATGGCAGCAACCCAGATAAAATTTTTTTTTTTTGAAAAGAAATATTTATTGGTGGTGCTGGAGGGAAGCAATGTAGGATTGAAGGGAAAATTGGAGTAATGGAGGAGAGGTCAAGCTGTGAAGCCTGAGTCACAAAACGACTCATCCCTAAAGAACAGGTTTCATAAGGGTTCATTTCTCTGTGGGGGCTCCCTCAGCAGAGACGCTCGGTGAGATCTTAGTGTCAGGTTCCCTTTGTGAACTCTGGCTAGCCAGGGGCTCCTCCGTCTGAGATGAGGTCCGAAATAACTGTCCCCTGGTTGATTCAGTAACCCCGTCTCTCTCCGCGCCAGGGTCCCCAAGCCTGGGCTCCGGCTGACTCTCTCCCCCTCCCTGCTTCTCCTCCTCGCTTCAAGTGGGCGGACCTACCTCCTCAGCTTCTTCTAGATTGGCCGGGAGAACTCACCAATGGGGAGCTCTGGGAGGCGGACCTAGAACGCCACCAGCGGGAGGAAGACGAGCAAATTTCAAGTTGGCTGCGGCGTGGGCTCCGTGTGGGGGAGGGGCAGCAGGTAAGGCTCCGACCTGGTGGCTCTGACCTGGTTGGCTCCCACACTTCCCGAACTAGTTCATCAGGGCCAAGCTGTGAGATAGATAGACAAAGCTTTCTGGAAGCTTGTTGCGTCAGCCCCCTTCTGGTTCTAGGGAACCTTTCTCCTCTGGGCTCCCATTGCTATATTGATTGTATGCCAGAGAACCGTAGTTTTCTTTGGCGCATAGGAGAGAGATGAAAGTAGAAAGTGAGCAAGACTCACTCTTGTACCTCTGACTCTTTGCTGTGGCATCAGCTTCCTTCCTATAGTAACATTATTCCCCTAAGAGCCTGACAAACTCCTGTTGTCTATCAAGATTCAGCTGAAATGTTACCTCCTACCTGTAGCTTTCCTGGGCCACCTTTTTTAGCGGAATTCATTGTTCTCTAGTCTGACGATAGTATTTTATGCCTACCCTTATTAGAGCACTTAGTGCGCTCGCTCTCTTTAATGTTTCTATTCTTAGAATATAAGGTTTTGTAGGGCAGGTTCTGGTACTTAATACATAGTGCCCAATAAAGGTTAATTGAATGGCAGTGATTGGGGAGGTAGAATTTAAACTCCTAACATAATTAGGGAACAATTACAGTAATAAAAGACAAAGTAAAATACAACACAGTATATAATTAAGATCCTTAAATTAGTGGTTCATCATAAAATTTCTCCCACAGTCCAGAGAAGGGAGAAAACTTGGAGGACTGGAATGGTGAGGCGAGGCTTTGTGAATAACAGGTCTCAAGTTTGGAAGAGCCCTTAGGAATCATGTATTCATTCATTCAACAAGTATTTGTTGAGCATCTACTATATGCCAGACACAATGCTAGACAATGAGGATCATGGTGAATCCTCTACTCTAGACATGCATCCTTCCTCTGCTAAACCATGCTTAGTAAGCTGTTATCCAGCTTCTATTTAAACATCTTGAGTAAGAGGACTCCCTATCTCACTTTGCAGGTCATGCCATTTTTGGATATTTGTTCTTCAGTTAATATCCAACAAATATTCTAAACAAATACCTGGCTCAGTGAAATGCATTCCACACTTCCGTTATAAAAGAGGGAGCACTGTCCTAGTGGCAGCATTCTTAAAAATAAAGAAAACCATCTCTTTGTTTTCTGATTATAGAAGTAATACATATTTATTCTAGAAAATTTGGAAACACATAAAGGTATAAATAAAAATGTCTATTATTTCATGACCATGATGTAGTGATAACCATTATGATGTTAATATGTATCCTTTCAATTTCCTTTCTGCATGTATACCTATATATACATGTGTGTGTACATATATATATTACATAAATAGGACCATACAATAAATACAATTTTATGTGTTTCCCTCTACTTTATATTATATTGTGAACACTTTTCTGCCTTTAAATATTATTTAAAGTCATTTTTATGGTTACATAATAGTCTAAAATGGATATTTGAATTTTTTTAACCATTCATTTTTTGTTGGACCATTTGGGTTATTTCAGAATTTTTGCTACCATGGATAGCTATTTGATGAACATCCTTGTACTTATATCTCTGATTATATATCTGATATTTCTTTAGGATAGATTTTTAAAGTAGGATTACTAAATTAAGGATATGAACATTTAAAAGGCTGTTGATTCAAGTGATCAGATTGTTCCCTGAAAGATTGTGTTTATAGTCCTTCCAGTGAGGTATGAGAGACTCATGACAGCCTGATTATTATTTAAATCTTTGTCAATTTGATAGGTAAAGGGTGGTTTTATTGGCCATTGTTTTATCAATTGCCTATTCATGTCCTTTGCACATTTATTCTATTAGGATGATTTTTTTTCATTTGGATTTCCATGAGTTCTAATACAATAAAAGTGTTAACTTCTTGCCTTATTTATTACAAATATAGGAAACTCTAAACATTACTGTGCTCCAGGCCTCCGTCCCTGGATCTCTTCTTTTCTCTGTTCACATTCAATCCTTTAGGGATCTCACCCAGTCTCATGGCTTGACATATTTGTGTACTGATAACTCCACTGGAATGTAAGCTCCCATCAAACTTCATGGATGCAGCAGTTTTTTGTCCACAATGAGTTTTGCTCACTACTGTATTCCTAGCACTGAGAACAGTGCCTGGCATATAGTAAGCACTCAGTAAATATTTGATGAATTAATTAAGATGGTTTTATTATTATTATTCCCATTTTACAGATGAGGAAACAGATTTAGAGATGTTAAATAAATTGCTGAAGGTTGTGTAGCTAAGAAATGACAGAACTGGGGTTCAAATCCATGTTCTTAACCACTACATGTACTGCCATCCTTAAATTTGATGTAATTGTTTTTCTGTATGTTTTGTTGAAACCTGTTCTTAGTAACTTCTACTACAATACGTAGTTATGTATAATTGGGAATGAGTATAATGTATATGAGATGTGTTTTGGGGGAAGGATAGTGCCGGGTGAACACTAGGAAGGGTTGATGTTAAGGAGGAGCAGTTTGGGACCAGATTATGGGAGACCTTAAATATCTTCACGAATGTAGACTCAATCTCAATCTTAAATAGATGAGACTCATTGTAGATTCCTCAGCTGAGTGGGGTAGAGATGGATGGTTTAGTTTCCCAACCACCAGTTTATTGTCTGAATTAAATAAAATTTTGTCGTCTTCTTGCCCCACGTCCTTGGGGGTCACTTGGTTAGTATCAGAAATGGAGTTAGATTTGTCTAACCTCAAAGCTCATGGCCTTTTCTTGACTGCTCACTGCTTTGCAATCAAAACAGCTCCCATCTCCTGCTAGAACCATATCTCTCATGGCCTTTTCTTGACTGCTCACTGCTTTGCAATCAAAACAGCTCCCATCTCCTGCTAGAACCATATCTCTCATGGCCTTTTCTTGACTGCTCACTGCTTTGCAATCAAAACAGCTCCCATCTCCTGCTAGAACCATATCTCTCATGGCCTTTTCTTGACTGCTCACTGCTTTGCAATCAAAACAGCTCCCATCTCCTGCTAGAACTATATCTGTCAAGTGGAAAGGTACCTAAGCCAGCTAGTTAGGTTAAAGTGTCCTTTCCCTTGAAAGGGTCTGAAGACATGGTGACAAATTCTTAAATCTTCTTTAGTGTCCATGAGACATCCCCTCTCCCCTAATATCTTCTTTCAATCAGATCACAATTTAATCTATTAACCAACAGCCGTTTTTCCTCACATTTTTCATGGCAGTTGGCCTTGAAACTTTCTAAATTCCTCAGACACACATTTTTCCACCCCTTCCTTCCTGCTACATGTTATTAATCTCATCTACTATTCTGTTACTGTATTGTTAAATTTTTAAATGAATATTTTTCTCTTATTACAAAACCAGTACCTATTCAGCATAGGAAAAAACCTTAAAATACACAAAATTTTAAAATTTAAAATAACAAAAAACAAAAACAAAAACACATCACCCCAAATTAACCAATATTAATTTTTGGTTCATTTCAAGAACAACTTTTCTATTGATATGTGTGTATGTGTTTGACAAAATAGATTACGTTATACATATTTTTAAATCTTTATTTCACCAACTAATCTTTTGTGGAATATACTTCATTGAGCCATATATTTCTTGTTTAGAGTATTTGTTGGATATTGATTGAAAAACAAATATCCAAAAATGGAAAAGCAAAGTGAGATAGGGAGTCCTCTTACTAAAGATGTTTAAATAGAAGCTGGATAACAATTTACTAAACATGGTTTAGCAGAGGAAAGATGCATCTAGAGTGGAGGATTCACCATGATCCCCATTGTCTAGCATTGTCTGGCATATGGTAGATGCTCAATAAATATTTGTTGAGGGCCGGCCCCGTGGCTTGGCCGTTAAGTGCGTGCGCTCCGATGCAGGCTGCCCGGGTTCGGATCCCGGGCGCGCACGGACGCACTGCTTCTTCGGCCATGCTGAGGCTGCGTCCCACATACAGCAACTAGAAGAATGTGCAGCTGTGACATACAGCTATCGCCTGGGGCTTTAGGGGAAAAATAAATAAATAAATAAAAAATTAAAAAAAAATATTTGTTGAATGAATGAATACATGATTTCTAAGGGCTCTTGCAAACTTGAGACCTGTTATTCACAAAGCCTCCCCTCACCATTCCAGTCCTTCTAGCTTTCTCCCTTCTCCTGACTGTGGGAGCACTTATATTATGAAACACTAATTTAAGAAATCTTAATTAAATTGTCTGCATTGTCTCTTATTGTTCCCTAACTTGTTGTTAGTATGTACCTTTAACATGATGTGATGAAAATGGCGCTTTACCTCTGTGATCCTCCTCCCCCAAACCCATAACCCAAGTCTAATCAAAATAAAAACAGCATACAAATTCCAACAGAGGAGCATCATCAAAAATAAGAAACTGTGAATTTTGAATTGCTACTCAAGTTTCTTTTTTTATTATTGTTAATAGATTTTATTTTTAAAGACAGTTTTCGATTTACAGAAAAACTGAGCAGATAGTACTAAAAGTTTCCATATGCCCTGGCACACAGTTTCCCCTGTAATTAACATCATATATTAGTATGGTACATTTGTTACAATTAATGAACCCAACACTGATACATTATAATTATTTAAGGTCCATATTTGAATCAGATTTCCATAGTTTTACCTAATGCTCTTTTTCTTTTCCAAGATCCCATCCAGTATACCACATTACATTTAGTTGTCATGGCCCTGTTATGTATGTATAGACATATGTATACACACATATGTACATGTATGTATACACACAGAAATGAAATTGAAAGGATACCTATTAAAATATTAATAATGATTGTTACTACATCATGGTCATGAAATAATAGGTATTTTTCTTTATACTTTTAAGTGTTTCCAAGTTTTCTAGAATAAATGTATATTACTTCTATAATCAGAAAACAAAAGGGGTGGTTTTATTTATTTTTAAGAATGCTGCCACTAGGACAGCTTTCCCTCTTTTCAAATGGATGTGTGGGCGCCGCCCTGGTGGCGCAAGCAGCTAAGTGCACGTGCTCTGCTGCGGCGGCCTGCGGTTTGCGGGCTCGGATCCCGGGTGCGCACTCCCAGGTGCGCACTGACGCACGGCTTGGCAAGCCATGCTGTGGTGGCGTCCCATAAAACGTGGAGGAAGATGGGCATGGGAGATAGCCCACGGCCAGTCTTCCTCAGCAAAAAAGAGGAGGATTGGCAGATGTTAGCACAGGGCCGATCTTCCTCACAATAAATAAATAAATAAATAAAAATAAAATGGATGTGTGGACCTTCCTTGTTTTTGATGACCTTGACAGTTTTGAAGAGGACTGATCAGGTATGTTATAGGATGCTCCTCTGTTGGAATTTGTCTGATGTTTTTCTCCTGATTAGACTGGGGTTATGGGTTTGGGGGAGGAGGATCACAGAGGTAAAGTGCTATTTTCATTGTATCATATTAAGGATACATACAACAACATGATTTAATGTTGTTGATGTTGACTTTGGTTACCTGACTGCAGTAGTGTTTGTCCAGTTTCTCCACTGTGAAGTTATTCTCGCCTCTTTCCAAAACTGTATTGGACAAAATTTCCTATATACAACCCACACTTAGGGATTGGGGAGTTAACATTCCCCCTCTTTAGGGTGGAGTCTACATAATTTATTTGGAATTCTGCGTAAGAGGTTTGTCTTTTCTCCCCATGTGTTAATTTAGTCAATCATTTATTTGTATCAGTATGGACTCATGGATATTTATTTTATACTTTGGGGTTATAATCCAATACTACTTTATTTATTTTATTGTTCATTGGGAGCTCTTTCAGTTGACTCTTATGCCCCTTTGACATAGCCCCCTCAATGTGTATGTGTTGTTTTTTTGGAGTATTTCCTTAGTTTCTGACATTACAAGATGCTTCAGGCTCATCTTGTATATTTCCTGCCCCAGTCCTAGAATCAGCCATTTCTCCAAGAAGCCCTGGTTCCCTTTATTGCAAAATGGTATTAGAAACTAAGATCTGGGTGCTAGTTGTGCTCCTTGGTACTGGGATATAATTTCTTTCAAGTTTCATGTTCATTTGGTGACTTTATCCCCCATTCTATCTGACTGGCCCCACAGGATGACAAGAGGCAGAGTTCAGTTCAGTAGCAGGAGGACTTTTGATTCATCACAGTTGATCACAGTGGAATGGGCTGCCTTGGGGGAGAATGGACAGCTTTTCTGTGGGAAAATGCCACCAGAAGCTGAATGGCTAACAACTTACAGACTGGCGTACTGCACTGGGAGGGCTTTTGGACTAGATGACTCTATGGGTCCTTCTAATTCTAAGATTCTTTGCTTCCAAGTGGTGTTTAAAAAGATCAATTGGATTGTAATGGCTCTTCCCTCACTGCCCCCTACTTCCGCCCCCGCCAATTGACAATGAGACTGAAGACTCATTCCTGTGCCCCCACAGTGCCTGGCACACTACCTTTTTTTTTTTTTTTTTATAATTTTATTTATTTATTTTTCCCCCAAAGCCCCAGTAGATAGTTGTATGTCACAGCTGCACATCCTTCCAGCCGCTGCATGTGGGACGCGGCCCCAGCATGGCGGGACAAGCGGTGCATCGGTGCGTGCCCGGGATCCAAACCCGGGCCGCCAGCAGCGGAGCGCATGCACCTAACCGCTAAGCCACAGGGCCGGCCCTGGCACACTACCTTTTTAATGGGAGATGCTTAATAAGTGTTTTGCTGAAATGCATTGCATTGGATTGAATCGGGGCCTGGTTGGGTTTGGAAAGGGAGAGAAAGAATTCAAAGGTCATGTGTAGATATGCAGATGGTGGTAAACATCCAGTTATTTCAGGGATGTAGGGAAATTTTATCCAAGAGTAGAATCACTTTCCCCTTTGTGCTACAGTTACACTATATTGCAATTATCTGTCCTGTTGGGACCACGTCTCATCCATGTTTTTATTTCCAGAAATACCCTGCCTGGCACTATGCTTTCACAGTCAAAATTTGTTGAATTACACTGGCTTTTCCCATCCCAGAGAGAAAAGATTAAGTGTCTTGTGCCTCCCTGGCTTCCTGTCCATTCTACTCTACTTCTTTTTCTCTTTTTGTCTTTATCAGGTTTTTCTCATTGGATCTCTGAATACCCAGGCCCCCTCCACCATGGCCAGCCGGGGTGGGGGCCAGGGTCGTGGCCGGGGCCAGTTGACCTTCAACATGGAGGCTGTGGGCATTGGGAAGGGGGATGCCTTGCCCCCACCTACCCTGCAGCCGTCTCCACTCTTCCCTGTGAGTGTCTGCCCTCCCTTCTTAAGACTCCCATGTGCCCCTGGCTGACTATATTTGATACTGGATTCCTCCTGGGCCATCATAAAACCATCCTCATCTTGCTCTTCCTGGTCTCCATACTCCCACCTCACATGGGATGTTTTGCAGGCAAGGAAGTATCTACCCTTACTTCTCACACTCCCAGCTCCACCCCTTTCAAAATGCTGTATTGTTCCCCACATTTTCCTTTGGTCCTCTGCTCAGTGAGAGCATTGGATTGAATTGGGGGGAGAGGAGAGGCCCTCCCAGATTTGTACTCCAGCATTTTCTCCCTTAACTGACCACTGCTTCTGTCCTCTTAGCCATTGGAATTCCGCCCAGTGCCTCTGTCCTCAGGAGAAGAAGGGGAATATGTCCTGGCACTGAAGCAGGAGCTACGAGGGGCCATGAGGCAGCTCCCCTACTTTATCCGGCCAGCTGTCCCCAAGAGAGGTCAGTTGGAATGCTAGCATCATGTTCTGAGTGCCTTCCATGAGTAGTGCCCTATCCTCAGCACCACTGGGGGCCAGACAGTCCAGAAGAGGCACAGGAAACTCACTGTCTAACTGGGGAGATCATAATAATTACCCCTGCATTTGAAATGAGTTAGTATCCATGGTTTGTTTTGAGTCTCACAATAGTTTTGGGACAGTAGGAGGTTAAGTTTTAAGGTAACCATTTCACAGATATAAATGAGGGGATGTATTAAAATTTTTAACAACCTGGATACTACAGGCACCAACCAATCTAAAGATGGGCTGGTGCTGGGTCTCTGAGAAGCCCTGTTAATTAAAGTATTACCCCTTTCGTTAGTGGATCATGGAGAGGTCAGGGAGACCAGGAGGGGCTGGAGAAGGGGGTACACTTGGGAGGCTTGGAATAGTAGATATTTACCAACTGCTGTGGGAGTACAGTATTTCAGTATATTGACAACCGGTGCTTTCCTACTGAAGCTGAAGTTCAGAGAGATGAAAGACTTGCCTAAGTTAGCCCCATTAACAAGGAGTAAAGGGAAGACTGAAACCTGGTTTCTTGCTCTCTAATATACTTCCCACTATACCACTGTAGCCATGCCTTTGTGTTAAGAGAGATAACAAAAACATTGTAATCTTGGGTGGCAAAGGGACAGGTTAGAAGAGTGTTGAAGGTTCTCACTGAAGCTGACCCCTTGGGCTCTGAGTTTGGGGTGAGAGAACAGACAATTCCTGAATATTGAGAGGGCTGGGCCCTCAGGAACAACCCTCTTCTGGGGCTCTGAAAGGATAAAACTTTGACCCTTGACCTCTGACCCCTCAGATGTGGAACGTTACTCAGACAAATATCAGATGTCAGGGCCGATTGACAGTGCCATCGATTGGAACCCTGGTAGGTGATGGGCTCTTTCATTGATTGCCCTTCTTTCAAATGCTTGAGATGCCTCAAGCCCCAAGCCACCACCTCATCCACCCTCCTCTGTCTCCCTCTCCACCCTATTCAGAATTTACAAACTGGGCTCGAGCCTTAGATGTGCTCCAAAACACTTTCAGACTCTACCTAAAAACCTATTAAATAGCCCCCACTCCCCTGGAGACATCCAAGCCACAGTTTTGGTCCAAGCAGCTTTGACCTAACCCCTTCCTCACCCTTTACCTGACCCTTATCTCTTCTTTAAAACCAGTCATCAGCCATGGGAGACCCCAGGCAGGGTCTTACCGACTTTTATGTTCCCAATATTCCCAGATTGGCGACGTCTACCCCGGGAGCTAAAGATCCGAGTGCGGAAGCTACAGAAGGAGCGTGAGTGTATCTGGAAGAAAGAGGGAGAAGAGAGATTTTCTTCAACAGTTCCAGGGCCAAGGCAGCTAGAGAGCCAAGGCAGCTGGTGGTCTTGCCTGCCCTCCCAATTCCTACACAATCCACCAGTATTGTTGCCAGATGCCATAGTGGCCACATGAGGGCAGCAGAGTAACATGGTCTTTGCAGGAGGGTGGGGTAGAAAGCTAACAAAGTTTGCTCCTTCTTTGTTCACCTTTTGATCCCCTCACCAGGGACCACCATTCTACTCCCTAAAAGGCCCCCTAAGACCACAGAAGATAAGGAGGAAACAATACAGAAACTAGAGGTAAGGAGGAAATGTGAATAGAGACCACCTGGGCCCAGATCCATTCCCTCCCCTTTGGCCCATGTGTGCCTCAGTTTTTCCCTTCTGTGAGCTGAGTCTGAGCTTTTCTTCCCATTCATCTTCACATAAGACCCTGGAGAAGAAAGAGGAAGAAGTGACTTCAGAAGAAGATGAAGAGAAAGAAGAAGAAGAAGAGAAGGAAGAGGAAGAGGAGGAGGAGTATGATGAAGAAGAACATGAAGAGGTGAAGGGGACCTCTTTCCACACTCAGTCCCCCTCTCTTCCCCTCATAAGTCCTGGGGATATCAACTCTGTCCACTAGGGATGTTCTCTTCAGAGGGTTGGAGGGCCAAAGGAGATAGTGCCCTCAAAGGATAGTGCCCTCCCCTTTATCTGTCCCTAGGCTCTTCTCAAGAGGGAACTACAGCTGAAAGGGACTTTCCAGGCCTGAAACAGTGTGATTGGGAGGGAAGGGGCCTGAGACACAGGGCAGAAGGAGAATGCTGAAAGCATGTCTGACTTTTATTTCTTTTTTTCTATTTCAGGAAACTGATTACATCATGTCATATTTTGACAATGGAGAGGATTTTGGGGGTGACAGTGATGACAATATGGATGAGGCTATATACTGAAGAAGGACCCTAAACAACACCTTGGACCTCCATATCTTTCTTTCTTTCTTTCTTTTCAGGATGAGTGTCTCTAAGTGCCACCAAAGAGGCTCTCGACTTTTTATTTTTTTATTTTTTAGGAAGATTGGCCCTGAGCTTAACATCTCTTGCCAATCTTCCTCTTTTTTTTTTTTTTTGTTTCCCTTTTTTCTCCCCTTTTTTATCCCCAGTACATAGTTGTATATCCTAGTTGTAGGTCCTTCTAGCTCTTCTGTGTGGGACGCTGCCTCAGCATGGCTTGATGAGCGGTGCGTAGGTCTGCGCACAGGATCTGAACTGGTGAACCCCAGGCTGCCGAAGCGGAGTGTGCAAACTTAACTGCTACACCACCAGGCCGGCCCTCCATATCTCTCTTGATTTAGGATACAGAGAGTAACTGTTCCTATTATTTGGTTTTGTGGACAAACAAATCCTTTGCTCAGAGTCCAGATAATCTGTTTGGTCCCTGGAGATAGGAATGGAGAATGACGACAGATAGCTCTCTTTTCTACCCTTCCCCTCCATCTACCCTTGTATCACCTCTGATATCTTGGGAAAAGGGAAAAGGACCAATGTCTTAATTGTATGAAAAGGAGAAAGGAGGGTCAAAAGAAGAACTGGAGTTGTTAGAGCTGAGACAGCGCACACATACCCCTACCCATTTTTTATAGTTCTTTGTGGAGATAATTGGGAGTAGGAGCAGGTAGAAGGAATAAAGCCAGTTTTATATTTTTAAATAAAATGTTTTTATCTGTCTGTCTGTCCAGAGTGAGGCATGGTGGGAGAGGGCTGAAGGAATGAAGGGGATGTCTAGCTGAGCCATTCTTCTTCCTTACTCGTCAGAGCCCAGTGTGATACACTGGGGGTTACAGCCTTCCTGTCCTTTCCCCCTTCCCTCCCACCCCCCTGGTAGGACATATACTCCTAATCTAGCCCTGCCAAGGAACATTCAGGAACTCGTTTGCGTGGCTGTGGCTGCGCAGAGTGAGTAGTAGGGAAGAACAGCCCAGGCCCTGAAGACCAGCTGGCTTCTGAGCCTCTGGTCCTCAGGCCACAGGGACATGATTGTTCACA
This sequence comes from Diceros bicornis minor, assembly GCF_020826845.1. Lineage (NCBI taxonomy): Eukaryota > Metazoa > Chordata > Mammalia > Perissodactyla > Rhinocerotidae > Diceros > Diceros bicornis. Next base: position 53,483,645 of record NC_080743.1, read on the forward strand.
TGTGCTCACAGGGGCATAGGCCTTCTCTTTCCCACACTTGACCTTGATCTTGTCCTTGTTTACAAGGAATGATCAAGGAATGATTACAGCTATTTTTATGGGGAGAGTCAAGAAAGCCAGGTGTGGAGAGGGAGTAGGGAGGAGCTGCTGATTCTTCTTCAGCCCACTCACTGTCTTCCAGGCCCTGGAGACCCCACTTTAAGAGGTATCTCTGTGCAGAGGGAGCCCCCTAAATATCCTGTTCTTCACTTCCAGAAGTGGCTGTTGGCTGAATTGCAGTTTCTCTTTTGGTTCTTCCTTCATGGAATTTAGCTTTTCTCACACCCTTCTTGGGGAGGGTGGGTAGGCGGTATTGCTTTACAGGAAGTAAGGAGGGCGGGGAGGAAGGGAGTGACTTTGGGGACACTCAGCTCTGAGAGACTGAGAGACGCTTTCTCACCCACACAGCTCTCCCTTGGGTGAGGTCACTTCCCTAGGCTCTGATTGGCTTCTGAGGAAGCCCTGGATGAGCTGATTGGTTCCAGCCACTTGACATGCAACAGTCACGGGCGAGCTGCGTGTCCAGAATAGGGACTGAATAAGGAGGCAGCCACAGATAGCTGGGATGCTGTCATAGCAACCCTGCTAAACATTTGAAAGCCATAAAGATGGGATGCAGGAGAACCTTCAGGAAATTCCCCAACCATATTCAGGCAGGCAGACAGAATTCCCTACAGCATCAAGTGATAGAGACTGACAATCTAATGTTAGACATTTCTGACCCCATTGTAAAGAATGAATAAGGGCTGTGACTCCACTGAGGGAAAGCACCTTAAAAGCCTGGTTTGGGTACAGTAGTAGGTGTTAAGGTAGAAGGAGCCAAGTGGACAGAGAAGGAAGCAGAAATAGAAACAATATCCCAGAGTTATTGAACAATTTGTGAGTGACGATTAGTGTGTTTCCTTTTCTAGCTCTCTGAGGTGTTGTATGAGTAGAGTCGGGGGAGGCGCCAGGGGACCTGTCACTGGGTTTTCCCATAGTCACACTTTAGCCTGTGATTGTGGCTAGGGAGAAATCAGCAAAAAACAAAAGTAAAAGACACTGAAAAATCTTTTGCCTTTCTTCCCTACATATACGACACATACCAGTCCTAACCTGGTCAACTATATGGGTTTATCTTGGGGGCACAGGTAACCTCCTAAATCCTACCTAATATTAGCCTGGGAACTTAAAAGAGTGGGAACAAAGAAGATTCTAGACAAGAGACAGTAGAGGAGGACTGGAACACATCCCTGCCCCCATCTCTATACACGCACATCGTTTTCCCATGAAATGGGGGAAGGGAGGACAAAGGTTAGAGTAACCACTTGGGATCAGTTGTACTGCCTCAAAGACAAAGCGTCAGAAAGATTAGACCATTCTTGGACTTGTTCCTGTCTGGCCTCCTGCCCTTCCTGGCAGGTGACCTTGCTGAACAAAGCCAGACATGGGACCCAGCAGCTTCCTCAGATTCCAGAGCAGTTCCAGGCATGAGCTAGACTGTTTCCATTGACCTCTCCCCCACTTTCCATAGGCTCTATCAGGCAGGCTGAGGCTGAAGCCTAAGGCCCAGTAAACAGAGACAGGGCTGCTATTCCTCTGCAGGACCACCTGAGAGGTTAGAGGTTGAGGCCCTGCTTGCAAACATTTAGAAGGGACCCGTGAGATTCTTGCTCAGTCCTGTGCTATGTGCCTGCTAGGGTCTGCTTATGTTGAGCAGATTGCTCCCATGCCCACAGCCTGGGCTGCACTGGCCCCAGGCAGGGTAGGTTCTCTGGCAAGAATCCTATCTTTCCCTACCCTGTGTTCCATCCCTAGCCTTCTGGTCCCCTCTCATCTTGGGCAGGAAGCTTGAGAGTGGGGTCTGCAGGTTTAAGTGCAAGGACTCAAGTGGTTTGAGGGATGGCTGAATGCGAGACCTGGCTGCAACATGCAGTTTGGAACATTGGGAGTAGAGACCAAAGAAAATTAGAGGGTCAAATGTTGGGTGGATAGGGCACTCATGGTTTGGTGAGGAAAAGACAATTATTTTCCTCCATTCTTTTTTATTGCTGTTTGAACTTTGAAAGGAAGGAAGAGTGGCTTGTAGGCATAGGCTGGTTAAGAACTTGGCCAAGGGGAAGGGCTGCCATCTCAACCGGGCAAAACACTGGTTTATGGTCCTAGTTTCACCACTCCATAACTTTGTGCCCTTGGGAAAGTCATGTCAAGTCTCCAAGCCTCAATTTCCTCATGTCTGAAACAGAATTTGGATTAGATGTCCACTGGGAATCCTTCAAGCTGATGTTGATCCCCCTGCAAGAATCCAAATGGTTCTGAGAACAATGGTCATGACGTGTCCGGCTTTTGCTGAACTCCTTCCATCCGCTGGACTTCCCCACCATATTTTCAACTTGGGCAGCTAAAGATAAGCTCAGGCATCTAGCCAGTCCTTTCCAAGAACCCACTTCAGCACCAGTAGCAGGAGGATCAGCAATTCCATCAATTAGCAAGGAAGGAGACAATCCCTGCAGCAGAGTTCAAGGTCACAATCTGCAAGCCAAGACTCAAATCAGGACAGCTACTAAGAAATTTCTGATTGAGGAAGGGGCCAGTGGGGCAGGGCCTCTCCATCTCTCCTCATGTATCATGTGTGGCCAGAGGACAGAGAAGAGAAATGAGCTAGGTAGGAATAGCTCAGTTAGCTAATCTGGCCAGACCAGTGGTAACCCCTTCTCCATTGAGCTTTCCCCTGACGAGGCTCACTTTTTCCCCAAGGTCATTTGGGACTAGAAAGCTGGAAATAAGAAGTTCTAGTTTCCTAGTATCCCCTCAGAAATCCCTTTCCCTTATCCCCAACAGGATTCAATTTGCCATTTTGTATCCTGAAGGGAAGAGAGGTTCCCCCTGCAACCTTAGTGGGAGTCAGTGGGGAGACAATGATCCAACCCTAACTGCAGGACCTAAGAGGCTAAGTGCGATCACCTTGGGAACCCAAGACTTTGGGGGAAGGAAACCAAGGATTCCTCAGACACAGTCCTGACCAGTGCAGGAAGAGGCTATCTCCCCATGACCTCTGAGTCTGGGACCATTCTCCCTTCTCAAATATCCCCTCCTTCCAGGATGCTCAGCTATGGGCTGGGCTTCCCCAAACTTGGACCCCTGCCTCTCCCTGAATCTTCCCCATCCTGTGATTCCATTTCTCTTGGTATACAATAGACAAAGGGGGAAAATATCCAAATCCTGTCCCTAACATTCTTTGTTAGACTCAGGGCAGCATTGATAGTACTAGAATAGGAGATTAGTTAGAACTATCTTTGCCTTACCAAAAGGGGTGGGGGGACCAAACTCACCTAAGTCGGTAACACAGATCTGGGGTATTTCCCGTCTTGGAGAGAATAGGTGAAATCCCATTTGGACAGGGAAAGAAGCCCTGGTACTCATCCTCTTTATGCTCTGCTATGGCCAGAGATGTAGCCATTCTGGAGAGGAAATTCCCTCATCTAAGGAGGTCAAGGTAATTCCTTTACCTTGTTTTTCTCAGGCAGAGATAGTAAGAGGAAGTGAAACAAAGATGGGCTCAGTGGGAGAAAGAGCAAATGCTGACTAGCCCTTTTCTTAGCCCTCTGCTTCCTGTCCCCAGGCCTCTCTCCTGGCCCCTAGACGATCTTTTCTGTCTGACCATACTTGGCTGCTCTTGGCCCCTAACCTCTCCCTTACTTGGCCTGGCTCCTGTTTTGAGACTTGTTTTTCATCCGGAGCTATCACTCTTAACACCTGTCCAGAGATATCAGGGACATCTACGAACTGCTCAGGAGCTCTACTGGGCCAGGTCAGGAGGGATGGCTTAGGGCTAGAGAGAAAGCGTGTCACTCAGACTCATTCTTATTGTCTTTCAGGTTCTTTTCCTCTTCTTAGCTCTCTCTCCATGTTTTTCTTTCCATGTCTCGCTTTGCCTCATGTCTTTAGCATTGTGCCTCTTAAATTGGGTTACTACTGGGTGATGTGGTGAGGAATATTTGGAGCCACAGAATATACATGGCACATCTTCCAAAGTGTCAATTTTACTTCTAAGATTTGGTGGAGGAAGATAAATTGTTTTTATACTAAAACTACACAAATATACTATGCAGTGTAAATCAAAATTTGTACTTTTTAAACATAAAATACGTACTTCAAAGACATTTCTGGCTTGTGACAGGCTACTTTGGACTGCTCTAAAAGCCCTAGGGAACATGGTTCACTCTCCCTAATCTTAGGGGTCCTTCAGAGGAAATATTTGAGAAGCTCTACTTAGAGCAGAGGTGACAACCTAAGACAAACCTCAATACCAGACAGGAGTCAGGCAGGTATAAAGGAGTGAAACAGGTGAGTGTAGTGCAGTAGGGAGTGCTGAGAACCGGCAAATAAGAGCCTGCCTGGCCCCTTCGGCTCCAGCAGGTTGATGCCATGAGAGAATGTGGGCTCAGTGTTACCAAATATGATTGCTTTTCACTGATTGCAGAACAGTAGATTTTAGTGAAATCTGGTTTTTAAATATCTACAGCCAATGTAAAATTTTAGAAAGAAATTATATAGGTTTCTTGATGTCTGCAAGCTGATTCTGCCTATGTGCCCCTGGTTTGCTGCCTCTGACCTCTACTGACATTTCTTCTACTTTCCACAGGTATATAAGCCCAAAATCTGGGCTTCCAAGGTCTCAAATTCTGTTCCCAAGAACTGAGGACAGTGAGGTGCATTAGGTTGCAGCAGAGGTTGAAGCTCTCTTGCAGGACAGCTTGGGGAGGCAGAACTAAAGAGAAGCCTCTGGGTATCACCGGCAGGCTACACCTTTCTCCAGGGGGAGCAAAGGAGGCATTGGTCACTGCTCAACCACCCTTTCCCTGATCTACAGGGATATGCAGCTAAAAACATCTTGGCGTCTGCAACAGAAACCAGAGTTTCCTCAGAGTTGGAAGGTGAGACAAGCACAAAAGACTAGGAATAGAGAGAAATGGGAGAACAGGAGACAAACGAAGGATTAGCTGTGAGTCTGGATAGATGAAGGAGGAAGTCAGAATTTAGACAGGTGAAGTGGAGAGGGAGGGTTCTTTAGCCAGAGAACCATATAAGGGAAACACAGTTCTCACGCCCCCGAACTCCTCCTCCCCTCCCATCAACTGAAATCCTTCCTCTGTCCATCAGTCCAGGAGGTTAAAAATATCCAAGCTGGGTACCCAGCCAGACATTTCCAAGAACCCATTTACTGACCATTTGATTCACTTGGAGAGGTAGTCAGCAGCTCCGTCACCCAACAAAGAATGAGAATGGACATTGCTTGACAACCCAGGACTCGAGACACGTAGGATTCACAATCATGTGCCCAGGTTCTCCCTGTCTTCCTCCTTCCTCCATTGCCTAGAGATGACCAATTAATTGGTAGTCAGAAAAATCCCAACCTTCAGAGTTCGTTCCTTCTTTTCACCTTATATAACAGGCCCAGTAGAGAGTATAGCAGGGTCAAGTCCAGGGAAATGCCAGTACATGACAAGAATAGCCTAAAGAGGCTAAATTGGGCCTCATCAGTGGGCTCACTTCCACTGTTTTTGTGGTGCTCCGTCTAGTCCACCTCAGGAAAAAAAATCAAATGAGATGTAATATCTTCGAATAAGGAGTCTGAGAGTTTTTTGTAGTATCACATTATATATCCAGCACTCTCTGTTCCTCAGTTTATCACTCCAAATGGTGGAAAGCTTTCCCCTGGAGTTGTATACTGAAAAGTTAAGAAAGCTCAGTTCATTTTCAGAAGGTGGGGCCAGCCCGGTAGCATAGTGGTTGAGTTTGTGCGCTCAGCTTCTGGCAGCCCGGGGTTTGCAGGTTCAGATCCCGGGCGTGGACCTACATACCGCTCATCAAGCCACACTGTGGCAGGCGTCCCACATAAAGTAGAGGAAGATGGGCACGAATGTTAGCCTAGGGCCAATCTTCCTCAGCAAAAAAGAGGAGGATCAGCAACAGGTGTTAGCTCAGGGCTAATCTTCCTCACAAAAAAAAAAAAAAATTCAGACAGTGACAAAGTTAATCCAGAGAGGCCTGTGAAGCACACTGGGACTATGAGAGAGAAAACTCTAGTGCTCCCAGAGCTATACCATGAGATGCTGGTGGTATGTAGAGGGCCTGTCCTGGCCTGGGTATGGGAGTCCCAATAGTGGGCTACCCCTTCCCTACTATAATTAACTCCATTCTGAGCCAGCTTCTATACACTGACCTCTTCTCAGACCTCTTCTCAGACTTTTTTGTTCCCCCAACACAGGAAGGGAATCAAGAGGAGCAAAGAGAGAATGGCCTTACTTCTGATAGGTCAGACGGGAAGAACAATTTTTGAGACATGGCTGGGAGTAAACTAATCAAGGTGGTGGTGGTGGATATGTCTTGTCTTTATTTTAGATAACAAGCATTTACTTGCCATTATTCTAACACTTCACATATATTTTTAAATCCTCTCAACAATCTTCTGAGTTATCTATTATTATCTCCCATTTTACAAATAAACTGTAGCACAGAGATGTTAATCAAGTTGGCAGAGATCATACAGCTTGTTAACTGGTGGAAGTAGGATTCAAATGTAGATAGTTTGGCTCCAGAGTACATGTGCTTAACTACCTCACTATACTATTTCTCCTTAATAGTATAGGAAGGCTGATCCCTGAACTTTTTCTAGGCTATAGACTCACCTATTGGACCAGGACCTTCAGCCCTGGATCTGCAACAATCTCTGGGAGGGAGTTTTTCAGGTTAGGAAATGGAGGTTGATGTGGGGTCAGAAGAAAGGATGGGACAAAAGTTTCTGCTCTCCCAGTCCAGAACAATTGAGGTCAGGGTGCTTGGGACAGGGACTGGACCATTGGAGGGTCAGTAAAATATTTTCCTGATGCATTCCATCACCTAGAGATAGTCCAAGGAAAGAAGGCTAGGAAGGAGTCTGTATGCTGTTGAAAGAACTGGGCAAAAGCCGCTCCTTCACCCCGCTTCATACTCCTCAGTTCCTATGTGATGGGTTTTTGTTGACCAGAGGCCTGGTTAAATCCTCCCTCCACACTTTTCCCTCCCAATGCCTCAACCCGAGTTACATCCTTGTGTTTCCAGCCTGTTCAGAGGTATCATAGTAGCCAAGGACCCTGGTTGTGGAAGTAGCTGCCCTTTTCTTGTTAATTTTACTTTCTCTAGCTCTTTTATCTCTTTAGATAGTTTTCTTTCTGTCTTCTCTCAGATATTCCTATACCAGATTGGACCTAATGAATAAATGACACTAAGAACTAGATCTTCTCTAATGGCTGTACATGTAGGTTATAACTCTTTAAACCTTAAAAGGCATATGAGAAGAGCATGAGAAAGGAAAACCCAAAATATCAACCCACTTAAGTGGAGAAACAGCTGGGCCAGTACCTAGGGAAGTGTACTTAAGCGAGCCTACATGCAGAAAATGTCCTGGGGTGAGGTAGAAGTTGCGTCTAGAAGGCAAAAGAAAGTTGAGTGGAGCCTTTTGTGCTCTAAGGGACGGATGAGTTTCCTCTGAGTGAATAGCTATAGCTGCTCACTTCCTTCCTCAGATTTCGCTGTGCTGTTCAATATGGTAGTCACTAGTCACATGAAGCTAGGTAAATTTAATTAAATTAGAAATAAAAATTCAGTTCATCAGTCACAGTAGCCACATTTCAGAGCTCAATAGCTATGTGTGGCTAGTGGCTACTGGCTACTGTATTAGTGCAAATATAGAACATTTCCATCATCATAGAAAGTTCTATTGGACACTGCTCAATATGAGGTATTAGGGTATCAGGAGGGGCTGCACATGTTCTGGCCCCTTGAGGATCAAATCTCTAACAGACCTTGGGTGAAGTTTATCTACTCTTTCCACACCATCTCCTTCTCATATCTCGTACCAGTAGCCAGGCTGTGTACACAAACGGCCAGGCTTATGTGTTCCATGGTCTCTCCATCCCTTTGTCCTTCCCTCTGGCCTGCTCTTGTCCTTGCTCCACCCTTCCAGTCCCTGGAAAACAAGCTGCAGAAAAAACTTTTCCATCAACTTTGACCTAGTTTCCTGGTCACAGATTCAAAAAAGGGAGGAGCTACTAAATTCTTGAACAGGTAGGAAGAAAAGGAGACGGCAGAGGTAAGAGTCACCATGGCAACTGAGATCTAGAGACTGACACCTTGAGAAAGAAAAAAGGAGAACCAGGAGAGAGCAAACAAGCTACTGAGAATGAAGGAAAAGACACAACAAAGGGAAGATTGAAGCGGAAAAGAAGCTTTTCAATCTTTCTGTTCAATTCATGTTGATTTTATGAACTTCCCAAGAGCCTGTTTGGAGTGGAGGTCCATAGGAAAACTGACCCCATCAAATAAGGGCCAGAACTAGATCTGTCTGCAAAGGTTTAAATGAGCCAGAAATCAGAAAGTATATTAACTTCTGCCATCTCAGGGTTTCTCATCCTAGTCACTCTTTTAGGAATAATAAAAATCATTTCAATTAGAGAGGGAATTGTGGTATCAATCTATTGTTATTACTCTACAAGGAAGAAATACAAACTGCTAAAGCATATCCTCAGAGATGAGGGTGGGGTTGGATATTTAGCAAACCTTTACTGAGTATGATTATGTGCTTGGATAGGAACTGTGCTCAGAACTGCTAAGATAAAAAATGATAGATTGCCTTCAAAGAATTTAATACTTGTAACTCTAAATCCATAACACCTGAATAATTATCATCTTATGTCTTATTGCATATAAACAAAGTTTACACTAGGAAAAAACTCTTATGATAAAACCAAATTATAAAATATGGAACCAAAACCCTTTCCTTCCAAATCTCCCCAGAAACCTCATTTCCTTGTATTTCAAGAGCTCCTTAAAAAAAAAAACCTTACACACTCCAAACTTCAAACAATTTAGTAATGATAAGTGATGGATGTAGAAAACTAGCTTAGACCACCAGAAGATCCCATTGCAGTTTTTTGTGTGTGTGAGAGGAAGATTAGCTCTCAGCTAACATCTGTTGCCAATCCTTCTCTTCTCTGCTGAGGAAGATTGGCTCTGGGCTAACATCTGTGCCCATCTTCGTTTACTTTATACGGGACGCCCCCACAGCATGGTTTGGTAGTTGGTGCCTCTGTCCTTGCCGGTGATCAGAACCTGTGAACCCTGGGCCACCGAAGCCGAGCGCAAGAACATAACCACTATGCCACCGGGCCGGCCCTGCCCACTCCCCCGCCCCACTATAGGTTTTTAGTGAATTGGAAGAAAAGACTAAACGTACTTCAAATTCCTTCCCTCTTCACCCCTCCAACCTCCACTCTGACTATATTCATTAGTCAACAAGGAATGTTCTCTACCGAGTTTTCAAGAACATGAATTGGTCAAGTAGGGGTAAAGCTCCTTTAGGCACACTTTCTAATAATTTCTCCAACACCATTTCACAGAAAAGAAAACAAGCAGTTTTGCCATTAAAAAAACTTTTTTTATTTTTTTACAAAGAATACCCCCACCTGGGGTGAAAATATATCTGGTTAAGTACAAAATATAGTTTTTATCATACAAAAAGATACACAATTAAAAAAAATAAAACCACCTTCAGTCCACATACTTTCTCAAAAAAAGGGTGGAGAGCGGAGTGCTCTGACACAGGACAGTGAACAAAGTGCTAAGGCTGAGGGTGACCAAGTGCTAGCGGCTGCAGTGAGAGAGGGGCTGTCAACATCCCTGTCTCTAATAGTGGGCAGGAAGGGAGCCCTGGGGGCTTTTGTGAAGACCTGCCCTCTAGTTTCTCATGGCAATGTCTGGAGGCTCTGATCACTGTGTTGGGGCATCTTGATCTAGAGTTCATCGTGTTGGGGCATCTTGATCTAGAGTGCCTCCTTGAGTTTGGAGAAGTCACAGTGGGCAAGGATGATAGCAGCAACTCTTCTCATATAATTATAGTGTCAGAACAGAATTCTGTACACTGGGACGAAGTCTCAAAAATAGAGTAACACTTTTTTTTTGTCATTGTGCTTACCCCTAGAGACGTAGTAGACCAGTTTTAGCTTACGTATGAGGGGAAAAAAACCCAAAAAGTTTGACAGGAACTAAAGTGCTAAGAACATCACCTCAGAATCAATTCCAAGGAGTCACATGAAAAGAAAAACATTCTCCCACATGAAAAATGTTCGCAACAGGAGAACACAGTGCAATCGGCTCTAAAAATGGCTTTTAAGACCTTTCACGGGGCACAGTTACTACTGCTTTAAGCCAAATTGAAGTACATTTTAAGCAAAGATAACCTTTCTTCCCTTTAATTCACATGGGAAGCTCTCTCCAAAGTCCAAACCAAATCAGCTCTGGAGAGTATTTCTTTTTTTTTTCTATAAGTATAGAAACAAAGGGCAACAATGATTTTAAGAATCTCCTTTTCCCAAAATTTTGGCCATCACTTTTTTTTCATTTTCCTAGTTTGCTAAATTAGCTCTGCTCCACATGGCACATAAGTTCAAGATCTAATACTGTTATAACCATCTGTAATCCCCTTCAAAAAACCTTGGGAAAACCATGCCAGGAGGCTATTTCTACCCCTTATTCAAAACTACTGAAAATGCCGCAATTTTCAAGATCTGAGAAAACAGGATGGGCCTGAGTTTGTCTAGTGTGATTTTAAACCCATCCAGCAAACACTCCTGTATCACAACATCTTGTTGGCTGAGAACGAGTGTGCACCCTTTAAGGCCCAGGAGATTGCCTGCTGATCACCTCCTAACATTGGGGAGTCAGAGGCTAGAGTGGACCTATAGCCCACTGTAGAGACCACTGAGTCTCTGAAAAAATAAGAGTCCAGGAAGCGAGGCAGAAAGAAACAAGTAGGTACAGCTGCTTCTTTTCTTCCATATGCTCACTGCACATTGTTGTTTAGAATGCAAGGATCCACCTGAGAGGAAAAAGAAAAGACCATTTTAGTTTGGGTAAGAAGGAAAACAACAACTCAGTTTAGCAATTCCTTCAATTCAACTTCCTATAGAAGGCTTCGGACAAATATAGTGGTAAAATGACAATTCTCACCTCAGTATAAGTAGGTGGTGGCATGAACTGGAACTCAGGAGCATACATAAAAATAGGGCTGTCTTGGCAACTATCTGTGTCATCTAGCAGAGGAGTGGTGGGGCTCTCCAATCGGTGATCTTCAGGAATGATATCCATATAGCAAGGAGGAGCTAGAGAGAGAAAGTATGGGGATAAGAAGCATGGCCAAGAAATACCTGACCACCACAATTTTACAAACCCAAACAGGCCAGAGGAGAAGAAAAGACCGTAGGTCTGGCTCACCTTCTGGGGTATCAGGGATGTTGAGATCTACCCAACTCATCTCAGAGCTGGTTTGGCTGGCCATGCTGGACGACCGGCTGCTCAGACCTGACCTGCTGCCAATTACCAGGGGCAGGTCAAGAATGACCTTCTTGGAGCCAGGGACACTAACATAGATCTAGAAAAAAAGATGGCACTTTGTTAGACTAGAGGTCTGGAGAAAACACCACTGTTATTTTGACAGATGAACAATTTCTCTCTCCAACCCCACTCACTCACCAGTAAGGAATATTCAACTCGAAGGATGTTGCAGCCCAGGATAGAAGGCCTGATCTTCTGCACCCGAAGGCTCTTGCCACGCCATGACGCACAGGTTCCTGAGATAATATGATTGCCTCTGACTGATGACAACTTCTGTGTCAATACCTTGGTTTGGCCATTGGCAAGGTAAGTATGGCGGGCTACAATGGCAGCTTTGGGGATCACAATGCGGGAACATGTATTCTCAAAGTCAGCATGGATGGCAATCTCATCACCTAGCAATGACAAAGATGAAAACTAACGCTCAGTATGGCTAATGACTTTTCTTCTGTTCCTGTCCCCTGTCCTCACCCCACCTCCAAGCCCACATTCCTGTTTTATCAGTCTACCATTTTAAGCCCTAGGTTTTTACCTTCACAAAATCCTTTTCTGTCAATTCTGGCAGAGACAGACACTCGTCCATCAGGAATGAACATGCAGGAAACTTTCTTTTCCTTTTTAGCAGACACAGGTGCCTATGTAGAAGGGTGGGACAGACATTTTGAGAATTTCTAGAGATCCTTTCTCTTTTTCCTTTCCACTCCTTACCTAGAGTAGGCAGCTTTCCCTCCCACCTTCATGACAGGATTTGATTCCCTGAGGTGCTTCAATCTAATGCCCAAGACATTTGACTTATCATCCCTGAGACCCAGGAGAATAGAATCTTAAACCTCACCATTAAATCAGGAGTATTGACATCCACTAGATCCATCACTTCAAAGCTTTTCTTTGTCTCTTGAGTTGGCTGGCTGGGGCGATCAAGAAAAGCCTTCACCCAGTAGTCTACACACCCATACTTTCCTTTGAAGGATGTTCCTAGAGGCCTGTGTCAAGAAAAAGGAAACAATTCAAAAATGCTCTCCCAGAACAGTAAGTGATCTCCTCAAAGGAAGGGAAAATTTTTAGAGACAGAAAAGTCCAAAGATGCATTTAGCTGATACCTACCCTTGAGGAAGCTCAAAGCCGAACTTGTACTCATATATGTTTCCAGGTCTCATGATCACCATCTCATTCTCACCTGAAAGGAGACAAAAGCAAGTAGCCCTTAGGTTTCTTGTTACACTGAAAACGCATCTGTGTGATAAGGAATTCTTGGGCAGCAAGCAAAAAGTGTTGCAGTACCCCCATTTTCATCTCTTATGTTCTTATAGGAGAGATTCTGAGGCATTTTGTTGGACAACAAGTTGCAAAGCCCTGCAATACTGAATGACTCAACCAGGACAGTTAATCTACTAACATCTCAAACAGGAAGCAAGCAAAGAATAAGCAACTTATGCATACAGAAAATCTTTAAATAGCTAAGGCAACATCCCTCAGAATCACCTTCAGAACACAGCACCAGTAAGAAATTGTACAAATCAACCTTTTATTTTGGGGAGGTGGGGGGATTTGCAAATTAAAACTAAAAAAGATAAGGTAACACAAAATTCAAACCACTCAACCTAAGCAACTTATAATATTTAGTACAGGCTCCACTTATTCGTTTCAATTCTCGTCTCAAGTCAGCTGTCACCCTCCAGCAAATAACTGGGCCACTCACCTGCTGGCTGGTCTTCCAGCAGAAGCGTGTCTTCGTAGCGCAGGTACTCCAAAGCCTGTTTGCACTGCTGGGATCCTTGCATCCAGAGGACTTTGGCCACTCCGCAAGCCAGGATCCTGACAGCTTTCACTCGAGTGACTTCACATACCTCCACTATCACCCGGCCAGCCACCTTCTCCCCACTGCCGAACACCTTTTCAGGGTCGTTAAAGACCACCTCGAAAGACTTCATCTTCTTGAACATCACCATGATGGGGCTGGGTTGGCTCAAGAGTTAGAAATGGGGAAAAACAAAACCCCTTTGCAATAAATTAAGATTACTTCACTCAATTCTCTACTAAATTTTTGAAAAGATGTCCAAACAATGTAAGCTGCTTGCTATGCCAAGGGATTTCAAGAGAAAAATAGGATCTCTCTTTTCTTTCCTCCAACAGCTGGAGGGAGCGCCGGATCTCGGCGGAAGAACTAACAGCACTCCAGCCACAGAGACAGAAGGATAGTTTAAATCGAGAGCCGGAAACTGCTCTATATAGTAGCCCAGGCAGGCAGGGCCACGCGAGTGCTGGCCGGGAGGCTCGTGCTGCCCTCGTGCACAGCCCTCCCATTGGCTGCCTGGTCCTTGTTTACCAGTAGCTGAACCAATCAGCGAGGTCGCAGTGGCGCGTGGACACGGTGTGCTCTTGGCGCGGGGGAAAGAGGTTGTTATGCCGCGCTGCCTCGCAGGGAGGAGGGGGTGAGGAGGGGGTGGGGAGGGGGTGGAGGGGCTTCGGCGCGGCTTGCCTGCGGCCGGAAGGAGGTGGGGGTGTCGCTGACCCTAACATTTATTCAGGGCCCGTGGCTGTCGAAGGGCGGGTGCGGATGATTTTGGGCTGGGAGCGGTGTTTTGAGGTAAAAGGAAATGTGCTTATGAGGGAATTTCGTGCGGAGCCTTAGCCAGAGCACTTCATTTAGAGGCGACCGTTTATTTCCGGCTCAGAAGTCGCAAGTCGTGTGAAAAACAATCCCACAGCCCCAAGAATACTTAAGGATTGGAGTGGAGGACAGGGAGTGCTGGCGTTACTGTTCAGGAAGAGCCCCTTTTTCCTTCTCTCGCCCCGCATCTCTATTAAACAAACAGAACTGCTGTCTGTAAAGGAAAGGAGAATTTGTCACAAATTTTAAATCTCTCTTCTGTCCTCATTGGAAAGCGAGTATGTGGGACTGGTCGGCCTTCTCCCTCCCTTTGTCCGGGACTGTGTGCCTGTGCTGTTCCTCAGCTCCCGTACCCTGTGTTCTGTTCTCTGGAACGGAAATAGTAAGGGCGTCTTCACATCCTGTTGCTTATCCCCTCATGTCTTCAGTTTCCACCTGCAAAGTTGGGGAACACTGTGTTCTCCCAGTTGCCTCATTACCTCTTTAGGAAGGTGTGTTCTTGAGGCTCTGATTCTCTCTCACTCCTTCCCTGCTTCTTCAGGAAAGGAGAGGGAAAAAAAAGGATGCTTCACTCTTTCCACTTTCTTCCTGAGTTACTTCCCATTCTGTCGTCTTCATCTCGTCTTCAACTCACCAAATCAAAGGTACATCCCTAAAACTGTTGCCCACACTCCTCACAGTCTTCAAGTTAGTTAAGAGCGGGAAGGTGCTCTTGTTTATAACCAAAGTATCAGTGAAGAGATGGCTGTATTCCTGTTTGAAGGAAGAATTTCCTTATCTTTTAAAAGTTTTTTCTTAAGTTGTTTAAAAATCGGTAAGAAAGGAAAGAAGACAAAAGGGTCGTGAGAACACTGTACGTTCAAGCTAAAAGAGACCCTGACTTCTCTTTCTTGCTGTCGTTTGGTTGTCAGATGGGTTGGTCCTGAGCTGGCAGTGAGATGCCTTAGGAGCTGACTCCTGAGAAATTATTCATAAATGCAATAAAAACTTGTATGCAGAGATACTGGGATTCTTCCCCCTTTTCTTTGGTTCCTGGTTCCCTCCCATGTCTGTTTTGGGATATCAGGAGCTTATTACTTCATTTCTTGTGCTGGAAAGAGGAAGATAATGTCCCCAAGATTGAGATGGGGAAGTGAATAGAAGCGTTAGAATATACAGAAATCCTACTCTCTCAGCAAAAAGAGGGCTATTAATTGCTGTTAAGGATCCTTTTTCCTTCCTGGTACACCCTAAGTAGATTGCTAAGGTAAGGCTAACAAGTTACAACTCAACCCCAATATTAAGCAAGCTCAAGAAACAGGCATTAAGACTGTTGGAAAACACACACAAACAGCACCAATCCCCAGGAACAAAAAGGGGAACATGTTGATCCTTAGGGTGTGTGGGTTTGAGGTGGCACCCTGTTCTAGAAAGTTCACTGACAAGGGCTGAGTTGTTTTCAGTCGGTCAACAATATTGATTGAATTATCGGGAGCAGGGAAGGTGGGACTCGCACTAAAGTCATTTTAAAAATTCAAATTGTGGCTTCCGGGAGACCTTTAGTTTGATGAGTATGAAAGTGTACATAAATATGAAACATCAGTGTTTACAAAGAAATACATGAATCAATATTGTTAAACAGTGTTGATATGTAACTACATAAATTTTGAGGGGATGGGGGAGAGTTGGGTTGTCATAGGTCAAGGTGGTATTAAGGATGTATTTGAGAAAAGGGAATGCTGATATTTATTTGGGCATATCTATGAAGGGCTGAATTTTTGAGTTTTTAAAAATCTTAATACAATTCTCTTTTGCTGTAAGTTCCTCTTATGGGCTCCCGTTTCTTCTTTCTTTCCCCTTTTGCAGAACTCAGTAGAGACCACTTGTTTGCTCTGTGTTGTGCCTGGGTTCCCTTAAATGCCAAAAAGCTATTTAGCTTTGGCAGCAAGCAGCTGACTGTCAGGCCTATAGCCAAAGCATGTTCTGAAATGGAGCCCTCCTGGACAGAGTTGTTTACAACCTTTCACCTTATACCCCAGTATGCTGATAAAAATCTGTCCCGATTTTTCTTTCTCAGTTCCTTATTGGAAGGAAGAAAAAATCTTGTGAATTCCTGTTCTGAAAACAGTGTACAAGCACTTGTGGGGTGCAGGGGGGGAAAAAGGCAGGCCCAGGAGGAACAACAAAGTAGGGCTAAGTCCAGGAGTTTTGCAGGTTTGGTCATCTTTATCTGCTCCTTCCCCACCCTCTTCAATTCCAGTGCCAGTAGGAAACCAAGTGGTGATTGTTTGCTGTACTGGAGTTGATTGAGTAAAGCCAAAGCTTTCAGGGAGGGAAGTACCCTCAGCACTCTGTTGCATTTCTCTTTTCCTTAACCTGTGGCCTGAAGACATTTAAAACTCTAAAGACTCGTAGTTCCTAACGCAAAACAAACCCCTTTCTTTGTCCTTTTAATCTCTTCTGTCACCTTCACTCTGTAAATTTCCGTTTACCGTTATCCATCAGCCAGTTCCCATTTTTCCCTAGGGAATATTAGTTTAGAGGCGAATAAAGGTCGAAAAGAGAGTGGGAAATTTGAGACTGCTCAACTGTGTGTATGCCTCCAAGTCATAGATAAATAAGAATATATTAATAATTGTATAGCATCTTAGAGTTCAAAGTGACTTTTTTGTCATTTATTGAGCCCCTGTAATGGACCAAAGTCTTTTACATAGTTATCTCAATGATATTTTAAAATTTATCTGTCATCTTGTTCCAGAAAGGATTTAAAAATGGTTAGATTATTTCATTTAATTCTCACAATAACCTTGTGACTCAGGGTTGATTAAGTCAAGCTCAGAGGGTTAAGTAATTTGCCTGAGGTCACAGATTTTGTCACTACAGCAAGATCTTGAACCCAGGTCTGTCTATCTAAAGTATGTACTCTTTCTAATGTGTTGTCCTGCGTTTCGGTGCTTTAACACACCATATCTTGTTTGATCTTCACTGTAAAGGATTCAGGGCAAGACTCATAAAATTTTAGAGTTAAAGGTGACTCGAGCAGTCATTTTCCTAAAACCAGTTCCCTTATTTTAGTTAAGTGACTTGCCCTGGGCCAAACAGCTAGTAACTGCTGGAGCCACTCTCCAAACCCACGATTCCTACTACTTAATCTAGACTTCTTGTCTCTAGAATGCTTTGTGAGGGTTCTTGTTTTTATGTTTAGCTTTAATTATTAAAATATCTCATCTGGAAGCCCACGTTTCCTATTTGTTGGGGTCTACTTTTCTACTATGTTGAGGACAGAATGGAGATCTAGTAGCCTAACTTCAGGGAAGGATGAGGAGAGGCGGTGAATTAGTTTGTTCAGAATGATTGCAGAATCATTTATTTCTTAAAGTTGCTTTATTATATTAAAAAAAATCTTATTTCCCTTTTCATGCTATCACCCCATCTGTTTTCTTTCCTTGACTACCAAATTTCTTAAGAGAATCACTTATATCAGCTTTGTCTGTTGACTAAACTTGTCCCTTTGTAGTCTAGCTTCTGCTACCACTGAAACAGTTTTCTTTAAGGTTTCCAGAGGAAACAAGAGTGGTTTTTTTTAGGCCTTATTCTCCTTGACTCCTACATAATTTGAAAACTGCCATCTTTTTAAAATTTACACATCCGTCTTGACTTTTGGACTTTATTCTTTTCTTGTTTGCCAGCAATTCCTTTTTTCCCTGCCCCCTGAAAGCCGTTCTCAAGGGCTTGTCCTTGGCCATCTCCTTTTCTTTGTTTAAGCTTTGTTCTTCAGTTTGCCTGTCTGTACGTCACTCGTGTAAAATCTATACCATACCTCTAGTCTGTCTCCCAGGTTCTAGCTGGCATCTGAAATTCAGCTTGTCCAGTATGGAATTCATAATCTTCCCTCTGTGCTCAAACTCAGTTCTTCCCCTTGTTTCTTTTAATGGAACCATTATATATTCCCTTAGTTGTCAAGGCTTGAAATCCAGGAATTTCCTTTGATTTCTTCCTCTCTGACATTCCCCACTTCCAATCAACTGCCAAATTCTGTAGAGGCCATCTTTCCAGTGTTTCTTGAATCTCTCTCTCATTTTTTGTTTCACTGCCACCACTCTGGTTCATGTCCTTGTTGCTTTTGCCTAGATTATTTTAATAGCTTTTAACTGAGCTTTCTGCTATAATCTATAGACCATGACTAGATTAATCTAACAAAATTGAGTTTCTGTCTGTTCCTGTGATACTCCAAAACTTATTGCTTACTGAATCAAATTCAAATGCTTCAATCTGGCATTTAAAGCCTTCACAAATTGGCCTCAACCAGACTTTCCCGTCTCATTTCCCACTACTTCCTCATGTATGTACCCTATACCTCAGCCAAACCTGAGTACTGAGTGTTCTTCTAATATATCCTTCTCTGCCTTTGTGTCTTTACTTATGCTTTTCTCTCTACCTGGACTGCCTGACCTTCGTCCTCATCTCTGCTTTTGGAAATCCTACCCACTCTTCAGCAGACAGCCAAATGACTTTTCCTCTATGAAACTTTCTTGATTCCCAATCCCTTCATCTTTCACCTTGCAACCAAATAGGATTTCATTCTCTTTTGAATACTCCATAGCACATTGTTTATATTTCTCATATAGAACTTACATGTAAATTTCCTTTTCTTTCTAGATAATGAATTCCTAGAGAGCAGAAACTGCGTCCTTTTTTTGTCTGTGTATTCTTCATAGCATCTAGCATAGTACATTTCATGGAGCAAATATATTATTAAATATAGATTGAATTGATAGATTGGGGTATGTCTCTGGAGTAGAACATGCCACTGTTCAGAACCTAGCATTGTTTCTTATCAGTGTTTGATTTTAAACCTCAACCTCAGTTCCTTCTGCTGTCCTGTAACATGTAACCAGTCCCTCCACAAAGCCTGTGGCCCCAGTTATGTATCGGGGCAAGGGTGGTAAGGCGGTGAGAGGTGATGGTTTGTTTTTCTGAGGGGAAAATTGGACTGTGTTGATGTTTATAAGCATGAGGGAGACAGGACATTGTGTGCTTCGTCCTACTTCCCCTTTTCTGAGAAATTCTTTCTTACACAATTCAATAATTCATTTGGCTCAGCCCTGCCACCCAGTGGGTAAATTAATGTACTATCAAGATCCTTAGTCCAAGAATTGTCTCAGGCATACAGAAACTTTTCTAAGATCTGAAACTTGACCCAGACTGCTCCCGACTGGTGACGATGATTCTTAAATCATGAGAAGAAGGAGCTGGTGTTCATGACTGAGAGGAAGAAACTACATATTAATATTGTTTTCTGTTTTTTATCCAGACTGACATTTAACAGTACTTTCTTTGTTAATAGCATTTTATAGTGTACATAGAGCTGACTATATGTGTGTGTTATAAAGCAATTGCACAAACGTTTGATCCTCACTGAATAGACAGGCAGATATTTTGTAGAAAGAAATATTGCGATTCAGAGGGCTCAAGTGACTTGCTTAAGTTCACACAACTAGGGCAAAATTCATCTGATTTATGGTTCAAAGATCTTTCCACTAGAGCATCTCTGATCCTTAAAAAGAAAAAGTAATCTCCTTTGTAAAAATTTCTCTGATTTCTACAAGCAGATTTGTCACCTTCTTTGTATTCCTACAGCATGTTGGGCATACATCTATGTGTTAAGAATATTGATCATTTATCTTGTAATTTTCTGTTTATCTGTCTATTCATTCCCACTAAACTGAGCTCCCTGGAGGTAGGAACCGTGTTGTCTTATGGCCTGGCATCGTTTAGGTGCTTCAAAAGTTCTAAAATCGGGGTCAAAATCAATCCATGGGATTATTTTAGCCTGATCAGGTAATGTGTAGCATATGTTGCCCATCCCATTGCTCATCCTTCTGGTGTTGGTTTCTTCTTCAACACTGATGGTATTCCCCCTAGGCTGTAGGCTCGGTTGTGGTAGATGCAGGGCAGTGACCTCCATAGAGAGAAAATAAAACATGGCAGAACATTTTGTTTCAGATGCTATACTTTTAACAAAGGACCTTTCAATTTTTGGCTGGGGTGAGGTGGGGTGGGAGAGCAGGATGCAGAGGCTGATTAATTTTTTAAAAATCTGACTTAACTAGTTCCTCAGAGGTAAGAGTAGAAGAAAAGTGCCGTATCAAAGACTGATTATACAAAACCCTTGATAGAAAAAATATTGGTTCTTTGAACCAAGAGCGAAAAATAATTCCAAAATAGCCTTGTAGTAGAGGCAGAATCTAGTTATCCTTCCTAATTTCTGTTTCATTTTCTCAAAGCCCATCCTGCATTCACACACAAATTTTATCTCAGGAAACATATGTTATTTAGTTCTTCCTATCAACTGTTGGGAGTATGATGAATAATTTAGTTTGGAAGTAGGCAGAAAAATTGAGGAAGGCCTTTTATTTTCTAATGTTCTGCCTTCCTTTCTTTCCTTAGTGCTGGTGCAGTTTCTTGGCGCTGATTTTGAGAACCGTAATCACTGGACCATAGAAATTATCTCTGTTTCCTTGAGAAGAAATGTGGGAAGGAGCTTGCCATGAAGTATACAAGGTGGGGTGAAGTGGGAAGGGAAGGGTTGGGTGGATCTGAGAAATGGTTGAGGTGGCCACGAGTTTAGGAAGTTAGGGAGAAAAGCTCAGAACTGGCCAAGGTGGAGATGTCCTTTTTTCTTTTTGGTGAGGAAGATTAGCCCTGAGCTAATGTGTGTTGCCAATCCTCCCCTTTTTGCTGAGGAGGATTGGCCCTGGGCTAACATCTGTGCCCATCTTCCTCTATTTTTTTTTTATTGATGTTTTAATAGTTTATAACATTGTGGAATTTTGGGTTGTACATTTTTTTCCGTCACCATATATGTTTCCCTTCACCCCTTGTGCCCATCCCCCACCCCCATTGCCCCTGGTAACCACAATACGATTTTCTCTGTCCATGTGTTGCTTTATATTCCACATATGAGTGAGATCATACAGGGTTTGTCTTTCTCTTTCTGGCTTATTTCACTTAACATAATACCCTCCAAGCCCATCCATGTTGTTGCAAATGGGATGATTTTGTTTTTTTTTATGGCTGAGTAGTATTCCATTATATATATATACCACATCTTCTTGATGCAATCATCAGTCAAGGGACACTTAGGTTGCTTCCACTTCTTGGTTATAGTGAATAATGCTGCAATGAACACAGGGGTGCATAAGCCTCTTTGGATTGTTGATTTCAGGTTCGTTAGATAGATTCCCAGTAGTGGGATAGCTGGATCATAGGATATTTCTATTTTTAATTCTTTGAGGAATCTCCATACCATTTTCCATAGAGGCTGCACCAGTTTGCATTCCCACCAGCTGTGTATGAGGGTTCCTATTTCTCCGAATCCTCTCCAACATTTGTTGTTTTTTGTCTTAGTGATTATAGCCATTCTAACGGGCATGAGGTGATATCTTAGTGTTGTTTTGATTTGCATTTCCCTGGTGATTAGTGATGTTGAACATCTTTTCATGTGCCTATTGGCCATCTGTATATCTTCTTTGGAGAAGTGTCTGTTCATTTCCTCTGCCCATTTTTTGATCGGGTTGTTTGTTTTTTTGTTGTTCAGTTGTGTGAGTTCTTTATATATTATGGAGAGTCCATCTTCCTCTATTTTATATGTGGGACACCTGCCACAGCATGGCTTGATAAGCGGTGTGTAGGTCTGCGCCCAGGATCGAAACTAGTGAATCCCGGGCTGCCAAAGCGGAGCACGCGAACCCAACCACTACGCCACCGGGCCATCCCCTGTTCTCTGTTTTTTAAATCAAAATAATGTAACATAATGTAGTTAAAATCACATAATATTTAATGCTTATACAAAAAAACAGTAGTCCTCAAGTCTCTGTATTGAGATGGTGTCTTCCAATTTTTTCAGCTTTTTCGTCTGGTATTTACTTAATATTTCTAAATTATGTGTTTCTTATTTTGTTTCTTAATTTAGAAATATTAGACATATCTACTCTTTTTTTGTTAAAGTAATTGAAACTTTAAGCATCTTACATCACATTGTATCCCTATCATCCCTTTCCTCTTACCTCATCCTCTCATTAGAGTTATATCATGGTTTTGGCTAAATCAATAGTCAGTGTTTACATCATTATCTCTGTGTAAATAATATCTCTTGTGGAGCCAAGTAGTGTATTTTGATTGTTTTATGTCTTGAATAACTCTCTGTTTGTCGTGAAGTTATAATAATTTATTTAAACAATTTATTTAGTTTACTATGCACCTATATTTGATTTATTTCTGAAATGCCAGTTCTGTCAAATGCTTATTAATATTTTCTCTGAAATGATCAACATATCAGATAATCTAAGAAATTAATTTTCTTTTTCTCTGAAGACTTGCCCCATCCCCACTGAATAATTCTTTTTAGTTACCAACGCCACCTGCTGACTGTTAGTGGAGTGGAAAGACAAAATTATGAGGCACAGGGTTGATGTTTTTAAACCAGAAACTATCCTTTTTATGGTCTCTGACCTTGAGAGTGACAATTTGGAGGAAGGAATATGGTGCTTGTGATAGGAGTAGAAGAGAGAATATAAAATCATTAAATATTCTCTTCCTTTGCTCCGTCATCCTCTTCTTCTATGTGTTTTCCCAGAAGAAGGAAAGTCTGTTGTAATCTTTTTTATGCTATGGTGGTTCTAAGCCTTTATCTGATGCACCAAAGGAGGAGGGAAAGGTCAGCTACCCATTTTTTAAAAATTTCAGCTTTATTGGGTATACTTGATGTGTGATAAATTACACGTGTTTAAAGTGTATAATTTCATGGGTTTTGACAAATGTATACCCATGAAATTGCTGCCACAGTCAAGATAATGAACACGTTACTCCCAAAAGTTTCCTCATGCCCCGTTGTAAACCATCCCTCTCTCTCTGCCCATCTCCAGGCAGCCTTGGATCTCTTTTCTTCCACTATATATTAGTTTGCATTTTCTATAATTTTATATAAAAGGAAGCAAACAGTATGTTCTCCTTTTTGTTGTTGTCTTCTTTCACTTGCATTATTGTTTTGAGATTTGTCATGTTGTTGTGTCTATCAGTAGTTTATTTCATTTTATTGCTGAGTGGTATTGTATGGATTTACCACAATAGGTGCATCTTTTTGCCTATTAACGGACATCTGGCTTGTTTCTAGTTTTTGTTATTGGAGACAAAAGTGTTATGAACATTTATATGCAAGTTTTTGTGCAGACATGTTATCATTTCTCTTGGGTCAATGCTTAAGAGTGAATGTTTAGCTTGTACTGTAAGTGTAAGTTTAACTTTTAAAGAAACTGCCAAACCATTTTACAAAGTGGTTTTACTATTTTACATTCCCATCAGCAGCGTGTAAGAGCTTGCCAACACTTGATATGGTCAATCTTTTTGACTATATTCTATGGATGTATAGTGTTTTCTCATTGTGATTTTAATTTGATTTGCATTTCACTAATGACTAATGATGTTGAGCATCTTTTCATGTGCTTATTTTGAGTTACCCATTTTTTTTTTTTGAGGAAGATTAGCCCTGAGCTAACATCCATGCCAATCCTCCTCTTTTTGCTGAGGAAGACTGGCCCTAAGCTAACATCTATGCCAATCTTCCTCCTTTTTTTCCCCTTTTTCTCCCCAAAGCCCCAGTAGATAGTTGTATGTCATAGTTGCACATCCTTCTAGTTGCTGTATGTGAGATGCTGCCTCAGCATGGCCTGAAAAGCGATGCGTCCGTGCGCGCCTGAATCTGAACCCGGGCTGCCAGCAGCGGAGCGTGTGCACTTAACCGCTAAGCCACGGGGCCAGCCCCTGAGCTACCCATTTTTAAATACTTCATTGGTAGTAGAGCTAACCCTAAGTTTGGGCAAAGGAAGCATTGTTATATGACAGGTGCCATAAAAGAATCACATCTACCAGTTGGCCATGAAATTCTTCTTAACTTACTTGAAATTCTTGCACCTGAGGGATAAAGTTACTCTTTTGAGTTAAGAGAATCACTATAATGAGCAGTTTCTAAAAAAGATGTTTTGAGTTAAAATGCCTATGTTATCTGTAAGTGAAGGGGAAGCCCTGGATATTTTTCGTCCATTAGAACAGATTGTTTTCTAGATGAGCAAACTGTCATTTCATAAAGTATAGAGATTGTGCTTTGAGGAAATGGCAGAGAGGCTGTGGTCCTTAGAGGAGATGGAGAGGAGGGAATAGGAGATGAAGAATTGCAAAAGAAATTTGAATGGCAGACCAGAGAGGACACCTGTCTGGTAAGTGCTGGCCAGTGTGTATATGTGTTCTGGGGGTGTATGGTCTGGTGAGTGAGGCTGAGAGAAGCATGGGAAGATAAGGGTGAATACATGATTAGATCAGGGAGGGCAGGCCCTAGATAATGGAGTACCTGAAGGGGGAGACTGAGACTAGAAAAAAAGGGAAAATACTGGATATAAAAGTTACCTCCTTCATAGTTTTGTTCAGTGTAGCACTGTTACTTTGGAACATCCTGGACAAGAACAGCTGCTATTCTCAGTCTTTTCTTCCACAAACTAGATTCCTTCAACTTTGGGCTTTTTTTCCCCTCTCCCCAGCTCTCCTTTATGGGTTTCATATGAGAGACGAAAGTAGCTTTTGTAGTGGCAGCCACCACTGCAGCTCCCCTTCCCTGTCCAGTTCCACAACCAAGCCTTTAATGGCTGTTTCCTTGACAATATAGTATAGTGGTTAAGAGTTAAGGCTCTGGACCCAAACTGCCTGGGTTCAGTTTCTGGCTCTATCATTTATTAGCTGTGTGACTGTGGGTGAGCTGCTTAATCTTCCTGTACCTCAGTTTCTTTATATAAGAATAGAGATAAGAATATTACCTTCCATAGAGAGTTGTGAGGATTAAATGAATTAATAATTTAAAAGTGTTTAGGACATTGTCTGGCAGGTTTTAAGCTCTCAATAAATGTTAGCTGTTAATTGAATTTAAACTTCTTGGCCCCACTTTCAAGTTGCTCCATAATCTGGCCTCTGCCCGTCTACCCTTCTATGCCGTTACTTCTTGTCTGCTGCATTTGAACTTTGCTGGTTTCCTCACTGAATCATAAATCTGTGCATAACTCCAGATAGGTTTCCATTGCCTAGAAGGTCCTTAACAATTCAAATCCTACCCAGTCTTCAAAGATCACTTCAAAACCCATCTCCTCTATTATCCCTTATTACTTGTTATTTCTTGAGTTCTTGTCAACCATCTGCCCATCTGAATTTTCATGGTAACGTAGAATTTAGTGAATAATTACACACTCATCACTCCTTCATGTGAATCAATTTTCTCTCCCTAATAGCATGTAAACTTCCTGAGGGCAGAAACCATATCTGATACTTCTGAGCTCTCTTTCAGTGGCGTGAACACATTGCCTTTACTCCATTTCAAGCATCTGTAAAGAGATTCAATACAGGCAACAGAGGAGGATGTGAAGAATTCATAGCTTTAATAACAGAGTAGTTAGGAGTGGGGATGATAGCTTCCTTCCTATCTGTGCCGTTCTCCAAAGGCAGAGATTCCATTCACCTAAGATCCGGACAACCCCCACTTCATTTCTGAACCAAGAAAGCAGAACACATCCTGCCCACATATGTTCATCAAATAGACTCTTTTCCCTAATCATTTCCTCCTCTTTCCATCTTCCAAGAGAAAAGATCATTAGATTTTGAGTCTCTTATAGGTAATGATCATGTCTTCCTCTTTCAGTTCTCCCCTCTTAGGAGTCTCAACCCTTAAGTTCTACTGATCATCAGGACCCCTATAACCTCTAAGCTTGTAGGGGTGATCTCAGGAGTAGATGGACTGGAACAATTCAATTACTATAAATAGGACTGGAAAAATTGGTGAAGAGCCCCCACAGAGGTCTGGAATGCAGTAACTTTGCCCCGAATCCTTATTCTGTGATCATTTCAAACCTGGACTGCAGCCTTATCTGACTCTGGGTAAATGTCATTGTTTCATGTGTCTCCTAGTCCAGTTTCCTTCAGTGATTCTTTATGTTCTTCCCTACCAATCTCTATCCCCAAATAATTTCTAAACCAATCATGGGATTGCTGGCCTATCTATTGAATGCTAAGCCATAGAACAAAGAGCCCAGAAAGGAGTGGAGCTAGGGGGGTTGCTGAGGAAAGAGGAACTCCGGTATCTGAGGGGAAGAGATGCAGCTTTTCTAAGTCTGGTAGGAAGGCTCTGGCATCCTCCAGAGCTGCCTGAGCTGCCACAGTAAAGTTGGGGTCACCAGAGATTGAAACATCAAAGACACAGGAATGGAAGTAAGCGTCTTCAACTGGCAGCCCTTCCTTGCACAGCTGTCTGGCAGTATCAAGTGTTATAGCTCCCCGACGATTGCGCTCTGAGCGAGAGAGTCGTTGACTTGGGGGGCACCCCCCAACACAGAGCTGCAGGTCCTGCTCAGCTGAGAAGGCCCTGGCTACATCCTCTGCTACCTTGATGGAGAAGGAGAGTTGCCCAGCTGTCTGCCGAATGATTATAGTTGTGCCAATATAGGCAGCTCGAATCTCCACATGGCTCCCAAGGTTAGCAGTTCGAATGGACAAACTTGAGCCCCCAGGTCGGTCACCTCCATTGATAGAACCATCTTCAAAGGCTGCAGGAAGATTGTCCACCTCAGCCTGGTAGACCTTCTGATCAATGCATTCCTGCATGTTCTTAAATATAATGGTGAGCTGTGAGGGCAAGAGGGAAAACAGTTCATTTTGGGCTCAGTGCATCCTACCCCCTTCCCCCAATTAGGCCTCATACATAGTCAGGGATATGATCCCAGTAGAGATGCAAGGCTTGTTCTGGCTCTCACTGCTTGATCCCTTCTTCTCTTTATGTTCCAATATTGCCTCATCCCTGGTCAACCCTTCCCTTCCTTTTTGGTCTCAATCTCAGCAATTCCCACAGGAGAAGTAAAGTTTCCCTTCTCTAACTTCTCAACCCAGGGCTCCTCAGCTCTCCTCTCCCCAACCTTCTCTTCAATGTTTTCTGCATTGGAGTGAAATTCCCACCAAGGAAAAGTGATTTACAGGAGCAACTGTCTGGCAGGTGGGAGTGATTCAAGATGTGGGAGTGGTTGAGGAAGAAAGGGAATAGGGAGCATTGCTGTGGAATAGTGGGAGTGGGATGGGAGTGGTACGGTGGGGTGACCATGAGAGGGTCTGGAGGAGCCGTTGAGTCCCTGACCTTCCGGGTGGTGGTGGCGTTGGCCCCCGATGCCACAGGGGAGCTGGTGGCCTGGACAAAAAGGAAGTCATTATCCAGCAGGGGCCAAGCTCCTTGGACACGGCACGTGTGAAAATGGTGGTGGAAGCTGCGGACGTGGGGGTCCCCGAAGGAGGCACAATGCAAGAAGCCCGGGGGACGACCGTGCAGCCGGGAAAACCGGCCTTCATAGTCACAGGGGTCCGGGGCTGGGGGGCCAGAGGAGCGGATGGGGCCTTCGCCTGGAAGGGCTGGGCCCCGGGGCGGGGGCGGGGCAGTGGGGCCTTGGCGGGAGCAGTTGTGCTGGATCATCAAGTCTTCGATGCCGTGCACAGCCGAATGGAAGGCGAGGTCCCCGCGGCAGGTGCGGGCTGTGCGCCGAGTGCAGAGGGCGTAGGAACGGAGGGCTCGACAGAGGCCGATGGAGCCCACCCCTCCACCCCGGCCTCCTCCTCCTCCTCGAAGCGCTCCTGGTGAACCCCCACCTCTAAGGCTCAGGGTGGACGACACGTACTCAGCATTGCAGCGGAGGATCTTGCATTGAGAATGAGCTGAGATGGAAAGGAGAGGATTGTGAGATGGTCCCCAGATCCGGGCTCTATCGGAGTATGCTCTCCCAATCTCAGCAGGGGATTCCAGGCGTTCCTAAAACCCAGCTGAAGGCCTTCCCCAGTCCCCAGCCCCCAGGTCCCTAGTCCTGTCGTCACTCTGTCTTGCTAAAAATATGTAAGACTGCTAGATCTTTTCTCCCTGTCGATCAAAGGCTTTCCCAGAACCCTTCCCCAAGATGAATGAGAAACAAAATATACCCATTTGAGAGTGGGATGAATGACAAGGACTCCTCAGCACCCATCTCTTCTCACTCACACATGCTTACACATGCCCACCCCTACATAGCAGCCTACCCTCTAGATTCCCCAAACCCTTCCCTAGCCCTTCCTTACCATGTCCACAGAGGAGCAGCAGGAGAGTGAGAGTGCTTAGAGTTGGGGGACTGCCATGGGTGGACCGGGGACTAGGGGACTGGCCTGGATCCCCCATACCTATCCAGCCAGGTCCCCCCAGGCTCCAGTTCTTTCCAGCTGATGACCCTCCTACCTAGTGAATTTTGACCGGACGTCCTGTAAGGGACTGAAAAAAGAAATTTGGCTGGGCATGGGGAGAGAGAAGAGTTGAAGATTGTTCAGGATGATGTAAAGAGAATCTGGGGAGATCAAGTAAAGAATGAGCAGACTGGAGTTTGGGGAGAAAAGGGCTCCCGAAACTGTAAGTGTGGCTGTTAAGCCTCTGTGCCCTGCTCTTGTGGCCACTTTCAGGTCCCTTATGCAATACCCCTAGGTGGGGGTGGAAGGAAGGTTGAGTGGACTCAGGGAGCAGAGTCCACTGTATTGCCCCATCCTGAACTACCAAATAGCGGAAATGTCAAAAAAGGAGGAATCATGGGGATAGATCAGATCCCAGTCATCCCAGTGGGCTCCCCAATAGAGTTAGGATCTGAAAATACTTCAGAAACATACCTCTTATTTGTCCCTCCCCATCAGGAGGGGACACCCTCTAGGGGTCATTAATTTCTTTTCCTCCTTTGTGTCAGAATTTTCAGCAAGGAGTAAGACTGGAATACCCATCCCCTCTCTAGAACATCAGTATTCAAATGAAAAGGAAACGGATTTCTTTCATCTACTCTAGAGAGCTGCAATTATAATCCTTCTCTCTCATGGAATAATGGGATGCAAACCAAGCATGCAAATCAACATTTGTTTGTTCTGAGTCAACAGTTCTTGAATTTTTCCAAACCTGATTGAAGAACCACTCTTTTCATTAATCTTCCCTTTGCAAATTCAGAAGTTCTCAATCTTTTTATGAGGACAGGGCTTGGGGAGGCACTAACCTCCTCCTGCCGAATTCCCCACTCTTGGGGTAAGGATATGATTGGGGGAAGAGTCATGCAGGAGGGAAAATAGGATGGTGGGACTAGAGTTGTGAGGAGAAATCATTTACAACAAGGAGTAGCCCCCACTCTTGGAAGTCCATTGTGAAGGCCACTGCTAAGCAGGGGCAGGGTAGAAGGGTATCAGTGACTAATCATCTGAGGTTAAATTTGGTCTTGGTGAGAAAACCACAGAATGGGGGATGTGGGAATCTCCTCCTAAAGAAGGAGACTTCATCAGAAGTCTTGAGGTAACAAGGTAAGGAGAGAGCTAAGACTGCCTAAAAAGAGACTGAGGATTAAACTTCAAATGGCCAGAGGCCAGAGGCCAGAAAGAAATAAGACAGAAGGAGAAATGGAAATTGGGACACCTTAGTATGGAAGAAATCCTAGCTTTTGGACCAGAGACATCCACATAGGTGTCGTAGTTTTAGGAAAGTCTAACTTCAATCCTAAAGCTTATTAAAGGAATTGCAATTTCATTTTCACTTACTGTTTCCAGAGGTCAAACATTACTCTGATATCCAATTCTCCAGCCATGACTGCCTACTCTGTCGGTCAGCTCCAGCCAGGGGATGCCCCGTCTCTTTCTCCATGTCTCCCACAGGTCCTCAGACTGGCTGCAATCTCACTGAGGTCAGGGAGCCAGAGAAGGTTTGGTGTGGGGGAAGGAGGAGTATATGGCTGGCCGGAGTACTGGACAGCTGAGCGGGGGAGGGAGGTGGCTACTGAGTTGACTGTTTTAAAAATAGCTAAGTCCAAAATTCCAGGAGTGTTGGTGGGGGTAGGGTATGGGACTTGGGGGAGTGGGGAGGGTAGGAGGATTAGAAAGAATATGGCGTATAGGGTACCAAGTCGGGGAGGGGAGACAAATATTACAGGCAGGTCAAATACCCAGTTCCAGCTTATATGACTCTAGTCACTGCCTACTCCAGGCAGCCCTCCAGCATTGTCAATAATGAGCTCCTGGCCTTTAAAAATTAGAGTGGCCAATTGTATACTTTTCGTTCACCCTCATCCCTGCTATATTGAATATCGCATTTAGTTTCTATAGAACGTATCTAGGAGGTAGCTGACTTTAAGTAAGATCCATAGCAGAGGTGGTTCACAGCCCCTCCCCTATTTTTGCAGAGTATTTCAGGAGGACTAAAAAAGCCAGCTGTCCAGAGAAGAAATCTGAGCTCTGAGTTGTTTAGGATGAGGGTTTGTTTCAGTCTACCAGGTCAGATCCTTGCAGCTGTCTATCACCCTACCTCCTCCATTTTCATTCCCTTAGTTTATACAGCAATTCCCCTTCCCTCCCTCTCACCAATAAACAAAAAAATAAAAAGCTCCTAAGTTGCTGGGAGAGGAGGCTAGCAAAGGCGAAGAAGTGAAGAAAGAGTAGAGATAGAATGTTTTGATGATTACTAATCTACAGGGGAGCGGGACTTGGAGAGACAAACTGAGAGAAAAAGAGACTCAGAAAGGTAATTTTGTGGAGTAACATAATCTTGTGACCTTTTAAGATGTTGCAACCAAGGAATTTAGCTATGTCATATTTTTGCAGCCATAAGCATCTGGGATCATCTCTTAGTACTTGCCAAGTGAAATTAACACAAGGGCTGATTCCAAATAGTGTCAGTAAGGCATCTGCATTAATTGGCTCTACATTTAATGCAAAATCTAGAGGCCCACACAGTACTCTTCTCGTTATTATACATATGTATTTGACAAATTTAGTTTTTTTCTCTACCACATGAGGCCATATCACAAGGGCTTTTATTACAAAAATGTAAAATGCCCCCAACCAAACTTCAAGTGACTTTAAAGCACAATAATTTGACTATGGCATCCCAAGTGGGATATACTCTAAGGACAAAAAGAAGTGTAAAAATATTTTAAAGTAGTCATGTTGTTGGTGGTTGTGTTGGTATTGTTATTCTGAAACTATTGTGAGTGTATTGTGGGATAAAACAAATGAATAATAATGTTAGTGTCTTTGTGAACCAGGATTTTTGGTGTAGAATAAAGAGATACAGATTTGTGATGGAAGAAGTTAACTAAAAACTGTATAATTCTGGATTTAAATTGGAAGTATAACTGTGAGCTCATGGTGTATTTTATCCTAAAACATTTTCTATCTTTATCCTGAAAAGGCCTAGAAATGATAACTCAGTAGCAATGAACACCCCTAGTGTCCAAATTGAGCTATCTAAATGCCGTTTCCCACTAAAAGGAATTCCTTGGAGAAATTTCAGGTGTGGGGCAGAAATTGTCCAAGATAAGCAAGGAAGCTTTCAAAGGCTATTAGGAGTGTACCAAAAGGACTCAGAAGCAACTAGAATAGTTCCCACTGGCCAAAGATGGGACAATTTGAGTGTGAAAATGGATACTCTCTGCGATGGATTTAAACATATCAAATATATTCAAATCTATGTGTTCACATTGATGCTTAAAAATACAAACTCGTTGGTCATTGTTGGAGAATGCTAGAGGATCAACTCATTATTTTGAAGATTGCTAGTAATTGGAAGGAATCGGGCATTTATCCTGTTTTTCCTGTGGTAATTCAAGACAAGAGGAAAATTTCTCTTTGTAGAAGTTTTCCAGCAAATGAATGAAGAAAGAATGGCATAATTAGAATATCAACATTTCATAACTCCTAATGAATTAAGGTATCTGGGCAATGATCAACAGCGACTGTTATCCATTACAAAAGGAGATACAAACATTATGTTCTTCTGATCATAAGTAGAGTACACAATTCCACCTACGAAGTAGCCTTGCATTCTGAATCTGATCAACCTCTAGACTAGAGCTAACTACTAATTTGGAGGAAACACAGGAGACATCAAGTGATACCTCAGAGATGCAAATCCAGAGTGTGGGAATATGCTACAGGACAAATGCCCTGGGTTCTTCAACAAATAAACTGGAAAAAAAAGATGGAGAGGGAACCTATAAACTAAAAGAGACTTGAGAGACATCAAACAGTTGTAGAGTATGGACTTTATTGGATCCTAAATCAAGAAAAAAAAATTATGAGACAATTAGGGAAATTTGAATGCTGATGAACACTCACTGAATACTTGGTGATTTATAAGGAATTATTGTTAAAGTTGTTGGTGTCATAAATGGTACTTTTTTTTTTTGTGAGGAAGATTGGCAACAAGGTTGGCCCTGAGCTAACACCCCATAAATTGTACTTTTTAAAAAACAAGTGCTTATCTTTTAGAGCTACATCTTGAAATATCTGCAGATAAAAAGATAGGATAGGGGGCTGGCCCCATGGCCTAGTGATTAAGTTCCGTGTGCTCCGCTTCAGCAGCCCAGGTTCGGTTCCAAGGCGCAGACTTATACCACTGGGCGGCAGCCATGCTGTAGCAGCGACCTACATGCAAAAGAGAGGAAGATTGGCACAGATGTTAGCTCAGGGTGAATCTTCCTCAGCAAAAAAAAAAAAAAAAAAAAAAGCATACGTAGGATTTGCTTTCAAATAGTCCAAGATGGGGGAGAAGTGAGTGGGAGTAATGATAAAACATGATTGAAACATGAATTGATAATTGTTGAAACTGGATGATGGATACACAGGGATTCATTATACTAGTCTCTTTCTTTTTGTAAATGTTTGAAAATTTCCATAATAACATTTTAAAGTCAGAAGTCATCTATGTTTCCTTTGAGATTATTGGAGAAATTTGACCATCATCCTTGTCAAAGCCCATGGACCAAACACCACTGGGAACAAACCTCTAGTCAAAAAAGTAGGGTTTATTGGGCTTGCTACAGCAAGGGAGAGAATGCTGCAGTGGAATTATGGGACCATTTCAGTGAGGGAGAGTTAGGAGGAGCCTCTTACAGAGTTTGGGTTTCTGTTGGGTGATTCTGAACTCTAGTTCAGAATCATGAGGGCCAATTTTGGATTGAACAGCATCAAGAAGTGGGGGCATTTCAATGATGGGGTATCTAAATTTTTATCTGGGAGGTGGGAGGATTAAAGAGAGATTGGAGCTGAAATTGGTTAAAACAACAACAAAAAAGCAGCAATTACTCATGTTAAAAGAGGGGATGTTTGCTTATTTTTGTGGCTGCAGAGTGATCTTGTCTCTGTTTTATTCCAGTTTTTGTGTGGGTCTGATAAGCTAAGAGAGAATAATTGTCAACCTTGACTTCTATACTCAGTTAAAATATTATTCCAGAATTAAAAATAAATAAAATATTTCAAACAAACCAAAACCTGAGAGATGTTACCACCAATAAATCCTCATCAAAAGAACTGTTAAAAAGATTTACTATAGAGAGAATGATTTTGAGCAAAGAAGGATATATTAAGATGGCAGAAGGAATGGTAAACAAAGAAATGTGTGGCTAAATCTGAAAAAACAATTACTGTATTTTAAAAATGACTGCTCCTGTCAGTAAAAAATACAATAATAACACATAAAACAGGATGGGAATTATAATTAAAACTATCTGAGATTCCATATTGTTTGGGAGAAATATGTCAAAATTGATTGGATTTGTACTAATTTAATTAAGATTTAAGTGTGCATTGTAAGAGTAGGTACCAAAATAATAGAAAAAAAGTGTGTTATTTCTGAACCAAAAGAAGAGAAAAAGAGAATTAAAGTAACAAAACAAGACAAAAACTTGATTAATCAAAAAGAAGACAAGACAGCAGGAGAAAAAAAGAAAAGAAAAAATATAAATAAAAACACAATAATAATATCATAATATAAAATTTAATTACCAGAATTACCAGGTAATTCTCACTGCTCTATAGAAAATGATTTTGGAGAGAGGGAAGAGTGAAAGTGGAGTCAGCCATTCAGGATTATGACTGTGGCCATGGAAACGTTGAGAAGTGGTCAGCTTCGGGATATATTTTGCAAGTAAATCTATAGGACTTGCTGATGCTCAGATACTGTTCTTGAGACTAATTTTTACTACTTTTGACAATGTCTATTTTTCTAAAGTAGATGAGATCATTTCTCTTACAATTCTCTTCCTTATGAGGCCTTAAACTAGTTTGTTTTCTATAAGTCGATGGCCCTTGATAGGAAAAGTTTCCCTACTCTTCTAGAAGATGGTCGCTAACTCTTTGTTGCACCACTCAGGATGATTTGGAGCATGGTTCAGGTCATTAAATCTTTCCCATCCCATTTACAGACTTGTCTCCTTTACCCCTTTGGAGTCATGTATATTGTAATCTTAAGTTACTGCATGCTCAGTCAGTGTTATGAAACTGTAAAGAAGCTGTGACAGGAAAGGTAGTAGAATGAGCTGGATAACGGCTATAATTTGTATACTGTTTGTACTAGGATAAAAAATCCCACCTGTGGCTGAGGGTAGAACCTCCATTGAAAGAATAGACAAGGTTAACTGATAGAAGAAACACAGTAAGAGGGTATTATGTTGGTTTTACAATAAGAGAGAAATGGGTAGGGAGCATTGCCATGAGACATAATAAAATAGATCTACCTAGACAAGAGTAATCATAATAATAGAAGTAGTTTAAAGAATAGCGTTGTGGAATACCTGCTGGTGCCAGATGCTATGGTTAGTGATCTGTATGAGATTTCTAACCCTTACAACAATCCTGAAAGGTAGATTTTATGCCCATTTTACAGATAAGGAAGCTAAAGCTCAGAGACCATCTTGCCCAAGGTTGTCTATTTATCTGAGTCAGATAATTGACTCATGACAGATTTATCTGACTCAGAAGCCAATACTCTTTGCATTATAGTGTCTTTTATAGGTTCATAGGTGGCTGAGTTTAGATGACGAAAAGGAAAACAGAAAAGATACAGATTTAGACAAGGATATCAGAGACAGAACAGAGGAAACAGTCCCTAGGTCTTCAAATTAGAAGGCTGGCTGGCTAAGAGGATGGGCCTATCACTAAGTGGTGAAAAGAGAGACAGGCTGGCATCCAGCTTTTATATACCTAAGGAGTTCAACAAAATTCTAATGTATTTCAGCTCATTTAAACTATATTACTAAACCCCTAACTTCTAGCAGTATGCTGAAAAAATAGAAGATAATCATTTGATTATCTCTTTTGTTTTGTGTTAAATGAAAAACCAACAAGGAAACAAGATGATTTTTCAAAATTTATTGAAGGTAAACCTAATGACAGTCATTGCTATGTTCATTGTTACAGAAATAAGGGCCTACTTGATAACTTCACCATGTAAGAAAAGTTTGCCTTTTTTGGCAGCTTGATATGTTTCCTTTTAAGAAGCAATGAGAATTATATAACTCATTTTCTTTCTCTTTTTAACTGCTTAGAAATTCAGAGGAAAATATAATGCTCAATTTTGGTGTTTATATTAGCTTGGGTTTTTGCTATATATTTTGTATAGCTTTTGAATTTTCTATTTTTATGTTTGTTTTTGTTATGTTTGTTTTTGTTTACATGTAAGGTGTTAATTTTCTGAAAGTCACTTCAAATCTGTTTTGGAAAAATTAAAGTTCAAATAAAAGCAAATAAAATATTTTTGAAAGTGTGAATTTAAATTTAAATTGAATTAAATAAAAAGACATTCATTTTTCCTAGCTTGAAGTTTTGCCATTTTACTCATTTGGAGCTATTACGTAAATACACATTCTTTGTGCCACCTTTACCCACACATTTGATGTTTTTATCAATTCCTGGAAAGGTGAAGAAAGCAGTGCTTGCATTTTCTTATATTTCTTATATTTCACATATTTCTTATATGACAGTTCCAAAAATAAAATGTGTCTAAAATCAAAGACTGCTGATGCAGTGAAAGATGGGTTTCCTTTTGTTGAACTGATTAGGATGTTGGCAGAGTGAGATTACTTGGGACTGAGAGTTTATAAATCAATGATTCTTAACTTTTTTGGATCACAAACGCCTTTCGAAAATCTAATGAGATATGAGCCCTGTCCTCAGAAAAATGCTCAAGTATGTGCAGTCGATATTTTAACCATTATTTCTTTGGGGTACATATGCCTCTTATTAGAGGGCTAGAATAGATAAGATGTGACTTCTCTCTACTGTGAAAGCGCCGAATCCTAGCCTCGGGACCACCAGGGAGCCACTTTTCTGTGGATAGCAGTAAGAGCAAGGTAGACGCTTGCTCAATCAACCTTGAGTAAGTCAGTCAATACTCAGCTCAAAGCAGTGATAGAACCGTAGGCAAACGTTCTGCTCTTCCAGCTCCAAGGGTATTTCATGTTGCCTTTGAAGCAATTCTATTCTGGCCATCAAATAGTTCTAAAAAATATTTGAGTTGCTGAAGACTACCCTCTGGAGTATATACCCTCATAGATTTAGTTTTGTTTATTTGGTTTATATTAATCTCTATCTTGAGGTCTTGTAGAGGGGAAAACTATTAACTATTTGGGTAGAACTCAGTTCTGTCGTGTTGCCATAAAGTGTTTTTATGTTCCTTGTTTCCTTTGTGGTCTGTTCAACATCCTGATCATGTGAAGAATTAGGCACACTATTAAAAAGACATTATTATTTTTCATTGTGGTTTTGATTATGTTCATGAAGCCAGCCACCAGAGGCTCCTGGCCTCCATGGGAGCTGCAGATCTCTTGATTGTGAAGGTGAATGTGAGTAACTGATAAGGGTGGAGCAGAGGCAGTAAAAGTAATGAGAGAGAGAGATTAGGGTTCAGAACATATTGAGGTGTGTCCTAGGGACCTTGAACGTAAAGTAACTCAAATCTTTCAGGCTTCCATTGCCTTCAGTGTTTCTAAATGGGGCCCTATTGGCATTATGAGAGGGACAATTCTTTGTTTTGTGCGCAGGACATTTAGCATTCTTGTCTCCCTTCCCCTCTCAAGTGCCATCTGCATTCCCAGTCAATGTAAATTTTATTTTATTTATTTTTTTGTAAGGAAGATCAGCCCTGTGCTAACATCTGCCAATCCTCCTCTTTTTTTTGCTGAGGAAGACTGGCCCTGGGCTAACATCCATGCCCATCTTCCTCCACTTTATATAGGACGCTGCCACAGCATGTGCATTGGTACGTGCCTGGGATCCGAACCGGCGAACCCCTGGGTGCTGCAGTGGAGTGTGCAGTGGAGTAAGCGCACTTAACCACTTGTGCCACTAAACGCGCACTTAACCACTTGTGCCACCGGGCCGGCCCTGTTTGTTTGTTTGTTTGTTTGTTTTTTTTAATAAACTGCCAAACTGTTTTCCAGAGTGGCTATACCATTTTACATTCCCATGAACAATGTATGAGTGAACCAGTTTCTTTGCATTGTTCTCACTAGCATTTGATGTTGTCATTATTTTGAATTTTAGCCATTCTCATAGGTATGTATTGATATCTAATTGTGGTTTTAATTTGTATTTCCAAAATGGCTAATGATGCTGAACATCTTTTCATGTGTTTATTTGCTATCTGTATATCCTCTTTGGTGAAATGTCCCTTCGTATCTTTTGACCATTTTCTCATTGGATGTTTTCTTTCACTGTTGAATTTGAAAGTTCTTTATACAGTCCAGATAATAGTCCTTCATTGGGTGTGTGGTTTATACATATTTCTCCCAATCTTGTTTTTTCATCCTCATAACAGGGTCTTTTGCAGAGTAAATGTGTTTAATTTTGATGACGTCTACTTTATCAGTTTTTCCTTTTATAGATCATGCTTTTGGTGTCAAATCTTTGTGTAGCCCTAGATCATGAAGAATTTCTTCTATTTTTTTCCTAAAAGTTTTACACTTCACATTTAAGTTGGTGATCCACTTTGAGTTAGTTTTCATAAGATATGAGACTTAGGTTGAGGATTTTTTTGTTTGTTTGCTTTTTATTTGTTTGTTTGCCTAAGGATGTCCAATTTCTTCAGCAATGTATATTGAAAAAGCTATTCTTCCTTCATTAAATTGATTTGAACCTTAGTAAAAAAATCAATTGGGCATATTTGTGTAGGTCTACTGCTGGGTTCTCTATTCGGTTTCATTGATCTGTGTATTTATCCTTCTGCCAATACCACACCATCTTGACTACTATAGTCTTTTAATAAGTCTTGAAAATGGGTAAGCTGATTCCTCCCACTTAATTCTTCTTTTTCAAAATTTGTTTTAGCTATTCTAGTTCCTTTGCCTGTCCGTATAACTTTTAGAATAATTTTGTCTATATCTACAAAAAATCTTGCTAGGATTTCCCCTTCACTAATTTTTTATTGTGGTAAAATACACATAACATAAAGTTCACAATTTTAACCACTTTACAGTGTGCAATTCAGTGGCATTTAGTACATTCAAAATGTTGAGCAACCATCACCACTATCTAGTTCCAGAACAGTTTCATCACTCCAAAAGGAAACACTGTACCTATTATGCAGTCACTCCCCACCCTCTAGCAATGCCCAATCTGCTTTCTCTTTCTGTGGATTTGCCCATTCTGGACATTTCATATAAATGTAATTATACAATTTGTGACACGTGTCTGGCTTCTTTCATTTAGCATAACGTTTTTGAGGTTCATCCCAGGTGTAGAATGTCAGTACTTCATTCCTTCTCATGTCCAAATAATATGCCATTGTATGTATGTACCACAATTTGTTTAACCATTTCTTTCTACTTTTTGTCTATTGTGAATAGCATGCTGCTGTGAATGTGCATGTACAAGTATTTGAGTACCTGTTTTAAGTCCTTTGGGATTTATACCTAGGAGTAAAATTACTGGGTTGTATTCTATGTTTAACTGATTGAGGAACTGCCAAACTGTTCTCCCCAGCACCTACAACATTTTACATTCACACCAGCAATCTACAAGTGTTTCAGTTTCTCCTCATCCTTACCAACACTTGTTATTTTCCATTTTTTAAAAGTATAGCCATGCTGGAAAGTGTGAAGTGGTATCTTATTGTGGTATTGATTTGTTGCATTTCCCTTATAACTAATGACGTTGAGCATCTTTTCATGTGCCTGTTGGTGATTTGAATATCTTCTTTGGGGAAATTCTGTTCAAATCATTTACTCATTTGTTAATTGAGTTGTCTTTTTGTTGTTGAGTTGTATTCCCTTCATTCTTGAAGGATTCTTTCGCTGGGTATAGGAATCTAGGTTAAGAATCTTTTCTTTCAGTGCTTGAAAAATTTTGTGTCACTTCTGGCCTCCATGGTTTCTGATGAGAAATCTGCTTTCATTCAAATTGTTTTTCCCCTACAGGTAAGGTGTCATTCTTCACTGCTTTCAAGACTTTTTTCTTTGTTGTTAGCTTTCAGCAATTTGACTATGATGTGTCTTGGCATGACTTTGTTTGGGTTTATCCTCTTTGGGGTTTGCTCAGCTTCTTGAATCTGTAGGTTTACCCCTCTGCCAAATTTGGGGAGTTTTCAGCCATTATTTCTTTTAGTACTTTTTTCAGTCCTGTTCTTTCTCTCTTCTTCTGGGAATTCAATGACACAAATGTTAGATCTTTTGTTATAATCCCACATGTCCCTGTTACTCTGCTTTTTTCTTTCCATTCTGTTTTCTCTGTTGTTCCGATTGAGTAATTTCTATTGTTTTAACTTCCGGTTCACTGATTCTTTCCTCTGTCCCCTCCATTCTGCGGTTGAGCCCACCCATTGACCCATTGAGGGTTTTTGTGTTGTCTTTTTTAGTTCCAAAATTTCCATTTCTTCTTTATATCTTCTATTTCTTTTCTGAAACTTTTAATTTCTTTGCTGGGACCTTCTATTTTTTCATTTGTTTCAAGCATATTTGTAATTGCTTGTTGAAACATTTTTATGATAACTGCTTTAAAATCCTTGTCAGATAATTCTAACATCTCTGTCATCTAGGTGTTGTCTGTTTTCATTTAGTTTGAGATCTTCCTCATTTTTGGTCTGACGAGTGCTTTTTTATTAAAGCCTGGACATTTTGGACTCAATCTTATTTAAACCTTCTGTTTTTGTTGGCTTTCTCTGATACTACTCTGGAAAAGGAAGTTGGGATGGTTGGTGCCTTATTACAGGTAGGCACAGGAGTCCAGGTTCCTCACTTGGGCTCCATTGACACCTGAGGGGAGGGGCTCCTTATTACTGCTAGATGGGGGTAGGAGTTCCAGCTCCCCACTAGGCTTCCACTAATACCAACCTGGCTGGGATAGGTTGGAGTGCCTCCTTCTGCTCCCCACATGGCCTCCACTGACACTAGGGGATGGAGGTGGCCTTGTTATCAATGGGTGTTGCTGAAAGTACTGACTCTCTATTAAGTCTCCTCTGATAGCAATCCAGCTGGGAAGGGGAGGGACATCTCCTTACAGGCCTGGTGAGGGTGGAAGTCTAGGCACCCCATTCAGCGGTTGCTGGTGTGGGTAGAGATGAGCCACAGTTCTTTCTGTGGTGTTTGGCTGGAGTAGAGCTGTTATTATCTAAAGTTTTCTATTTGCTGCCTCTTTCCTGGTTCTTTGGCTAGAGAGAGCAGGCTTTTGTTTGTTTGTTTGTTTTGGCTACACCGGTTGGCATTTCCAGGTTTGCTGACTTCTTCAGCTCCAAGTCTGGGATATATGAGGCAAAAAGAAAACCCAGGGAAATCACCATTGTGTGGTTCCTTGGGTTCTGAGGCCCCTAGCTGGTCTGCCTTTTTCTGTCCATCTTTCAGAGTCTCTTATGTTTGTTTTATATGCAGTATCCAGGAGTTTTAGTTGTATTTGCAGGGGGAATAGGGAAAAGTACATCTACTCAATCTTCCCTGATCCATTGTCTTTTATTCACTTTTTTATTTGGTTTTCCATTAGATTGTGAGCTCTTTAAGTATATTTCTGTATCTTTAATACCTAGGGTGGCACATAATCTGTAAATGTTAGAAAAAAAGAAAAAGAAAATAGAATACAGAATGAAGTGAATGAAAAACACTCCTCCCCTATCCATCCTTAGGTTGTGGTGCCAGGAAGCAGAGGAGGCTTAATCCTGTCCTGAGGATGAGATTTCTCCTGGTGCTTTGATGTTGAGAAAGGTGGCTAAACTTGCAGAGCTCATACTCTCCTCCTAGGTTCTCATGTGTTATGGAAAATTACCAGCAGGTGGCAGAATAATAAAAAAATGGAATGTTGACCAAAACATAAAGAGGCTGATTTCCTCTGTGACATAGAGAAATAAATTCTATTACCTTGTACCCACCCCC
Source organism: Diceros bicornis minor (assembly GCF_020826845.1). Lineage (NCBI taxonomy): Eukaryota > Metazoa > Chordata > Mammalia > Perissodactyla > Rhinocerotidae > Diceros > Diceros bicornis. The sequence continues at coordinate 53,524,931 of NC_080743.1, forward strand.
GGGTACAATCCCAAAATGTTGCTCTGAAGATTAGATACTTTTTTTCAGCCTCAGGGTACAGGTAGATGTCCTGTGGGATCAGAGCTGGAGTAAATAAAAAGGAAGTGGGCTCTGTTAGGCTCCTTGGTGACATGTTACTTGTTTTCTGTGAAAATAAATGTCTAGTATTTAGTTACTCTTCTCCCTAATTTTTGGCATTTAAACTCATAGGAAGGTGGAGATTGGATGACTGGAGGATTAATACTTTTCTTAAACAACATTTTAACATTGATTTTAACATCTTAACATTAACAAAAGCAAAACAAAACAACAAAAAACTCCCATAAATACCCCATATCCTACGACCCATTTTTTGTCAGGTGCTGCTGATATGTACACATCATTGATGATTCAATTTTTGAATTCTCTATTTCATTTATTATCACAAGTATTTTCTGATGGTTAGTGTCTGTGAGGGGGGTGCTTTTAAAAATTTCTGTTTGAACTCATGTGCAGAGAGTTAATCACACTGCAGTCATCTGACCAAAAAAGGCCTGAGGGGGGAGGCTTTTTGTTTGTTTGTTTCATTTTTGTTTTTCTCAACTTTTTATTTTTAAAAATTTCAAACCAACAGAAAAGTTGAAAGAATGAAATAATGAACACTCAATTACCTTTTGCCCAGATTCATTGTTAATATTTTGCCACCTTTGCTTTCTTTTCTCTCTCCTATAAAGTTAATTTGCATACATTGATGGGTATAGTTTTAAAAGTTCCTTCAGTCAAGGCATGCACCCTAATTTTCATTATTTTCTCCTGCCTCTCTCTCTTTCTTCTTTATATTTAAAAATTTTAAAGCTCCAAAACCCTGCCCTTCTCTTAGTCTCCCGTCACTGCCTTATGCTCAGATCCTGCTGACCACCAAGCACGCGTAAACTAAGTGACTTTCTCTTGTCTGTAATATTCGTTTTGGCCAACAGAGCTTGGTCTAAATTCACACGAGATTAAAAAAAAGCTGCTATAGGACCAGGATCTCCTAGTGTTACTCACTCAACGACCTTTATATTCCTTAAGGAAAACTTCGTGGTCAATTTGGCAAAGCCCCAGCTGGAGACCTTTACTTTTCTGCTGATCACAATTCTGGAAATCACTGCAACTACATGAAGCTGAGAGCTTCCTTACTCAGTCTCTCGCTCTTTACTCCTGACATTCGTCTCTGGTCTTGGGGACTGTGATCGTGTGTACACTATCCTTGCTCAGCTCTGGGAGCCAGGCATGGAAGTTCTCTCGCGGGTTTTCTACTCCAAAAACGAAATACGGGGAAGAAGTAGTTTTGACGTGGGGAAGGCCCAGTGTTCAAGAATCTCAAAACCTAGGTAGTTGAAATATCATGCACAACAGAAAGAATAAGCGTAAATACACATTCAATTAGAATCATATATTCTCTACTGCAACATCTTGCAAGCTTCCCTGGTGGTCTAGTGGTTAGGATTCGGCGCTCTCACCGCCGCGGCCCGGGTTCGATTCCCGGTCAGGGAAAGGGTTTTTTTTTTCCCTTTTTCGTTTGCAACTATTAACGTTTCTTGTAGTCACTCTATCCACCCAAAGCCAAAATATAGGAAATGCAGAAAAAAGCAAAGAAAAAAATCGCTCACAATTCTAGCACCCAACGATGTCTGTTAACATCCAGTTTTTGAAACAGAAAACGTAATCATGCTATACATATATTTTATAACCAGCTATTTTTAAATATATTTCAAACACTTTCCAGTGGAAATAAACATTCTTCAGCAACATATTTTCTTTCACTTTAATTATTTAATATTTGAAAAGGTAATGTATTTACATGGTTTAGGATTCAAATATGCAAAAAAGGCATAAGCCTAATTTTCACCTCTGCCGTCTAGTTTTCCTCTAGTAAGGCAACCAGTGTTAAGTTTCTTAACTATAATGTCGTAAGTTTTTTATGCAAATACAAGTACATGCATACATACGTATATATTTAGATATGCTTCCCCCTTGCACAAATCATAGCAATCTAAACACACTTTTCCGCACTTTGCCCTTTTCACTTAACAATATATTTTAGAAATAGTTCCAGATTAGACATGCAGAGCTTCCCTATTCTGTTTTATGGCATATAGTATTCCATTGTATTGATGTTCCATGTTTAATTGAACCAGCTTCCTATTGATGGACACTTAGGTTATTTCTAATCCTTTGCTGTTACAAACAATGCTGCCATAAATAATCTTGTACATATGTCATTTTGCACGTGTGTGGACCAAATGTCCAGGAATTGAAATGCTGGTTCAAAGGGTATGTGCATTTGTGGACAGATATTGCTAATATGCTTTTCTTAGAGGTTTTTACGCTCCCGCTAGCAACGTACAATGTAAATATAATTTAAAAAAAAATCATGTGGGTTTTCATCAAAATGCATTTAATCAATCTTTTTTCTGGACTTTTAGTATTCCCCCCACCAAAAAAAAATTTTGGTTTTACAAATAACGCTTTGAGGAATATTTGTGTAGATACATCTTTGTGTATATCCTTAGATATTTCCTTAGGATAAATTCATAGAAATGGAATCACTACCTTGTACCATATATTAAATGCATTGGAGAACTAAATGCACAAACTGAAACAATGAAAAAGCTAGGGCAAAAAATAGTGGATAATTATCTTAATATTGGGCTGGAGAAGACTTTTCTATGATAAAAGCAAAGACAGAAATCATACAGGATAATACTGACAGGTTAGACTACATAAAAACAGAAAACTTCTGCCTGTCTAAAAAATTCTATAAATAATACTAAAAGACAAATGACAAACTGGTATAAATCAGTAATAGAAATATAATATAAATACCCAATATAAAAATAGACAAAGCATATGACTTAGTAAGTCATAAGTAATACAAACAGTTGGTAAGTTTATGAAAAATGATCAACCTCAATAGTGATAGAATAAATGCGAATTAAAATTAGCCTCCATATTTTTATCCTGCACTTTCTTAAAGATGAAAAGAATGACGATATCTAGTTGACTGATGTAATTTGGTAGTACTCATTGAATAGTGATAATTGATGATCTCTCTCTCACACAGCAATTTGGCAATATGTATCCAAAGCTTAAAAATGTGCATATCTTTTCAATTGCAATTTTATTACCTTTATGCATTTGCCCTAAGGAAACACTCTCAAATGCGTAACGATATGTGTAGAGATAATTCCCGCAATAAAGCCTTAACTCTTCCACTGGATTTCAAGGCCCTCTTCAAACGACGGTCGATAAACTAGAATTGACTTTCCTTAAACGTGTGTGGCAGTATGAAACTACCATAGAATTTTCGATATAATTATAAGAGAAAACCTAGAGAGCCTCTCTTCCTTCCTTGACTGTGTGTTGAAAATTCTCTTAATATGAATCCGAAAATAGGGGAGAACTTGTAGGACCAAAATTTAGCGCGCTAATCCTCATAAGAAGATAGACGGAAGACTTACTCTGTGTGCGTTGGTGGTATAGTGGTGAGCATAGCTGCCTTCCAAGCAGTTGACCCGGGTTCGATTCCCGGCCAACGCACTGTGAACTTTTACTTTTCTCCGAAACTTGAAGTAGCCCAGCAAAGCAGAGATTAAAAGAAAAAAAAAAGGAGTGGGAGCCTTTGACCACCCTTGCGTCCTAAGACTCCGAGCCCTCGGGTAAGTCTCTCCCCAAAGCGAACATCCAGGTGTTTTGTAGCTCCACAAGCCAAACCTGTCCTCTGGGTTTGGCCTCTGGCTTCGCACCAGTTTACGATAATTATTCTTTAGGGGGTCTTTAAGGAAGTTTCTGAAATAAAGGCTGGTCGGATCTGTTTTCCTGAATTCTCGGAGGCGGCTCTGATTTACTGAGGAGTCAGAATAAGGAAGTCAGCCCAAACGCCAGCAGTTCCCGAGAGAGAGCGCGCGAAGTTGCTTGGAGCAGTGACGAAAGCAAGAAAAAATAAAGGAGGGGGGCCCTCACCCCATTTGGCAGCTCAATGGCTCCGCTGCTCTTCCGGTTCCACCGTTCCGGGGACAGAAACCTCAATTCCAGGGTACAAACTGGAGATGTAAATAGGAAAATCCTGTGGGGCTGCCTCTCGAACCCCTGGGCGGGGCGGCTTGACTCTTCGGAGGGGAAAGAGAGAAGTGACAAGAGGAGGGGCTACTGGGGACACGGTCCCCGGGGTGCAGCCGCCGCTCTCAGACATCAAGTCAGGACCTGGGGGCGCCGCGTTAGCGCCGGCACCGCGGGCTCTAGGGTCTAGGTTTAGAACTAGATTCAGGTGTCAGAGCTTGGAGGTTGAAGAATGGAATAATTTGTTTGGGATTTTGACCTTTGTGGGTCACCCAAACAAAACAGCGGCACAAGGTAGACATTTCTGTTTCAAAAGGCATTAAATCGAGTCGCCGTGCGCCACCTGACTGGTGGCGCGCCGTGATCGTATAGTGGTTAGTACTCTGCGTTGTGGCCGCAGCAACCTCGGTTCGAATCCGAGTCACGGCAAATGGTGACAGCTTTTTCTCGGCGGTCTCACCTTTTAACCTTTTAAAGGGAAAAAGCTTATATAATTCCGCCTTTGCTTGATGCAGGGTCGCACAAGTGCAGTCAGCGAATTGGGTGAATAATTATCTTCACACAGCTCACTGCGCGGCTCGCCGACCTAGGGGCACCTAACCAACCCAGGCAGAGACGCTTCCGGGCGGTATGGAGAGCCTCGGAGCTGCGACCAAGGCTGCAGAGGGAGCCTCCTTCGGCCTTCACCTGAGCAGAGGAGAGAACCCTTCGCTGTCACTCCGGAACTCAGCGCCTCTTCCAGCAGTTGGGGAAATGAACGCTTAGGAGAGTGGAGTGAAATCTCCCGCGAGCGCTGACGCCTGAGGCTCTGAATCCCGTCCGAGTTTAAATCTCGGTCGGTGGGACATTTACACTTATTGAATATGGTCTTTTACTCAGGCTACACAAAATTTTAGTATTTAAAAACAAACTCGTGCCCCAAATAAATAGTGAATTGGACCTATTTTCCCAGTGAAGAGTCCCTCACCCTCACCCTCCCACCCCCTGCTCTTCATGGTTTAGGGGAGAAAAAGGTTTCCGGCCACGGAGGAAATAGAGGCTGCAGCCGCAAGGTCCCGAGAGTACAACTCCTCTCGCCCCGCCTACTCGCCGTGGCTGTTTGCGGATCTCATCCCCGTTCTCTCGCGCTCTTTCCCCTCCTCCTTAGAAGTCCCAGTCCCAGACGCCGGGTTCTGAAAGTGACAAGGTCCAAAAGAAATTTGCAGAAACATCGAGAGGTTTCAGCGATTTCTGCTTCCTTGGCAAGCCCGCCTGGCCCTGCTGAGTCCACATTACGCTCTCGAAGCTTCGGGTTCCTCGGTGGTAAAAGGTTACTACTGCGCCAGCAAAATCCTAGACTCGGAGATTTCTTGCACACTACTAGTATGTAGCTGCACCACACACCCTGTCCCCACAAGAAAATTATACCTATATTGGAAGAGCGTGGTTGCGGGAGCCCGGCTAGCTCAGTCGGTAGAGCATGAGACTCTTAATCTCAGGGTCGTGGGTTCGAGCCCCACGTTGGGCGTACTCTTTTACCCTGAGGTGTGCTTTTATTGAATTCTATCAGCTACCAACAGAATCAACAGCTTTTAATACTCCTTTTCCCTGAGGTGTGCTTTTATTGAATTCTATTGAATTCTACCAGCTACCAACAGAATCAACAGCTTTTAAATAGCCATTGTGGCCACTGTTGTTTTCAACTTCGGTAAAGGATTCCAGGAACGCCTCTATTTGCCCCACACTCAGCAAAAAAAAGGAATCCGGGCCAGGGATTCCAGCGCCTCAGGTTGTTGAGGCCAGGGGTCCCTGTCCGACCGTCGCCCGGGTCTGGGCCCCTCCCGGGGCCGAGTCTGGGGCTCTCCCTCTGTCCCGCCCCGACTCTGCTCCACAGAGAAGACGCCTGAGGAGGTGACCAGATTTGAACATGTTCGTTTTCTTCTCGTCGGTGGGAAATTTTGGATGAGGTATTGAAGGGCCTTCTTAGCTAGTTAAAATGCTCTCCGCTAGGTTTTGAAACATTCATCAGCTGCAAAGGGCTGTAAAACACAACTCGTTTAAGAAAGTCCCCAAACGAAAAAGAGAAGGGGAACCTGGAAAAGGAGCTGGGGAGGCGGAGGCGGGACGCGGATGAGCAAAGAGAAAGGGAAAGAGAGGGAGGAGCAAGGCCGGGAGCCGGCGAGTGGGGCGTGCACAGCGGCAGTCTTATTCGATGAGCATGAGGGGCCTCCCTGGAGCGCTGCGCCCACATGTTTTGAGTTAGTTATTGATCCACTGGAGAACCTTGTTCTACCCCAAAGCCTGAAGTTGTTTGCCTTACATTTGTTCCTGCTAAATCTCCTTTCAGTGTTGGGATGGGTGATGTGAGTTAAGTTGGTTTGCAAGGTGAGTGGAAGCCAAGTTTGGCATCGATCAACAGGCTTCTCCACAACAATGCGGGCATTCCTTTTCAACTCATACAGGTCGTCCTCCTCCTCTCCCTAAGGATCGTTTACCAGTCCTACTTTTTTTTTAAGTTTGTAAATATGCTTTAGTCTCCCTTATATAGCCAGCCAACCATCTCCAAGATGATTAGTACACCAGCCAATTATTCTCAAAGTGTGGTGCCAGGACAAACATCATCAGCATCACCTGGAAACTTTTGAGAAATGCAAATTCTCAAGCCCCACCTCAGACCTACTGAATAAGAAACTCTGGGAGTGGGCCCAACAATCCGTGGCTTAAGCTCTCCAGGTGATTTGAATAAATGCTGACGTTTGGGAACCACTGCGTTAGGGTAGCCAGGATACACCTATCAACCAAGATATACCATGTTTTTGGGTAGGAGACTACACGTCATAAAGATAGCACCTCTCCTTAACTTGGTGTCTGAATTTAACATCAGTTTCATAAAAATATCAAAAAAGTTATTTCCCTATTTATTCAAACTGAGCAGTTTAAATGGAAAAATAAGCAGTAATATTCAGGGAAATTCTTTTTTAAAGAGCAAAAAGGAAGGATTAACTCTATGTAGTTAATTAACTCTATGGCATGTTTCAAATGCCATAAATTATAATAATTAAAACAGTAAAATATCATGTATGAATAGACACCAATCAATAGGATAGCATAGAGTCCAGATATAGACCAAAATACGTAAATAAATGTAATATATTAGAAAGAAAGACTCAATAATTCTAATGAATAGTTTTTGAATAACTAGGTTGCTGTCTGGAAAAAAATAATGGTCAATGAATATCATACCTTTTACCTAAGAGTAAATTCCAAATTAACCACAGATTTAAATAATAATTGAAAGAAACATAAAAGTTTTTGTAGAGATATGAAAATTATTTTATTATTTTGGTGTGTGTAACAAAAAGGTTGTTCTAACTGACACAAACTCAGAAGTCTGAGAGAAAATATTGATGAACTTGACTACATAAATCAAATGGAGTGTGCATAAGCAAAGTCCAAAAACAAACGACAGTTTGGGGAAATATTTGTAACTCACATTGTGTTAAAAATCCTCCATTTTGAGTTCATGTTGTGCATCAACATCCTTCTCACTGCCCTAATTGTGAACTCACACTCAAGAACAGCTGAAACCCTTGATAACCAACCCAGCGGGTGGACTCTACCATTCCCTTTCCTCCCTCCTCTTCTTCCCCCTTCTCCCTCTTCCTCCCTCTTCCCTTCCCCTGTCTCCTCCTCTTGGTTTGCTTTCCCTAGACCCCACTTAGGACCCCAGTAAAGGCTTCTGCCCACAGGTCCTCACTATCTCTGCTCCCCACCTGTTCCATGGAGCACCCGGCTGGTAATGCTCTTGTGTGGCCCCGCACAGAGTGCGGTGACTTCCTCTCTGGGACCTGTGAGTATAATAAACTTTTCAAGCCTGGTTCTCTTCCTGTGGCCACACCAATTCTACCATACCGTATCCAACATCTCCATTCTTAGAACACACATTATATACAAAAGGCTAATTTCCCTAATTTACAGAACTATAAACCAATAAGACATAAACCAACAACCCAATAAAAATGGCAAACACATAAAGAATAGAAAATATAAAAGGCTATGCCCATATGAAAAGATACTCAACATTCAACATTGCTATTAATGAAAGTAATATAACTTAAAACTACAGTGATATAACATTTTTCACTTATAAGAAGCGGTAAAATTTTAAAAAGTTTAATATGTTGGAGATTTAATAAATATTGTTAATGAGAGGGTAGATTGATATAAGTTCTACAGGGTGCTTTTTGAACAATATCTATCAAAAATTTGAATAAACTTTTTTTTCAGCAATCCACATTTAGACATTTATCCTGAGATGTACCTACACATGCGTGAAATTAAACGTGCACAGAGTTATTCATGGAACATTTTTTATTAAGCAAAAGATTGGAAACTCTCTAAATGTCCATCACTTTTGGGGGTGACTAAATAAATGACAGTACAACCATACAATTAAATACAATTCAGCTAGTTGTAAAAAAGAGGAAGCTCTTGGTATTCCAATATGGTGTGATAGATGGAAGAAAATGGTTGTAATATTTTGCACCTCCTCCCATCAAAAGGTGGAGCTTATTTCTCCTCCATTTGAATCTGGGATTGGCTATGTGACTTATTTTGGCCAAATGTTGGTGCCTTAACAATATGACACAAGCAGAGGCTTTAAAAATGCTTGCATATTGGGGCTTACCCCCTTTTTGCTGCACTTGGAATCCTAAGACAATGATCTGAAGAAACCCAAGTTAGTTTGCTGGAGAGATCACATAGAGAAAAAGATCTGTCCCTCCCAGCTCTTCTAGTTAATTCAGCTGTGCCCCAGACATGTGATTGAGGCTATCCTACACCATCTAGCCCCAAATGAGTCAGTTCATTTCAGAAAAACTTCCAAGACAACTCACAGAATCACTAAAAAATAATAAATTATTGTTGTTCTAAGTCAATACGTTTGGGATGGTTTGTTATACAGCAAAAGCTAACTTTGATTCACTAAGACATAAAATTAAATGAAGATTCCAAAGCAAGGAACAATCTTATAATATGCAATAATTCGTATCAAAAGGGTAATGGTAGTTGCAGGAAATAAATATACACCTTTACTTGTACATACATAAACATCTCTAGAATGATACACAAGACATATAAATTCCCATATTGAAAGGGCCCATTGAGTGCCCAGTACAATGGATGAAAATAGATCATCAAATTTCAAATAGTAAGGATAAACAGAAGATCCTATAAGCTTTTAGGAGGGGAGATGAGAGAACAATTTAATGCAAATAATCAAGAATCAGAATGGCATCTGCCTTCTCTACAGTGTTGGTGCCCTCCAGTCTATAACCATCAGCAACAAGCCTGTAGTTGAACAAAGTCTGGTTTATTGGCTCATTGCAACAAAGGAGGCGGCATACACCACGGGGAACTGCGGGGCAGTTACACTTTTTTTTTGTTTTAATCTAGAAAGTGGGAGGAATGGAACAGGGCTAAATATGAAATTGGTAATTAAGCAGCAGTCACTATTAGTAGCTGGGAAGGGGGATGTTTGTTCGTTTTTGTGGTTTGGATAGTGTTATGTCTGTACTCAGACATGATCATGAAGTAGTCTTTTTTTTTTTTTTTTTGCTTCATTGTGATCATAGAGTGACTTTGTCTGATGTTGGTATTCTGTGAAATATTTTAGTTTTAACAGGAGAATATCACAGCTTAGGTGTTTGAGTTAGGCCAGCTCTAAGCTGACAACAGTCAATGGCTATTTTTTCTTTCCCAACAACAGCTCTAGAAATTAGAAAACAACGGAGCAATGCCTTAAAAATAACTGAGGGAAAATTACTTCAACCTAAAATTCTCTATCTAGTAAAATATCAATTAAATATATGGATATAATAGACACTTTCAGACATACAACGTCTCAAAAAGTTTAGTTCTCAGGCAGCCTCTCTACAGAAGTTATTGGAGGATATACACAATCAAAAGGAAGGAATGAATGAAGAAAGAAGACCACTGCAATCTATGAAGCAGGGGATCTAACAAAAGAGAGAGGCAATAGAAATCCCAAGATGATGGTGAAGTAAAAGGAGGTATTATGAAGACAGCTGTGGGGAAGGCCTGAAGATCAAGTAGACCCGACTGGAGGAGATAGGAATGTGCCAGGAGAGATTTCTTGAAAAAAACTGGGTTTCAATGTGTTGAGGCGAGATTTACAGAACTGGGGAGAAATTGGTTATAATTCAGTAATAAATACATGGAAAACTAAGCAAATGGAAAAATAAGATAATTGTTACTGCCAGAGGAGAAACATTATACAAAAAGCGATCACATTAAATTATGTGGCTTGTTTGTTCACAGTTGATGTGTTTAAAATAATAGTCATTGATCTCATCAAAATTATGATACAAGTATATTGATGTATTAGGGTTCTCCAGAGAAACAGAACCAATAGGAGATATATATATATATGTATATGTGTGTATATATATGTATATGTAATGTGTGTGTATGTAATATATGTGTGTGTGTATATATATATAGAGAGAGAAATATATTTTAAGGAATTGCCTAATGTGATTGTGGAGGTTGGAAATCCAAAATCTTCAGGGTAGGCCAATAGGCTGGAGACCCAGAGAAGAGTTGATGTTGTAGCTGTAATCAGAAGGCAGAGTTTGGAGGCAGAATTCCCCCTTCCTCTGGGGAACCTCAGTCTTTTTCTCCTAAGGCCTTCAACTGATTGGATGAGGCCTACCCACATTATGGAGAGTAATCTGCTTTACTCAAAGTCTATTGATTTACATGTTAATCTCATCTAAAAAAAAACCTTCAGGGGCCAGCCCAATGGCATAGTGGTTAAGTTTGTGGGCTCTGCTTTGGGGGCCTGGGGTTTGCCGGTTTGGATCTCGGGTGCGGGCATACACACTGCTTATCAAGCCATGCTGTGGCAGGTGTCCCACATATAAAATAGAGGAAGATCGGCACAGTTATTAGCTCAGGGCCAGTCTTTCTCAGGAAAAAGAGGAGGGAGGATCGGCAGCAACAGAGGTTAGCTCAGGGCTAATCTTCCTCACCAAAAAAAAAAAAACCCAACCAAAAATCTTCACAGGAACATCTAGACTGATGTTTGACAAATATCTGGGTACCACGGTCTAGCCAAGTTGATGCATAAAATTAACCATCACAATTGGGAAGATGGAGTGGGAAGTGTGTGTGTGTGTGTGTATGTAGTGGTAATTGTAGAGGGAGTGTGTAAAAGAGAGATAAAGAGCCTAAAACTAGAAAATCAAGAATTAACAATATTTGTTTACAGAGATGGAAATAAACAACCAATCACTGATTAAAAGAATTTAAAGTGGTTACCTCTAGGAAGTGGGAAGTAGGGGAGGGGGTCAGGGGAGTGTTTGTTTTCCTTATAAGCTTTGTAAGAGTGTTTGACTTTCTAAACTATGTGCATATATAAGCTTGATAAAAATAAATACTAAATAAAATGAGCTTTTTGTATGTTGTAGTTTTTCAATTTGTTGTCTTTTGAATTTCATAGGGGAATGGCTCAGTTACGGCGCCCAGGTGACTTGTACATATTCATAAAGGCCATGCAAGCAAAAGCTTGAACTGAAGCTATTCTGAATCTTATCGCAAGGTGCTCTGTGTCTCAGAGCAAGAGAGGATGGGAGGCTTGTGAAAAGCTGCCACGAGACTGTCTCCATTCACTTCCCCATCTTCCCTGGGAGGCTGTGCTGGGACAGTTTCTCATTGCCTTCCAGGTTCTAATGACATATGAGGCTTTCTGCTCACTTCCCCACCCCTCCCCTGGGTATAGCTGCAGACTAAAAAACCCCTTAGCTGCAGTCTAGAATTGGCTCCTCAGTTACAGGGTATCCCACAACTTGCATTGCAGTTACTGACCCCTTTTGTTTCAGTGTCATCCCTTTTGATGTGTGGGATAAGAACCTAGGAAGTCTGCACCTTCAGCTACTCTTCCTTTTGTTGTCTATGTAAATAATAAAACTGTCTGAACCCAAAAGTGACTTGTATCTTTATGGGCTGAATCACTCAGGCCTTGGCTTTGCCTGATGCCGAGCATTCAATTTGTTTATGATTTTTTTTTAGCCATGCAAATTCTTAAACTTTTTATGTAGTTAAATGTATTAATCTTTTCCCTTAGGGATTTTGAGTTTTATGTCATGCTTAGAAAGGATTTTCCCTACAAGACTGTAAAATTTTTATTAGGAGTATTTTTGAAGGAAGAAAGTTGTAATTATTCTGCTAATGAGCTGAACAGAGATGCAGTGAGCTCCCAGATGATTTTGTGGCACACTCCCTGAGGATCTCTGAAGGCTAGACCTGCTGAAGATTGAGGGGGTTTCCTGGGAACTTGCAGCTCCAGGATTCCTGGGCTCTAAGATGGGAAGGTAGCCGCTAAAAAGATGGTGCAGTATCCCGGTGCTAGCAACAGTGGAGAGCAATTACCAGGCCTGATTGGGCAAGTGGAGAGAGCTGTTCCCAGAACCTGGAAAACTGGTAGTTGTAGCTAAGGCTGTAGTGTAGTCCAGTGCCACTGAACGATAGCTGTAGCCTGGGGGTGTGGGTGGGGGTGGTGGCGAACACAACCACTGCCAGCTTGCAGAAAATAATTACTCTGACCTCATATTCCCACCCTCCCATCCGCAATTAAGCATTCCATTGGCTGTAGCCAACAGGAAGCTAGTGGGCAGAGAAGTCCTTTTGTGCAGTTCAAAAAGATTAACTTTCTGGGGCATATAATAGGGTGGATAATGGTGAAAAGGGATCCGGTGGGACAAATGCAGAATACCCAGCAAATACGGTCTTTTCATTCTCGAGATTTAAAAAAAAAAGTTAATAGATTTCATTTCTTAGAGCAGTTTTGGGTTTACAGAAAGTACAGAGAGTTCCCATATATTCTCTTTCCTCCACCCCCACTGTTTCCCCCTACTATTAACATTATGCATGGTGTAGTACGTTTCTTACAAATGATGAACCAATATTGATCCATTATTATTAACTAAAGTCCATAGTGTACCTCAGGGTTCATGCTTTGTGTTGTACAGTTCTGTCGTTCCTGAGATTTTTGTTGTGAAATCATTTCCTCATTAGCTGCGTTTTGGTGTCAAATAGGTTTTTCAAAAAGGTTTTGTATTTCCTAAATTCTTTCATTTATTTGAGAGTATCTGTTTGTTGACTTTAGAACCATATGATGTCTGGCCTGGAGATATCTAGATATGTATTTGGTTCAATCTTTCTTTCCCTTAGATCATTCTAAACCCTAGGTTAAATTTTCCTCCAAAAATTGTTTGTCAGGACATTATCTTCTTGTCAGAGCTTTCCAACTTCATTAAAACAAAGTTCTATAACTGGCGTATGTTTTTCCTACTGTAGCTGGATTCTCCTTTCCACAAAGATATTGGTAATGTGACTGGAATTTCAAAATGCAGGATTTTTTTAAAGGTTTTTTTTTTTTTTTATATTAGTATCTGTGAGCTTCTAGCTCAGAGCAGACAAGCAGACAAGAGAAGAAAGGAAAGAAAATCCTGCAAAACTTCTGGATCATGATGCTTTAAGTTCATAGAAATTGTTATTTGCCCAAGCTCTCAGAGGAAAGGCTGTGATTGTGGGTTAATGGCCTGACCTGTGGCTTCAGCAGCCTGTAGTCAAGTTTGAGTTTCAGCAGATGAATGTAGCCTGGTTTGTCTGAGGTTTTTAATATATACTTATAAAATATGTTATAAAAGCAATAAAGTCATGCTTGTTGACTTCATTAAAAAATAAAATTGTTTTATTTTATTAAAAATGAAATTGTTTATTAAGAACAATGAGGTTAGTATTTGGCCTTTGGGAGCTAGGAGCTTGAGTAGAGGAGGTGAGAATTTTCTCACTGCATGTACCTTTCTATAATCCCTTGATTTTCTGTTGTCAGGCACATACACACACACACACACACACACATGCACCATCCCTCTAGGAGGAAAAGATCAAAGAACTACAGACAACTTCTGCTCCTGCCTTCACGTGACTGTTCTCAAGCCTGTGCAATCTGGTCACTATGAAGGGCATTTTAGACACTCGAGGAATGTCTCTTTATGTTACCACCTGTTATGGACTGAATGCTTGTGTCCCTCCCATTCTTATGTTGAAGCCCTAATCCCCAATGTGATGGTGTTAGGAAGTGGAGCCTTTGGGAAGTAATTAGGTTGAGATGGGGGTGAAGCCCCCATGATGGGATTAGTGTCTTTACGAAAACAGAAGAGAAACCAGAGCTTCCTCCCTCTGCCATGTGAGGATACAGTGAGAAGGCAGCTTCTGCGAGTCAGGAAGAGGGCCTTCGCCAAGAACTAAGTCGGCCAGCACCTTGATTTTGGGCTTTTCAGCTGCCAGAACTTGGAGAAATAAATGTCTGTTATTTACGCCACCCAGTCTATGGCATTTTTTTTTTATAGCAACCTAAGCTAGGACACCACCAAAACCTCTGAAAGGATCAAAGTAAGACTTTACTCTGGGCAAATCTATTTGAGAATGCATCCTCTGTTTCTATTTTCTATGAGAAGTTTTCTTTAGCTACTTGTCTACCTCAGCTCACCAGGTTTTATAGCAAATATCACATACCAGCACAGACCAGACAATTCCACAAGAGCAATAGAACGGCCACCATTATTCACTTCCCCCAAATAAAGTCCTAAGAATGCAATCTCTCCTCTCGTTGCCACAGAAAATCAGAAATGATCCATTATATAAAGTCTCAATCTGATGAAAAATTGAAAAGTCTCCTCTTTCAAATTTTTATTTGGCTCAGGATCAACCATGAAGGTCCCACTCTGGAGAGTGAGTTCCGAGTTCTTCTTTAGCAGCAGAAGCCTGGGCTCTCTATCACAGAAACATTGGGAACAGCAACTCTACAGTCAGGTGAATCCAACCTTGTGAACCACATCCCCAGAATTCCCAGGGATCAGGAGAACAAAGGAGACCATCATAGCACCAGCCTCTCACCTACAAGATTCAGAGCAACAAGCAATAACATTCCCCAAGCAAAAGTGATGGGTTTGTACTGCTGTTAATGCCAGATAGGGTTGCTGAGGAAAGAGCGTTCTCTTAGAATATGGGACGATGACTACGTACAACTTATTTGGAGGATAATTAGCCAGGAATTAGCAAAATTAGAACTGCACAAATGCTTTGATCAGGCAAGTCCACTTCCAGGACTGTATTTTAGGAAAATTCTTGCACAAGTGAGAAGGATATTTGTATAAGGATGTTCTCTGAAGAATTATTTATAACAATAAACATTAGAACCAATGTTGTGCCCATCAACTGAAGAAAGTTTAAATATGATGATCCACCCATACCATAAAAGGATATGCAGTTGTTTAAAAGGATGAGGTAAATAATGAAAATGACGATGAGATCCCACTGAAAGGAATTATAGTAGGTAACGTTTAATGAACATTTATTAAGTCTTCAAATGCTTTATGTGCATATCTCTTTAAAATTTAGATTAACTGATGAGGGAAGTACTCCTATTTGCCCCCTTTTATAGATGAAGAAATTGAGGCACAGAAAATTCAGTAACTTGTTCAAAGTCACATCGTGGAGGAAGGAACACTTCCACCCAGAACTTGAGGCTTCCCCACAAGTGAAGATTGGGGTTTTGTTGTTCTCAGTTCTTGGGATTTTCAGGTTCCAGGATGTGCAGTTGTAAAAACCCAGCTTCAGAAAGTGAAAGAATCTGTGCAGCGGCTCTGGGGTAAGTGAGTTCTGAAGCCCCAGTCGTGGGCTCCATTGACAAAATACCTGAAAAATTCTTTCTTTTAGGCACTTTCATGGAACTTGAGTCTTGAGTCTTCAGGTAGCATATTTCGGAGTCTGATTTAAAGTAGAGAGAGGTCCAGAAGCCTCTGGGGATAAGGTTGCTAACCGGTAATCTAAAGTTGTAAGTAGCTAGAAAGGATTTCGATGAGGTAAAACACAGCGTCCCTGGGTGGGCTCGAACCACCAACCTTTCGGTTAACAGCCGAACGCGCTAACCAATTGCGCCACAGAGACACGAAAGCTCCTTTTCTTCAACTTATTTCCTGATCCCAGAAATTGCTTTTCAACCTCTGGCTGGGGACATCAGATTCTCGAATTCCAAAAACTGGGGTCACCGGAGACGCTGAGGCCAAGAGTCGTGTTGTTGGGCGTATTTGGACATCGATACCGGGCCAGAGTCAGCTGGGGAACTCCGACGGCCGAACGCCAGATCCACGGCCTTCCCACCTGCTCCTCGCCGCCACGATAGCCGCCTGGCTCGAGGTGACGACTGCAGCCTCTCTGGCGGAAGTCATCCGCTGTCCCATTCTTAGCTCCCTTCACCCGCCGCGTTCACAGTGAGTCCCGCAGGACCCGGCGGGCGCGCGTTCGAGGGACACGAACCGGCTGTGCTCCCACCGCGCTGCCCATCCTTGATGCCTCTGGATGTGGAGTCCACCCGGCGGGACCTGAGAATTGCTTATGATGCAGCCAGTACCCCAGAGCAGGGCCTGACACGTAGTAGGCACCCAATAAATGCTCAGTGAAGGAATGCATTCCTCCGCAGGGTCCTAGGGGAACCAAGAATTCCAGCATGGGCTTTAACCTTTTAGTCCTACGAGGAACTCTGGAATGGGAAGACGGGAAAGGTTTATCAAAGCAGACGCGTTTTTGTTCCCGGAGCTGATTGAGAACACTGCAAAGGTCCTGACTTTGGACACGTGCGAACTGGGACTGAACTGAGCTCCCTACCCTGAACGGCGACGCACCCTCAGCCTGGGGTCGTCGGTCCTGCGGGGTGGGATTGGGGGTGGGGGTGGGAAAGCTGAAGAAGAGAAGAAAGCGAGTGGGAGTGGGGGCAGCTTAGTGAGGGGCGGGGAGAGAGCGAGCGAGCCCTCTAGCCACTGAAGAAAAAGGCCAACAGGAAACAGAAAATGCCTATTTTCGTTTAATACCTTCGATCGCCCTCCCCCTGCCTCCTCTGTCGGCGAAAGTGAAGACCGTGATCGTGTACTTTGATGCTCTAGAATCCGAACGACAGATGTTCATCTTTGCAATGCTTAGTTACAGACAGCAACGCCTCGAGATGTCACCCTTTGGACCTGGCGACTTCCCGAGTCCAGACCTCGCAGCAGGTGGGCGAGGTGGGCGAGGCGCCGGCAGCCCCGCGCGGTGGGGGGCCCACAATCTCTGCGCACCGCAAGAGGGCAGCAAACGCGACAAACGGTCACCCTGAGAGGTCTCCGACTCTGCCCCAGCCCTCCGCCGCCGGGAGTCGGCTGTTTGCCACCTTTCTCCCCGCCCCTGCGCCCTGTGCCCTGTGCCTTGCAGAGGAATATTGAAGAATGTGACGAATCATTTGTCCTGTCCAGTAGATGTACTGTCAGAGGAAACCGTAGGAGATACTGATAAAGAATTCTGAAGAACAAGACGTCAGAGTAAGCTTCATATCATTGCTGGAACAAATTGAGTAATGCTGTTTACTAAGTGTAGGACAATGACAACTGTAGATTTAATTCAGTAAATATGGCTGAAAGCCCACTATAGTTTTGTAGCCATTTGCGGGCTACCTTCAAACATGCACTCAGATATTTATTTTCGCAGTAGTAAACTTAGGTAATACTCTATCAATATGCGTGTTCCTTTGAGTTTCAATTTATTTCCCCAACAGCCCGCAGAGGAGAGGCGGAGAACGCGCGGGGCTGAGGCACAGAAAGTGCGCTTGTCGCCGCGTGAACTTTCACTTGTGCCTAAAGACCTTGGAGAAAAGCACCCACGATTGTCCAGGAAAGTTGGAAAATTTCAGTAACAGGACTAAGGAGGTGGATCTGTGGTAAGTCTTGGTGGGACCTCTTGGGATGGATTGAAAAAGACCCTTGTATCCTGGTCGTCCTTTTCATCGAAGTCTGGAGTTGCGTTTGGGCGGAAACGAGCGCCAGGAGAGGCGGTTCTAAAAGGCCCAGGGAGGGTAGAGTCGCTCCCTCAGCCCGATGATACCTCCGCGCAGCAGTTTCTATTCACTACCCAGGGCCCCTCCTTGAGCTTAGAAGGAGGACGATCATAGATAGGCCTGCACGGTGCCGCTCAGCCCTGGGCCGGAGGAAATCCATCAAACATTCTACAAACCTATTTTCTCGTCAGCAACGCGCCGAGGTTGCCTTCGGTCTTGGCTTGGATATTTTACATTTGGGCAACTGATCCCAAATTGCAAGGGAGAAGAGAAGCTCGTGGCTTTGCGTCATCCTGCTAGCTCGTTTGTAGCGCGCAAGACTTCTAATTTGAAGATCTCCGGCATCGCCCAGCGTCCAGTGCGTTTTATTTGGTTTTCTTTGGATTGGGTACCCGCGGTTGCCGGGCTGTAGGGATCCCCGAGGCGGCCACGAGGGGGCGCGTGGTCCTTTCCCTTGGAACTCTGCCAACGAGTTCGTTTTACGCACGGCAAAAGGCAGGGGAAAGCGCGAACGCAGTCCTTCACCATCACAAATTAATGCACTCGAATCTTTCACATTTGGGGAAATCGCAGGAGGTAACACACTCAGACGGCAATGAATATACCTCACTCTGGGAACAGAACACCCTTTCCTCTCAACCTTGAGACAAACACCAGCTCTTTCCCAGAACAGGCATTCAGGACCCAGTGACTGTTGGGGAGGCTCGCATTTGGAGATGCGCCTGAGTTACTCCAGAAGATCTGGGCGGTAATTGAGCTTCTCTCCTCCTATGCCTCTTTTGAGTCCTTGGAAAAGGCCAGGGATCAAAGGGTCCTGCTTTTAAACTCTTGCGTTTGAGAGAGACCTACAAAAGTGTGAATAAGTGAAAATTTCACTCCAAGATTTCTTCCCTTTAACCACCCTCATTGGCCACTCGAGGAGACCATGCCAGGGAAAAACACTTCAATTAGAAAATTCTGGGTAGATACTAGAACGTTACTTTTCTATCCAATATAAAGCTTTTTTGCCCTTTGCTTTTGTCTGATATTCATATTTTCACTCCTTGGTTCTTTTGTTTATGATTAGCCTGGTACAGGCCAAGCACTAACCAGATCTTGCTACCTTCTTTGGATATGCTCTCTCATCATGCACAATCACGCCAGGGCCCCCGAGCTTCTCTCCTCTGATGCCTCTTTTGAGTCCCTAGAATAATACAAGAATGAAAATAATCAGCTTTCAAAGTCTGGTATCTTACAGAGACCTACACAAGAATATAAGTATAATTTGCACTCCAGGATTTATTCCCTTCACCACACCACACCACACCCTTCCTCTCTTCTTTCTGGCTATTGACTTATCTTCAACTCTGAAGATCCACCCGAGATCCTGTCACTACCTTACACTCAAGCAAAACCTTATTCTTGATCACTGTGTTCTCTACCCTTTCCAACTGCTCTGCTGGAGTTACTTTACTTTGTAGACTAACCATTTTGCTGCCAATCTTGCTTAATTTATTTTCTTGTTTGTCTATCTGTGTGTATATATGTGTGTGTGTGTTTGAGAGAGAGAGAGAGAGAGAAAGTTTCCTCATTTGCTTCTCTCTCTCTCTCTGTCTCTTTCCTTCACTGTTTAACAACCTTGGACTACAGAGTATGCTAGGCACTGTGCTACATCTTCAGAATATTTTATTTACATACACTACCTTGGTTTCCCAGGAAATATGAATCTTTTTCATATGAAAATATATCTTTGGAAGACAGAGTCAAGTAAAATGTGATCTCATTAGAGCACAATTAATGCCAAAATAAAAGTGGACACATCACATACTCAATTCAGACAGTCAGGAAAGTCTTTCCAGAGGAAAAGTCTTCTGAACTGAGACTTGAAGAATGAGAATGATTTTGAAGAAGAGGAAGTTGTGAGAGACCATCCCTTGTGGAAAGAAGCAAGTACCTGAAAGTGAGAGTGTTCCTGACATGTCCAGTATTTCACTGTTGCTGGACTTGAGAATTGGCAAGAGATATTCAGATGATGAGGATGGGGGAAGCCAGAGTACATGTCATGAAGGTATTAAGACATTTTAGTGAAGGAATACGGTGACACTAGGTGGTTTTAGGCTACATGTATGTCCATATTTAGGCTGTGGAAGGGTCACTCACGATGCAGTGTGGCAAGTGGATTGGAGTAGACTAGACTGGCTGTAGGGAGGCTGGCTCTTTATCTGGTTGTATTAATGGAGGTAAGAGTTGATGGATGGAAGAGTGCAGTCATAAAGCGGCAGTGAGGCAGTGGTGCAGACGACAAAGTTAAACACTATCTGTTGATTATACTGGACATGAATTTCTGTGCTGGGAAGATGAGAGAGTATATTCAAAGAGGGTAGCAAGATGTGGTTTGGGCAGCAGGGTGGTTGGTGGTGAGGGTAAGTATACTGGGCAGGAGTAGGAGCAGATTTGGGTGTTGTTTTGGTGATTGACTGAAACACTCAGGACAGTGCACTACCATTTGGGAGACACTGTGCCTGGGTCTGATCGTAGAGTCTTTGAGGTAGAGGGTGGTGTGTGATGCTGACAGGGAACTCACTGGTGCCTTGAGTTTTAGCATTTGTGACTCTGAGACGCATATGAGGCATTGACTTGTGAACTAGGAGTTGTGAGTTGGAAGTGCGGGTTTGTAGTTTAGAAAGAGATGTGGGAATCAATGTAGATCTGGTTGATGTGGGTGGTGACTGGAAAGCATGTTGACCAGAGCTGGTGTGTGTCTTGGGTGCTGGGCAGAGGGCAGATAGAACCAGAGCTCTTCCAGGTCAAGGCGATGGTCTTTTTCCTTGTTGAGCCCAAGTTTATGACTCTGCCTCCACCTAGCTTGGCTTCTCAGCAAAAGAAGCATGATTGCATGTCTGCACCTTGGGTCTTCAAAAAGTCATAATGATTCCCAGTCTCAACATGTTGGAGAGCTCTCCGGGTTCCTTTCTTCAGTTTAATTTCCCCAGGAATAATTGGGGAAAGAAATCTCTCTGTATTTCAATTTCATCAAAGGACCAATATGTTAACATTTCAACCATCAATATTTTTTGAAAACTTAGTCTGCTACTTATATAACAAATACACTAAAGCCTAGGCTTCATATGCATCTCAGAGTCATAAATGCTAAAACTCAGCACAACAGGGAGTTCAATTTAGGAGATTAGATCCTTCCAAACAATTAAATATTGATTGCAAACTTAATATTAATTAATATTTTAATAATTATGATCTATCACACATCCATCCAAATGCTTTGAGCACCTTAAAAATCAGACACATACTACTGTTATCGTGATTACAAGACCGAGTCATTATTATTGTACAAAAAAAATTTACAAAGAACTAATTCCATTGACCAAAATGTATTTATCATCTCTATTTTGATTCTGGCCCTTTCTTCTAATTTCAATCTAATTCTGCTTCTGCTTCATATTTCTTCCCTGGATTAGAATTTTACTTACCTAACCTAGCAAGTTAGATTACTTTCTCAGACTCTCTAAGGCAACAGTTTGAGGTTGACAGTTGGTGGTTCAGGATTATAAACAAGGTATCTGGATGAATTTCCGATGTTTTTCTGCAGGGGTCTGTTATACAGTTGGAAAGAGCCTTTTTCAGAGTTGTGGGGTGTGAGCTGACAAAAACAGATATTTTGATATTTTAGTTTGGATGTCCCCACTTTATGCTGTTGACTTATGTAAGTCAGTCTCCTCCCCAAGCCTTTGCTTCCAGTGCCTGTTTGTTAGCTCTGTCCAAAGACAACTGTGTAAGGCTATTGTAGCAATTTTTGTTTCCCCACCTCTCAGCCTTCAGTCTCTGTAGAGATCTTTCTGGAGATCCAGCCTGGACCTCAGCAGCAGGAAGCGTTGGTGGTTCAGTGGTAGAATTCTCGCCTCCCACGCGGGTGACCCGGGTTCGATTCCCGGCCAATGCACTGAGGCTAATACTGTTTTATCCACCGTGTCCTTTCATGCCTCCTCCTTGCTTGCCTGTAGTACGAGCAAGTTTGGTTATTTCGTGGTTCTGGCCACCAGGAGTAGGAATAGGAGAACTAATAAGCCATAATTCAGTTCTGAGCAGAGCACAGTAAGGCGTCGATCTAGACTGGGACTCGCCTGGGGCCATGAGGCTCTCGCGTATGCGGAGTAGGTTTTGGTTTGCAGCATAGTAACCACCTTGCTTGCAAATTCGTATCTTTCAACCCAAAAGTATTTCCGGTGGGTCTGCGATTTTGAATATTTGGACCTAAGACCATTGTTACTTTCAGCCTGTCTCCTGGAAGATGTCAGGAACACAAAGAGCCATCAGGTCACTGATTCGCGTGCGGAACCTTCGGCTGACCGCTGGGCCACATCTCACCGTGGAGCGAGGATCAAGAGATGACGGTCCCGGAAGGAGAACAGCCACGGGGGGCCCGGAGGACACCCCAGTGGCGGGGGAGGCGTGTGGAGAGGAACCCGCGTGGACTGCAGGGGAGCTGCGGAGAGGGGGCCTCGCGCAGAGGTGGCGAGAGGTCCCTGGGGTCTATACACCAGACACCGTGAATCGAATTTATTAACGTCGTCAGCCAGCGCGCCTCTGCGTGTCCCGTGGGCCCATCGGTGTTCAGGGAAGGATTCCGTGTATCTGGCAATGTGTGTCAACAGGTGTGAGCCCGAAAATTGTATTTTTAAGAAGGGAAAACGAGCTACAGAATCTGGGAGCTGTTTATCCGGTTTTGTTTTATGCCACTTGCACGCTCCTTCGAAAGCATTGCGATTTGGGTGGGTGGGGGGGGGGGCGGCTGGGGGGTGGGAGGGAGGAGGCGGCGGGGATGACGACGTTAGAGACATTACGGGTGATTAATTTTCATCCAAAAATCGTGGGAGGATTCCCCTACCGAACTGTAGTTTCAAATCGAACATCAGTGACATTTTGCGAGTTTTTATTCTTTCTGTTTTAAAAATACACTTGATTTATTCAATTTCAAGAGTTTCCCTCTTCTGAGATTGTCTTTCTGCATTTTGAGTATGAAACAATGGCGGTACTATGTTGGAACCGTCGAAGTTGTTTTATTCATTTCTTTATTTTTAAATTCTCTTGGAAATCTGAAATTTTAGTGAATAAATTCTGAACTGTGATACACAATTTCTTGTTTTTGAATATTTCTCTCTAAACACAGAAATCAGGATTTAGATGGTGGGGGTTGGGAGGAGTAGGAGTTCTATCTATGTAAAGGAAAATGCTGGATTACTTACGCGATAGAGTCAAGTTTTCAAAGACTGTAATGTCCTCCAATTTCCCCTTTACTGTTTGCTGAAAATAAAATCTGCCTCTGACGCTATTCCTTACCCACTCCTGGCCTGTGAGAAGCTTCCTGCATATTCAGGTCATCTTCTCCTCCTTCCCCTCCTCCTCCTCCTCCTTCTCCTCCTCCTCCTCCTCCTCAGCCTTGTCCTCCTCCTCTTCCGCTTCCGCTTCCGTTTCCTCTTCTCCTCCTCCTCCTCCTCCTTTTTCTCCTCCTCCTCTTTCTCCTTCAATGAAAAAGCTGGAGGAAGGTGAGATCGCGCAGATGACCCACAAGGCAAGGACAGTGGGAGAATTTTGTTGGAGAGCTTGGAGGAGAGGAAGGAAAGAGGAGCTGTGGGTTATGAAATCAGCAGTGGCGAAACAAAGGGGAGATTTGAATAGTTATGGTTTGGCCTATAGCCTTTTCAGAGTATTCAAATAATACAAATAAAGGGATTTAGCTTTTATTTTCAATTACAGGTTGGTTCCTGTAGAGTATTCTTTGAGCTCACATCATCCTAAAGCTCAGCTCCACGGGCCTGTCTCCATAGGGTTGTCCTTGGCTGTAGTGAAGAGTAATCTCCACGCCTTTCTCTTGAAACTAAATCTTGGAATCTCAACAACATTCTCTCTGCCAGAAGATTCATTGTGTGTGGTGAGAAAGTTGGAAAAATGTGTAATAGATATAAAGTAAAATGCACAGAACCTATTGTACAATATAACAAATGATTATAATGCACACACCTGTGTAGCTTACACACAGATGAAGAAGTAAGATAGTATTAGTCCTTTAATCAATTCCTGCCATGATTTACCAGATCATAACTTTCTACCTCATCCCACACTCTCACTTAATTCTTCTCCTTTTTTTTTTTGTCCATCTATAATGTTCTCTCACTGGGGTTTCATTTTTAATATCCCTTGTTGAATTTGAGCACCATTACGTGTTTGTTAGCCACTTGGATTTTATCTTGTAAGATTTTATTTTTTCCCCAAGACCTTGGTGATTTTCTATAGGCCTTTCTGTCTTTTTCTTCTTGTTTTGTAAGAATTCATTAAGTGTCTTCAGTACCAGTTGATTATGCCAACTACAAATACATTCACCCAAATTGTGACTTGTCTTTTTACTCTTTATTCTGTGTTTTGATGAACAGGGATTCTTGATATAGTCAAATTGATCAGTCTCTTCGTTAAGAATTAGTCTTTTTGTCTTATTTTTAAAATCCCTGCTTACCCTTGAGATGATGGAAATACTCTGCTATATGATACCAACTAAAATCACTTTACGTTTCATTTCACATTTAGGTGCTTAATCCACATTGAAATGATTTTGGTTACAGTGAATGTAGGGATCATGTTTCATTCCCCCTTATCCCTGCCCAGTACATGTGATTGAACTATATGCTATAATTGTTGAATGTTTATAATGTTTTAAATAACTTTTGTTTTTTGATTCCTCAATTTGGCTCACTTTCTCTGATTTTTTGATTTTTGTATATACCAAATAAACTCAATTCTCTTAAGAATTTTGGTAGTTTACCTTTCATATATGTAAATATTTATAGTATTTATTTTTAATTTTCACTTCTTAAACCTTTTCTAGGTTTTCTTGCCTTCCCTCACTGGCTAAGCTCTCCAGCACAGTGGTGAAGAGAAGTGGTCACAGTAGACCTATTTGCCTGATTCTTGATGGTTCCTGATTGGTAAGGGTAGGGGGAAAGTCAGTATTTTATCACCAACTATAATGTATGCTGAAGAGTTTTTGTTTGCTTTTGTTTTGCAAGCTACCCTTTAGCAGATTAGGGCTATTCTCTTCTATTCCTATTATGCTAAGAGGTTTTTTAAAATCATAAGCTGATGGTGAATTTTTTCAAACACCCTGTCTGTGTTTTAATGATTATGATTTTCCTCCTTTAAGATGTTAATATGGTGAATTAGATTAATTTATTTTCTAATGATAATCAACTGTTTTCCCAGTATAAGACCAATTTTTGTCATGATATATTTTTAACATATTGCTGGATTCAGTATTTTAAAGAATCTTTGCAGCTATATGCATCAATAAGAGAGGCTCGTAATTTCTGTTTTTCACATTGCCTTTTTTGGGTTTTTGGTTTCGATCTAAACTGATAAAATAAGTTGGAGAAATGTGCTATCTTTTAATTCTTTTAGAATTTGCTTGGGAGTCATCTCTTCTAATGAACTTTTTTGGTCCTTGAGCTTTTTTTGCAGGAAGATTTTTGAATTCTGATTTAAAAAATTTAATGCTTTTAGGACTAGTCCATTTTTTCCCCCTAAAATCATGATTAGAATATGTTCATGTCCTCTACAATTTTTAATTGGTTGGTATATATGTATTTATGATGTTCATTTATTGTTTTCTTATATCTACGAGTTCAGTAGTAACGACTTCCTTCTTCCCTCTTACTAGTTTTATCAGTTTTAGTAGTCTTCAAAAAGCCAACCACCTACTTTTTCTTGTTTTAAATTTATTTCTAATTTTCAAATTTCTGCTTTTATATATAATTTCTGCTCCTATCTGCTTTTGTGGTGGTGGTTATCTTTTTGTAACTTTTTGAGATGGAGATTTAGCTCATTAGCCATCAGCCCTAATTTTCATAATTTACATTTAAAGCTGTGTATTGTCCTCTAAAGAATGTTTTAGCTTGTTGAGGCAAATGATATTTATTGAGCTGAGGACTAGCCTAGAAGTACTCTCTTCGGAAGACAGCACTCCAGGGAAGCGTGGTTTACAGCATGATTATATACCATTTCAGAGCAAAGAACATACATAAAGCATGACAGGAATACAATTCCCCGCCCCCCCCAAAGTCACAAGGAGATGTTTTGCTAAAGTTTAGCACATACAGAGTAGGTCAACTTGATCTTAGTTTTATGGGAAGAAAAGCTTATCTTCAAAGAAGTTCTGGTATTGGCATCAGAAAGAGGGAGACATTACATCCCTATCTTTAAAGAGTGTGTTTTTTGCTTTGGGAAAATGGTTGAAGCAGACGTACAATGCATGTTCGGTGGGCCATAAGTCAGCCTGCTCTGGGAAAAACAAGTTTTATGCTGAATCAGATTTAAAGCAGAATTGCTTCCCCATACACCTCAATGTGTGAAAACTTCTTATTATTCTTATTTTTTCCATCAAGCTGCACCTTATGAAGTATATGTAGTATTTTCAGTTTTGTTTGATTCAGAATATTTTCTAATTTCCATTTTCATGTGTGCTTTGATACAAGGATTGATGGAAGTGTTTCTAAAATTCCAGATCCATGAGATTTTGTTCTTATGTTTTATAACTGAATTCTAGATACCAGTTGATTCTCTTGAAATGTTATTTGTGGGCACCTCTACAGCCCTAGGATGAACATACTCTCCTCTGACAGGCTCTTGGGGTTTGTTACCATTTGGGGAACACTACACTAAGTTAGTGTCTTAAGGTTTCCCAGACTACTCAGGCTATGTGTACTCAAGGCTAAATCCACTAGAGGTCATGTCTGTGGCCACAATTTCTCATGGACTTTTTAAACTTTCCTTTTCCTTATACTGTTTGTATTGCCAAGTTGCCATCTCCAAAGAGTCCTGGGATTTGAAGGGGCAGGACTAGATCAGATCACCCTTACCCCTGAGGGCTTAGGACTTTGGGGTCCCACCTTAACGTGGTGAGGATCTCCTATAAGACTTCGCAAGTTAGCTTGGGACTAAAACTCAGCATCTGTGTTCCTGGTATTCAAGGATCCTGAACAGATGATGAAA
Organism: Diceros bicornis minor; assembly: GCF_020826845.1. Taxonomy (NCBI): domain Eukaryota; kingdom Metazoa; phylum Chordata; class Mammalia; order Perissodactyla; family Rhinocerotidae; genus Diceros; species Diceros bicornis. The sequence goes on from NC_080743.1 coordinate 53,551,974, forward strand.
TAAGTGATCTTCACAATCTACCTCAGAGTGTAAGAAGCTTTGATGCCTCTGTTTTTATTTTTTGCACTGGCACATGCAAATATTAGTGGCAAGGTTCCCATATACCTTTAGTCTATATTTTTAAAGCTACCAATCAAGCTTAGGGGAAAAAAACCTCTTAAATTGAAATAGATTGTATTCTCTTACTTTGAAAACTGTACCTTTATAATCACTTGGATGGCAAGGATGAATTTAGAATTCCTGGACTTCTTGGAGTGACACACCAGAGAAATGAAGCATGGAGAGAACATCTCTTTAAGCTTGCCCTCTGGCCTGCTGGAACCAGGTTGTGTTCTGCACCTCCAGCATATCCATGCTTTATCCACTAGATCTCTCTGAAAAGCAGCCTCTTGATGCCACACTGCCCACAAGCCCTAGGTCTGAGTACAAAAAAAGGGTACATTTTCCCCTCAGTTTGATAATGCAAGGAAGAAAGATCCAGAAACCTTACACATGGGCTAAAAGACACTTGGGTAAGGGGCTCTGGGATTCTTTGTACAATGGACAGGCCTATGGGGGAGGGAGGACATGGGCTTCATGTGGGATTGTTCTCTTGGCTCCGCATAATCCTTGCCTAATGGAAGAAAGCATTGCCAGAAGAGGGCCAGAGTGGGGCACAAAGCAGATCTCTTCTTCCCTGGCTCCAAGCACAATATTGGGTAGATCAGCATGTGAACAATGGAAGCACTAACATTTCCCAAGCAACAGTGATGTACTTACATTGTGTTGCCAACCATTTTATTAGGAAGTTGTGACCTAAGAACAGAAGAAAACAGACAAAGAAAATAGAATAGAGAGAAAAAAATGTCTCAGTTTCAGCTAATCCAGGATATTGTGCCAATTGTCCAGAATCTTTGAACTGAGATGGTAACAAGCTAAGGAAATTTGCCCTCGAGGGTTTGACTGTCGGCAAAATTTTGTTAAAGATATTTAACATTGATAGGTTGGCTACAGGATGGGTAAGAGGACAGTATTTATCCCACAGAATTGCCAAGAATATATGTGTAATATATCTCTGCAATACAGAATATTCTCTTGCAGTACTATTTTTAATAATAAAATAGCCCAACCAATTTATTACTCAAAGATTGTGTAATGTTTAAATGTGTATTAATATATTCAGACAAGAAAGTGCAATTGTTAAAAAAGAGTTAGACAATCTGATGATTCAGATGACGTTACTGATAAAAATAATAAATCACAATTATTGAGCATTTGTGACACCTTACATACATTTCCTTATTTGAAGTTCAGCACAACCCACGGAAATGTGTAATCTGTGGTGGAAAGTGAGAGGTTCTGAGGTGCAAGAGGAAGATAGGCGCTCAAGGGACACCAGAATAGAAGATCAGGAGGAGGATGAGAAGGAGGAGCCGCCAAGTGAGCCAAGTGAGATGTCCAAAGCAGCTGGATAACCCTGGCAGAGAGAGGGCGCTCTTGCTCCACAAGCTTTTCTGCCACCACAGACGTTCAGGCCGCCTTCTGGGAAGACGCACCCTCTTTCTTCTTGCCTCAAAAGAGGTGCTGAAGAGTACATCTTAGATCATTTCTCCTCTCTCCAAGGCCCTTCAAGGGAAGGATGGACTGACAGAAGCGTCACTCCGAAGTGGTCCAGTGAGCAGAGTTCGAGCTTCTGCTGGAGCATTTCCCGGGTGTCTCTTCTAAGAGCAAACCCCACAGGATATTGCTGCTGGTCCCTGAGGAGCAATGAGAGAGAAGCCAGCTTGGCCAGCAACATGGGCCTCGTGCAACACAGGCCCCTCGTGGAGGAGCAAGGATTCCAGGCCCTTGAGCCAGGCCCCTCAATGGGCTGAGGGAAGAGGAACAGCTGGGGAACCGGTTGCCTCTACCGCCGTGGGTTCTCTCTCCTCCTGTTGCTCGAGAACATGGATCCAACTACCTCCCCAAGCACTTGAGAGGCGGGCCGGTCATTTTTGTGGGCTGGGGGGCCTCGCTGTCCCTGAGAACCTACCTGGGGTGGAAGAGAAGGAGGGAGAGGAGAAGCCGGATGAGAGATGAGAAGTGGCTGGCTAGTCCAGGCAGGGAGAGGGTGTGCTGGGCCCAGGAGCTTCCATGAGAAGCCAGGCCTCGGTCCTCCTTGTTCCAGGAACGGGTGCCTCCTTCCATCCTGTCCCCAAAGAGACTGTGGAGATGCCTTCTCAACCCATGGGAATGAGCCTGAAGGATCTTCCCTGCCCTACACCACTTGGCCTGGAGAGCAAAGAGCCCCACTCCGTGGCGGCAATGGTGCGCAGACATGGAGAGCCAGGACTTTCTGCCAAGAACCAAACTTAACATGTAAAGACAAAGATCTCAGTGAGGCTTGGTGAGGCTCAGTAGGAGTACCATGCAGGCGTTCTCCATGTCCCGAGGAGAGCTGGAAACAACACTCAAGTCTGTGGTGAGCCAGGGCATGTGAGGGGAGAGCGTGAGCACAGTTCCCCACTAACAAATTCTGGAGTCGAGTTTCCCACGTGTGGGGAAAGTGCAGGGGTCAATGGAGAAGCCTCACCCTGAGTAACCCACCAGTGGCAATCAAGGTATCTCCCCTGCCAGGTAAGTAGGAGCTCATGCCCCGCAAGCACAGTGCAGCCCATTATCTCTCCAGTGTTCCTTCAGTGTCGTGTCCTCCCCTCCCCCCCGCCCTCGCTGTTCCTCCAAACTGCTCTCTGCAGAGGAATTCAAGTGATGTCCCCCACGCCACACACACAGAGAATCCATGCTCGGGGCCCACTAGACTGACTGCCTTCAGCAGCAGCTCCAGACCGACTGACCCACCGACCTACCGGCAGCCGCTGCGCTGTGTCATCTCCATACTCCAAGCTCCACCTGCTGCCTCTGTAGCTGGGTCCACATCACCGCCAGGCTCTCGCTCTCCTTTTGCCTTACAGTGGACGCAACATTTATCCCAATAGGCTTTCGGAGCGAGTGTGGAAGGGAAAAGGGAGAACGTGCGCAGTGTCTGGTGGAGTCTACACAGTTTAAATGCAACAGCCGTTGTAGAAATTGTGGGATTTGACTGTGGTACCATTGTTTTGACATTCTGGCGCCGATTTTGACCCCTGCATTCTGCTTATGGCAGCAGCGACAGTTTTCCCTTTTGTGCATATTTCACGTGCTGCCTTTGTTGGGTGAGTGAACGCCAGCTCCCTCCACCGTTTGATCTACAAACGGGACAGCCCTCGCCTTCCCCTCAACCCGCGTGGGTATCGCCTCCAGCCACCTCTTTCCGAAGGCCTTGTAAGCGTTTTACCTGCGAACTGGGTTGGGGAGGCTCAGGCAACCGGCCCATTTGCGGGGTCCGCACCAACGGCCCGGCTCGGCTCGGCCTCGTCTCCGTTACAGAGAACTCAGCCTGGTCCGCGTCGCTGGGGCAGCAAGGAGCGCGGGCTCGGGTGCAGCCCCGCGGGGATTTGAACCTCTGCAGGCTGTGTAAACCTGAGCAGGATGCTTAGCAGCCCTGTGAAGCCGCTGCTGCGGGCGGCTGACGTGGAGATGAGCGAGAGCGGTGTGCCCTGAGAAGCGGCCCGCCATTGTCTCCCTTCCCAGAGCTAGCTCCTCGGTGGGAGTGGAAGACTCGGTGCGAGGAGCTCAGGGCACCACACGTCAGCAGTTGAGAGGAAGATTCGTGCGTGGGGACAGAAGACAGATGGCGCAAAATGATTCCCTGGCCGGGAATCGAACCCGGGCCGCGGCGGTGAAAGCGCCGAATCCTAGCCACTAGACCACCAGGGAACTGAATGCTAGCGTTTCTCTTCCTCACTTCTGACGAGTGACATTTTTATCTGCGCTCCGGGAGGCCTTGGGCCTCTGGGAGGGGTCACCCGTTTTACCAGAAATTCTTTCGTAAAGCCATTCCCTCTCTGTTTTCTCCAAAAAAGGAGCTCACGGGCGACGCACCGGGCGCCCCCGAGGCCGCCAGGTCCACCAGTCCCAGAGCGAGCTGCCTCGTCCAGGCGGCACCTCAGAACTGCCTCTGGAGACCCGAGGGAAGGTCGCCAGAGCCGGGGAGTGGACGAGGTTGGCGGGGAGGAGGTGGAAGGGGAGGCGCCCAGGGTGAGAAGGGGCAGAGCACTGAGACCCCGGCATCTCCGGCCTCCGAAAGGACTCAGGTGGATGCAGGGAGGGAGACAGACGACTGGAGGGAAAACGCTTTCGAGCAAGTCTCCTTTCAAGGCGGCCCTCAGCTGCATTCCGGATCTCCCCGCTGCAACCTGCTGCACCCGCAGTTTTCCCACCTTAGTTGATGCCAACTCGGCCCTTCCATACTCTCAGGCCAAAAAACTAGGCGTTCTCTCCGTCGCAGGAGTTTCCCTCAGACCCCACATCCAATCAGTCAGGAATTCGTGTTTTCTCGTCTGTCAGGTGTGGGACGTTGATCTACACCCGGTTCTCTCAACCTCGGCAGTGTTGATAAGTAGGGTCGGATCATTTTTTGTGCGGGAGGGCTCCCCCCGTGGACTGCAGGATGTTTAGTGACATCCCTGGTTTGATAATTAGATGGCAGGGGAAAACCCTCCGTCTCTCCTGCCCCCAAGCGTGGCCATCAAAAATGTCTCCAGACAAGGCCTAGTGTCACACTAGGGGCCTGGGGGCTGGGGACCGGGGGCCCAAATCGCCCCGGGGTGAGAACCAGCGATGTGCACAGTCGCTCCTGTTCCTGGTCTCTGATCAGGAGACCAGGAGATCAGATCAGGAACAAGAGAGTGCAGACGACTCTCTTGATCAGGGTGCAGGGGCCGATTCAACTCTCGGCCCTGGCTCAATTGGACGTTAGGAATTGAGACTTCCATCTCGAGATCGCGGGGTTTTCTGTCAGTAGGCCTTTTCTTTGGTTCTGTCCAACGAAATCAGCCTCGTTTGAGCCTGTCTACGCGGGCCAGGCAGGCAGAGGGCTGGTTCCGCTCCGTGAGGTTCCTCTTGCCCCTTCCGGAACTTCACACCTCTTTCGGTTCAGCCTACAGAGAAGCTTTAGGGGTCACTTTATTTGGCTTCTCCCGGCATCCCCGAGGAGCAGGTGCGCGGTTCCACCGGGAAGAATGAGGTTTGATTGTGGCGCCCCACCCGCGGTGCCCGACCTCCACCCCCACACGCAGCTTTCCGGGCTCCCCGCCCCGCCCCCCACCCCTGGTCCCGCCCGCCGGGGGTTACGTCCTGGGGCAACCAGGCCCGGAGGGACACCTCGGGGAAACTACCTGCCCACTTCAGTTCTGTAGAGGGAGCCAGAAAGGGTCCTGACCTGAGAGAAAGGCGGTGGAGCCTCTCTTACTGCCTAGGCGGAGGAGAGACTAAAGGGAAGAGAAGAAAAATCCTACGAGGTTTCGGGATCTACAGTTACCGAGAAGCCGACCTCCTCCGGAACCGCGGTCTCCCGTGACTGCTGACGGTGAGTGGAGTCCCGTCTCCAGCTTGCCAAAGTAGGCAAAGCGGACGACTATAGGCCGGTACCGGTGAGGAGGCAATCCCCAGTCCGCCCACTCGCTCCTAGTACTTGAACTTCCCTGCCCAAGATTTCTGTGGATGCAACTGAGTACTTTTTTATTTTCCCAATTGCTCTCATTTGAAGAAAGGATCCATCCAGTGTGAAGCATGCGCAAAAACCTCTGCAGCAAGGAAAGCAACTAGTGTTGAGAGCGTCACATTCCTCTCTCACCCCCCTAAGTTTAATTGCACTTTTCCAGGTAGAGTCCCCACGTTGGGTCCATTCTACTCTTAATGCACAGCTGGTGGAATCTAAGAGAAGTCTAGTAGGTTCCTGGATGAATATTTGAAACACGGTAGGCATTTTTATTTAAGCGGGCATTCCAAAAACCCACAACAAACATATCAAGCTCACCTGTGCCTTTTCTACAAAGAGGGGGAAGAAGAATTATACATAAACAAATGGAAAAGGTCATAGAATGGCCTTAAGTGTCCGCTGTTTCCACTGAAGTTCTTCTTCCCTGGACACGCTCATCAGTGTCTTCTCTTTCTCTAAAATATGACATCCAGCGCCAGATGCTAAAATCGGTTTTCTGGTTCCAGCCTATTTTTTCCCCTCTCTGTAAAGCTGCCTCTTCCTCCTCTTCTTTCATAAGCAGAAAAAGTCAGCTCTCCCTCAGCCTCGGATTTGCAACATGGCACTGGAAGATCAGTTTAGCAAGTTGGGGACCCTCAGTGGGACTCTATGACAAAAACAGTATGAAGTGGAGTTCTCTGGTTTGCCCAATCTGGCGGATGAAAATGTTAAGGCACTGCCAAAAGTTCAGAACTAGCAGAAGTAAAACCACTGGGTCACTGAAATAGTAATTAGTAAAAGTTTATTGTACACAAAAAGACAGTTTGGGAACTGGGAGCACTCAAACCGAATATGGAATGAGGCTCAGAGGTATATCGTTATAAAGCAGCTCACACCGTGAGGAGGCAGTGGCTGTTCATTCTTCACAGTGACTGGTTATAACACAAGCATTTTACTACTTACAGAGTTTGTTAAAAGTGATTACCTTATATCAATTTTGGGGGTTCAGTTTAAGTTTCATTTATGATTTTCAGAGGCATTAACAAGAAGTGGCCCTAGTTAAGTTCCACTTGTTTTGCAAAATAATCTAAATTAACTTGTTTGTATGACTAAACTGGTTTGTCTGCTCAGGAAATTTTCAAGTCTGATCTCGATTTCTGGTTGATTTTAACAATTTTCCCCTTTTGGTCTTGTTCTCAGCCTGCTCCACCGGTTTAATGTTACTCTCAGTTACCAATGTCGATGTCATCAGGCTGAAGAATCACACATTTGTTGTTTCCCCTAGCTGAGTCAGCAGGATTGAGGGTCCTGTAGTCACCATTATCATAATTTATGCAGGTTATTGTCTAGTTTTTCCAGCTGTTTGATCCTGATGGATACCATTTGGCGTGTGAGGGGCTGCCGACAGGCATTTAAAATCCTTGAGAGGATACGCGGCACCAGAGAGGTTAATATGATGACTCTGAGGAGAACAATAGCCAAGGATTGAAAAAGTCCCCAGAGCAAAGATTCCCAGGATCCAAGGTTTAACCAGCTAAACAGGTCTACGGAAGAGGTGTTACCTGATGAAAAATTTTATCTGGTCTTTAAGACCATTTAGATTCTGAGTAACACAGAAGCAACATTTTTCACCACTTGTACCACTTGAGCCTCCTTGCTGAGCAGTTAGGGCATCAAGGAAGCTCCTATTTTGGAGTATCACTGAGGATAAACCATTTACTTCAGTTTACTTCTGTTCAGACACAGTAATGGAGAACGTCCCCGTGCCCAGGTTAGCGCGCGGTAGGGTTTCCTTCCCTTCTCCTGACCTCGTCGGACCTGGCGGCCGGTGGAAAGAGCTGCTCTCTGGCACCCAGGTAGGGGGCGCACCCCCGTGTGGGTTTCAACAGAAAGTAAAAGCAAAATACTAGGTATGACCGACAACAGTACCAAGACTCGGATTCAAACCGAGGTTGCAGGGGCCACAACACAGAGTACTAACCACTATACAATCACGGCGCGCCACAGTACCAGGGACAACCTCCGCCCTTGCCCTATGCATTTTCACGTATCATTTCAATTACATTGCTTAGTTCTTGCACAACTGGAGGAACTCCTATTCTTCTCCCCTCCATGTACACTCTCCGTTTTTCCCTCCCTTCGTTCCTCTCAATTCTGATACATGATAAAAACAAACAAACAAAAAACCCAACCAAATAAAAAAACAATTCTCATCTCCCCAAATCCGGCCCGAGCCTTTGCATAGGCCTCCTGGGAAGTCACATTGTCTTGGTCCACGCTTCCCCCTTTTCTTTCCCTCCTCTTTCCGTTTTCTCCTTTCCACAGCCCCCTACCCTCTCTTTCCGGTTCCCTCCCCCCACCGACTGCAGCCAAGCCGAGTGGAGTGAGGGGAGCGCCAGCGGCGCAAACAGTTGGGTGAAAGCGGATCAAACGGGAAGAGCCATCACCGGAGCCCATGGGACGCTCGGCTTCCCTTGGGCCCCACCCAGCTCAGGCCCGGGGGGGTCGCGGCCCCAGGCGTCTCCGCCGCGCTGGCCTCTGAGGCAGGTGTGGAGCAAGGCGGGGCCTTCGGAATCACCCAACGCACGGGTTTCCAAGGCGATGGACACGGTGAGTCGACTCCACCTGGCCGGTTTTCCGAAGCTCTGGAGCCTGCGCCGCTGTCCTGCAAAAGCGGGTGGCTCCGCCTAGCGTTGGAGAAACGCTTGCTCTCTGTTGGGGGCGAGAATAGGGCTTCTGCGTGTCTCTGTGGCGCAATCGGTTAGCGCGTTCGGCTGTTAACCGAAAGGTTGGTGGTTCGAGCCCACCCAGGGACGAGTCTTGTATTTTTGGATTATAGAAGCGTTTGCAATTGTTGCTACTCTGCACATCCTCTCATGTAAAGGCGGAGAGAGGCCTCCTCCACTAACACCCTCCTGTTCTCTGTGTCTTGTGCACAAAAGGGGGACCTAAGTCAAGATTATAAATAAGATCACCACGGATCCTCGCAGAGAGCTTGGGAGGAAAACAGGTCTCTGGGAATACGGAAATCTTTATGAGAGTAGATACATCGTCGTTCTTCTGAATTCTTTTTAACGATGGAGTTTCTTCCATCATTTGTTTGGACTAGTATTTATTTAACCCTTTCCATATACTTTTAAAATTGTGTTGGTTCTATGACTTTATGGTTACAAACAATGCTGTAGTCAGCACTCCTGTACACATATCTTTGGCCACTTGTGCTAGTATTTCTATAGGGTAGAGTCCTGGAAGAGCAATTGCTCTATCATGGTGTTTACATGGTTCCTCTATGATGCCGTTTTCTCTCCTTTGTTGGCTTATTACCTATAACTCTTTGTTATTTCAGCAGCTCCTTTAGGACTTACAGCATACATGGGCAACTGACCACAGTCTGCCTTCAAGTGCTATCATACCTCTTCATATTTCTCCCCTGCCTGCCTTTATGATATTGTTGTCCCACATTTTACTTTACATATGTTGTAAACCCCACAATCCATCGTTATTACTTTTGTTTAATCTGTCTCATGTTTTTAAAGAGATTTAAATACTAAGAAAAATCTTGCATATTTTCCCATGCAGATACCATTTCCCTTGTCCTTCATCCCTTGTGTACATCCAGATTTCCATCTGGTATCAGTGTCCTTCTTCCTGGAGGACTCTTTGAACATTTCTTGTAGCGTGGATCTGCTAGTGATGAAGTCTTTCAGCCTTTGTGTGTCCATAAATGTCATTATTTACCTTCATGTTTGAAAGACTTTTTGGGGGGTGGAGGCATAGAATTCCATGTTGACTTTTTGCCCTCAGTCGTTTAAAGATATTGCTCCACCCTCTTCGCACTTGCACTGCTTCTGATGAGAAATCTGATATAATCCTTATTTTTGCTTTTTGTATGTACTGTGTCATTTTCCTGTGGCTGCTTTGGAGATTTTTTCCTTTTCAATGGATTTGAGCAACTTAATTATAACGTGACTAGATGTAGTTTTCTTCATGTTTCTTGTGCTCATTCATTGTGTTCATTTGGCTCCTTGGATTGGTGGGTTTATAATTTTTATTACAATTGGAAATTTTTCTGTCATTATTTCTTCTAAAATTGTTTCTTCATCCCTAGTCTTTTCAGGACTCAATTACTTGTAGATTAGGCCTTTTAAAGTTGCCCTACCGTTCGCTGATATGTGTTCATTAAAATAATTCTTTTTATTCTGAGTTTCATTTTGTATATTTTCAATTGTTCATGGCTTTGTATTCTCTAATTTTTTTTATGCAAAGTCTAATCTGGTGTTAATTCCATCTGGTGAATTTATTATCTCAGATGTTATAGTTTCCATCTCTAAAGTTTGATTCTTCCGTTTGTATATGCTCCACATTTCTACTTAACTCCTTGGACATATGTAACACATTCAAAATACCTGTTTTAAAGTCCTCTTTGCTAATTTTAACATCATGTCAGCTCTTGTTTAGTTTCAATTGAGTTATTCTTCTCATGAAGGATCATGTTTTCCTGCCTCTTTGCACGCCTAGCATTCTTTGATTGGATGCCAGACATTGTGAAAGTTTACCTTCATGGGTCCCTGCTATTTTGGTATTCCTATAAACCTTCTTGAGTTATGTTCAGGGGTACAGTTAAGTGACTTGTAAATAGTTTGATCCCTTTGGATCTTGCTTTTTTGATTTTTTAGGTAGATCAGTCTAGGGCTGATTATTCCCACTGCTGAAACAAGACCTTCCTGAGTGTTCTTCCCAATGGCCCGTGAATTATGAGTAGTCCAGTCTGGCTGGTGGGAGCAAGTGCTGTTCCCTGTGCTGTGTGTACACCAGGCACTGTTCCATGATCTTTTCAGAAGTGGCTTCCCTTGGCCTCAGGCAGTTTCTTCATAAGCATGCCCTGATCAGTATTTGCTGAGACCCTTTCCATATGCCTGGGTTCTCTCTCTGTCCATCTCTCTCATCACTAGATCTTTATCCTATGAACTTTAGCTGACTTGCTCTCTGTGGATACTCAGCTTCATGCCCACAATCCAAAGAGTTGGCCTCAGATCCCCCTCCGCGTGCTTAGCCTGGAAACTCTCTGAAAGCAGTAATAATCCCATTTGAGACAAATTATAGAAAACAACAGAATCCTGCACCTGACTATGCACCTTGTGCAGACCTGGACTCTTAGAGTTGTTGGCTCACCTTCCCTTGGTTCTTCTGTTGAATTTCTTGAGCAAAAAGACCTCTTTGGCTTTTACACACTAAATCTGGTTCTTGGACATTCTCTCTCTCTTTCTCTCCACATGGGGTCTGTGTCTGTCTGTCTGTCTGTCTTTCTGGCCCTCATACTCTAGGCTACCCCCAACCTTACCCACTTTCTTCTCCTTTTCAGCTTTCCAGGACCTTGCATTAGAATGCCCTCAATCATCAAGCATTTATTAGGTATTTACTAGGTGCGAGGCCCTGCTCTGGGAGAGATGCTGCATCATGAGCAAATTGAAGGTCCCTGCCCTGTGGTGCCTACATTTGAAGGCATCAAAAAGGGGCAGGTACATGGGAGTACAACTGGTTCATGTCCTTTCTAAGTGCTTCTGCCAGCCTGGGCCTAGGGGCACTAGAGGTGAGTACCACCAGAGAAGCACAGCAAAGAATGGAAAAATGGATGACTCTAGATCTAGAAGGTGTAACTAAGAACCAGCATTATTATTATTTTTTTAAATAAACAAGCACCTCAGGAAAACAGCAGGTGTCCAGTGACAGCTCCTTACTTCCTGGAGCAGACATTGCATGTGTTTACACTTCTTAAAGTGACAGTCATGGCCAAGCTCATCAACATCCCCTAAGGGTTCCCACAGATCCTCTTAACCTGTTAACATATGGTCACTCTATAATCTATAAAAATATGCAGTAGCATTATATTAACATAGTGTTTTGTTATTTCTATCTTTTTATTTTACAGGGAAAGATTCACTCTGAGCTAACATCTGTTGCCAATATCCCTCTTTTTTCTTTTTTCCTCCCCAGAGTCCCAGTGCATAGTTGTATGTCCTAGTTGTAAGTCCTTCTAGTTATTCTATGTGAGCCGCTACCACAGCATGGCAAATGACAGACGGGTGGTGTGGTTCCGAGACCTGGAAATGAACCTGGGCTGCAGAAGCAGTGAGAGCGCCAAACTTTAACCACTAGACCTTCAGGGCTGACTCTGTTATTTCTATCTTAATTAGAAAATATCTAGGTAAAGATTATACATTAATTAACTTAATCTAGTATCAGTCAGAGAGCTTAGAATTGTAGAGCTTAAAATCTCAAATTGAGCTGAAACATAATAAAGAAATACATGTTGGAACCATGTATTAGATACCTAAAAATGTTTACTCAAAAATTGCAAGTGGTGGGGCCGGCTCCGTGGCCTAGCGGTTAAGTGCACGTGCTCCGCTGCTGGCGGCCTGGGTTCAGATCCCAGGCACTCACAGATGAACCGCTTGTCAGGCCGTGCTGTGGTGCCCTCCCATATAAAAGTGGAGGAAGATGGGCACAGATGTTAGCCCAGGGCCAGTCTTCCTCAGCAAAAAGAGGAGGATTGGCATGGATGTTAGCTCAGAGCTGATCTTCCTCACAGGCGAAAAAAAAAATTTCAAGTGGAATAATTGAGTGACTATGATTTGTAGAATTATAAGTCTTAATCTCCATTTAGAAGATATTATATGGTATATTTAATTTACTACACATATAATTTTAAGTTTCATAAATTTAAATATTTGTTGGAATTAAAGTTCACTTATTTGACCAGTAAACCAATACAGGAAATTTAGGCAGTTCAGTGCCATTAGGATTTTGAAGAGAAAATAAATCCAAGATTTGTATAAACTAGAATACTGTGCTACCACTATTTTCTATATTATTAGAAAATCTGGAAGACAACGTAAAGTAGTTTTTAGGCCAAAATTATTAAACCAGTCTGATGCGTATGAGGAATCATCTTTAGAAATGTGACATGACATAAACATTTTCTATTCCATTATATGTCATTTATTAAAATTCTTTAAAATGTTTAAAAGTATTTGAGATTCATCCTTACTATCAACTTGAATTTTTTTCTTGTACCCAGTACTGAGACCACTAATTTATCTACAGCTAAACCTTTTTTTTCTGAGTCACAGGTTCAGCAAGAAAGGAAGCGCAAGAAAAAAACCCATCAATAGCAGCTTTGGACTCCACTGGGATCCTGGAAATAGAAGCTCAGTCACTACCCCACTTTGGGGAGAGGCACAGCTCGGTATGCAGCACAAATCAGGATGCCTCTGTCTGCTTGGACTCAGACTGAGGCCAGGACCAGGTCAAGACAAGACTAAGCACCATTGTCACAGGGCAGCCACCTATCTGACAGTGCCAGATGCACAATTCTGGAAAACTCTTGAGAACTCTCCCCTTCCCTCTGATGCATTTTCCTCCTGCTCCCCTCATCCTCCCACTACCTTTTTGTTGGGTCAGAACCCTTTCAGATCCCAGCAGGGCATAGAGAGGCAGGCAGAAGCCAAGGGGACAGCTGCACTTCCCTGAAGGGTCTCCCTCGAGAGGCAGGCAGTTCTAGAGCTCAGAATGACCCAAAACTCCACTGCCTGCCAAAGCAACAGGGAGGGGTCTGGAGGGCAGCGGGTGCTTGGGGGATGAAAACCTAATCTGTTCCTACAAGTGCAGGGCAGGCCTGGCCTGCACTATCCTTTAGGTGGAACAGGTGTCAGGTTCCTGAAAGGGCAAGAGGGGCCTCCTTCAGAGGACAAAGCCCTCCCCTGGCCTTGGAGGAAAAGTCCTCCAGCTGGTTCAAGGGACATTGCCGAAGGAAAGGAGCAACAGCAGTCCACTAAGGATCTTGAGATTTCTTTAATTACTCTCAAAGGATGTGGGAAATCATGTATGTGGAGAGAGAGTGAGCAAGCAAATGTGGGAAATTAACTGGTGCATTTAGGTGAAAAAATAGGATGTTACTATTGCAACTTTTCTGAACGTTTGCATTTTTTTTTTTTTTTAAGGAGAGAGTGGAACTCAAGTAAGTCTCTAGTTCTCTTTAGATGAAAACTCTGGAAGTGAGACATTAGGATTCTGAGATGAAGGGAGAAGGAGGGCAGGCTGCCCATCACATCTCACCTCTCGCAGCCTGGGAGATGCCTTCACGCCTGTGGCTTGGCTTCTGCACAGAGGCTCTTCTCTGCATCTGGAATTTGAGGCCCACCACACCTCTGGGGGTGAAGAGGAAGATTCCTGCCTGCAGAGAGAGTGCTAAGAGACTTCCCTGATCAGGAATCAATCCTGGAGTGGCAGTGAAAACGCCAAATCCTAGCCCCAGACCACCAGGGAATCACACCAAGACTCTAATTTGGCCTCTCCAGATGAAAATTCTTAAAGTAAAGGTTGGATTTCTGAGACCCAGAGAGCAGAAGTAGAGGCGACTGCCAGCGGCCCAGGGCTGAATGCAGCTGTGCAAGGCTCCCAGCTCTTACTCCGCAGTTCATCACCCCTCACCTCTCCCAGCCTGGGCGACGCTTTGGGCTCTGAGGCCTGACCACAAGGAAACTGGTCTGTGTTCCGTTCTAGTCCAGCTTCAGCACTGTGTGCGGCAGAGCCAAGGACATGCTCTCTTTGTGAACCTCGGTTTCCTTCTGAGTAAGGTGCGGACTCGGTTCTCAGGGAGTGAGGAGAAGCGCCCGTCTGCTCGCTGATCTCTGAACTGGCTCGAGGGGCTCTCCTGATAACAGCACGTGTACAGGCTCCTTTTGGTGCCCAGACCAGCTCAATCAGTGGAGCATGAGACTCCATCTACGTGTCTTTGTCTGGAGCCCCAAGTGCAGTCTTCGGTTCGTTTTCTTTTGCTCCGTCCCGCAAATCAGCCTGCTCCGCAAGTGTGCTGGGGTCGGGGAAAGCCAAGCGTGCTTCACAGGAAAGAAGTTCTTGGTTTTCAGAGACATGATAGCTGTCAGCCTGTAGAGAAGATTTAGGCGATAGACGAGAACGTTAGGGGATTTGTGGATCTAAAGGTAAGCTGAAGTCAGCCTAGTCCTGTGCTCTCCTTGGACTGACTGTGTACCAGTTTCCAATCTGACTCAGAGCAGACCAAAAAACAAGGCCTGTTTTCTAGTGCTGAGTAGGCTTTCACGTTGTAATTGAAGTTCTACGTTTCTTGTGAAGGGAAAATATAGCTGAGCCTGCACCTCCCCCCCCCTCCCCCCTCCCCCCTCCCCCCTCCCCTCCTCTCCTCTCTCCCCTCCGCTCTCCCCTCTCCCCCCTTTCTTTTTTCAAACTTGAAGGTAGCTTTCAGGAAAAACAGGTTGTTTCCGCCCGGTCTCGAACCGGGGACCTTTCGCGTGTGAGGCGAACGTGATAGCCACTACACTACGGAAACACGACTGGTGTTGATAGTTGACGACGTCCATGACAACCGTAGGTCCTGCCACAACCATTCTAGACACCCACTTTTTTGACTGAAAAAGGCCCGGGGAAGCACCAGCGACCCCTCAGGCAAGGAGACTGCGGCTCCGGAGAGGCCCTGGCTCAGGGTTCCGCGCCTACCCCCGAAGCGAGGGCCCTGGGACCCCACAGTTTGACTTCCGGGATCCCAGATCAAACGCAGGGTTTCCACTTCCAGAACGAGGCGCCCTTGTGCAGGAGCCGCCCCCGCTGATCCCGGCTCCCGGAAGCTGCAGCAGCCGGCGGTTAGGTTAGGTTAGGTTAGGCGTCTGAGCCCCAAGCGCCCCCTGCGGCCCAGCAGTGTAGACGCCGTCCCTCCTGGGCTGCGGATCCTTGCTTCGGCGGCCTTTTCACGGCCCCGGAGGTCAGTGCTCTCGGCTGTGGGCAAATGACCGGTGCTTCGAATCCACCCAGGAACGCTAGGACCCGCTCTCCTCGCCCTCCCCTCTGCTCCCATGCGCGGGACCTGAGCGCTCTTTCCTCGCAAGCTCTTTCGCCTTAGCGCTTCTCTGTTGTCCTCTCGACAAAAGAGGGTCTCTTTGGTATCCTCTGGGCAAAAGGAGTCCCACCAGTTCCTGCCTGGGTTGCTTTAAAGCCATCGAGAGAGGCCTGTGGGCATGACCATCTAACAGAGGCCGGTAAAATCTAGGCCATGGAATGGAGGGATGGAAAGCAAGCGCAAGAAACCGTTTTTAGTGGCACAGAGCGAAAGAGTGGCACAGCCATGACGGGGGAGAGAGGGATGGCCTGACCCTCCTCATTTCATGGGCATCTATTCCTGCCTGGCATTTGTGAGTCTGAGACTTGGCTGGGCTGCCTTGGAGTATCTCTCATGACTCTGCTGCCAGACTTGAGTAGGTTGGTGATGACACTTGGTGTGACCACAGCCACCTTCATAGCTGCCATTAAGTATCTGGAAACAAGGTGAAGAAGAGAAACCTCCAGAAATAGATTTTTAAAGTTGTTTTCTCTCTCCTCCCCCATCTGAGTGTGGATGACCTGACTGTGTGATAGTGGTTAGACTGTAATTTAGCACAACCACTTTCCTAATATTTGGAAGTTTCTTGTGAAGTTGAAAATATACCTACCCTGTTACCAAATAATGTTACCTCTATTTACTTCCCAAGAGAAATGAATGCATACATTCAAAACGTCTTCTACAAAAATGTTCATAGCAATATCAGTTACACCAGGCAAAAACTGGATAAAACTCAAATGTCCATGGACAGGAGAAATGATAAACAAACCGTAGTATATTCATATTAAGGGATTAACACTCGGCGGCAAAAACAACCAAACTATAGATGAGGCAATCACATGGATAACCCCCCCAAACAGTACGTTCAGCAAAAAATGCCTATCAATAAAATGCTTTTCAACTCCTAAAACATCTGTTATTAATGTAACTTTCGGATACTCCTGTGTAAGTCCACTTCCAGGAAGTATCAGAACAGAAGAGTGGTTCACTCTTTGAGAAAATTTGAAGGGAACCTTCCTGGGTTGAGGGAAATGTTCTGTACATTCGTCCGGCTGATAGTTACAGAAGTTTATACGTTTATCACATTTCACTGTATACTTTTTACATTTATATTTGTAAACATCAAAAATAGTTTATCTTTTTGAAACTCGAGAATTCTCAAAAAGAATAATTGTTTTAATTCTTGGTTTTACTTTGATATACACATATATATTATTACTTGTATGTATTCTGTAAAATCTGTGCAAAAATCTCTGATATAAATTAGAACTTTTTACATCTCCTAGACAATGCTAGAACTTCAGAACATCTTAATTCCATTTACTCTCCTCCTGATTTTTGAGTTATTGGCATTAATTTTACTTCAACATATATTTTAAATCACACAGACGTTATTATTATTGTTTGAATAGTAATATTTTATTTGGCTTAACCACATATTTAACCTATCCATTGCTCTTCATTCCGTCCTTCATTTTCCACGTTTCCCTCGGGATCATTTAACTTCTGCCTAAAGAGTTACCTTTTGCATTTCCTTTGGTTAGGGTCTGCTGCTTATCTGGTCAGGTCTTCAGCTCACTTTCCCTTGAGAGATATTCTGTCAGAGATTAGCAGTGGTTAGTGGGTTGGAAATTATATTGCTTTAGCCCTTTAATAATGTGATCTTTTTCATTGTTTTTGCTGAGAATTCAGCTCCCAACCTTTGGATGGCGTAAGAGGATTTCCCCCCTCTGGGTGCTGCTATGATTTTTTTCGTCTGTCTTTGGTGTTCAGCAGTTTTGGGTGTGGTTTGCTTGTCCTTACCTTGCTTGGAGTTCATAGATCTTCTTGCACAGGTGGTTTGATAGATCATCCTGGTTTTTCCTTAATTATCCACAATATCTTTCAATATTGTTTCTGTCCCATTTTCTGGCTCCTCCAACCTCTGAGACTTTAATTACATTTATGTTAGAACTTTATGATGTAACCGTGTCTTTCTTACACTCTTTTCTTATTTTTTATTCCTTTTAGCTCTCTATGCTTAAACTCTACGGAGAGTTTCTTGCTACGTACATATTTTCAGGATAGTCGTCTCTCTTCAGGTGGGTCCAAACTGCTATTACACTGATCTATTGACTTTTTCAAGTGCTAACTATTACATATTTTATTTCTATAATTTCCAATGATTTTTATTTTATTTTATTTATTTATATATTTTTTTTGTGAGGAAGATCAGCCCTGAGCTAACATCCGTGCTAATCCTCCTCTTTTTTTTTTTTTGCTGGGGAAGACCGGTTCTGAGCTAACATCTATTGCCAAGCATCCTCCTTTTTTTCCCCAAAGCCCCAGTAGATAGTTGTATGTCATAGTTGCACATCCTTCTAGTTGCTGTATGTGGGATGCGGCCTCAGCATGGCCGGGATCTGAACCCGGGCTGCCAGTAGCGGAGCACGCTCACTTAATCGCCAAGCCACGGGCCCTCCAATGAATTTTAAAATAGATTCTCTTTCTCTTGTGAAAATTTTTATCATGTTATCTATTTCCTAAAAAGCTAAAGCATATCATTTTATTCTTCTATCTGATAACTTCAATACCTCAATCACCTATGAGTCAATTTCTATGGTTTGCTTTTTTCCTCTTGCAACTGTTCCTTTATAGTCCTAGAATATAGTGATTGAATGGAGAACTTGTTGTGTGAAAAATGATGGATAGTTTGAATGATGTCAGCTTTCTCGGAAGATTATTCACCCTCTCCCCCAGCAGACAGCAGATGAGCAGATCACCTCAGTCCAATCCAATCCTTGAATAAGCTGATTTGCAGCTTGTTTGCACTCATGGGAAGTGTCAGTTTACAGCTAGTTTGCTCACACTACTATGCTGTACACCGCCAGGGTTCCTACCTGAGACCTTGGGGTGTTTCCTTGGCCCCTCCTCTTTATGAGTCCTGAAATTCAATTTTTATCCCCTGAGCACCGCGATACTGCTGAAAATTCCACTCTCTTTCAGCCACACCCTCCTTGCTTTTGTAGTCTCTTGCATGCACATTGTTTAATTTGCAAATATCTTCAGGGGAAATCCTGTACCAAGCATCCAGCTCACTTACCAACTCACTCCAGGATCTCGACTCCTCAAGTCTGAATACTTGGACAGCTCCACATGTCTCTTTTCTTCTTTTCTCTCCAGATCCATGAGATTACTTAAAGTGCTGCTGTTTTCTCTGACTCTTAGCGAGTGCCCTCTTCCCAGCTTCTCAGTCTCTTGTTCCTCACCAAGAACTGGCAAATGCCCTGAGGGAGAAAGGTAGAGAGGTAGTTTCATTCCAATGAGCTCCTCTCTCTCTCTGGAGCTGATCCTGTGGGTCCTAGCTGCATTGGTATTTCTCCAAAGACTTCAAACAGAATTTCTTTAACCCTGACCTTATCTAGTTGTCTTCAGGGTGAATGCTGGTTTGCTACAAACACTCCATCATAACTGAAAGAAGACATCTTCTACACTTCCAGGGAAATTATATTTCCCTCCTTTGGTTTCTTAAAAATAACACAAAACCAAAAAAAATAAAACAACAAAATGATGGGATCACTGGATGTACTTGGATGTTTCTTATGATACTCATGGTAAGTGTGACAGGATATTAAAAGCTCTTGCTAGAAGCACGTGCAAAGGATTGTCTACTGTGTTTAAACAATCATCATATCTGTCTAAGGTCCAAGAATTTGCTGAAGTTGGATCCAGTCCCCTGCTGCAGTGTCTTCACTGTCAATTAAATCACCATCAAAGTCACCAAGTAACCAGTTTTTCAGACGCTGGTCGCTAATATGGTCCTAATTTATTCTGGGGAATGTTGAAAGTCAGCAGCAGTGCAGTTAGAAGTAGAAACGAAGCACATAGTAATAACAATAATAACAGCTTCCTCGGAGCTCTGCTGTGTGACCAGCATGGTTCCTCAGTGCTTTACTGTTTAATAACTTATTTAGTCCACGTAACAACCCTGAGAGAGTGTAGGTTATTAAGATCCCTTGTTGCAGAGGAGAACACTGAGGCACTGACAGGCTGAGCTTACTTCCCAAGGGTCCCAGCCCTGTGAGGGTGAGAGCTAGCACTCAGACCCGGGCAGTGTGCCTCCAGAGCCCTTGCTCTTGGCCATCATGCTCAGTGGTAACTGGGAAGACTTCACTGAGATTGGCATCCCCTCCTTCTGGCTCTACCTCCAAGATATTGAAGAGAAAAAGAAGATTAAAACTAGGGCCTGAAAAACACTCAGGACTAATTAATGAAATAGAGAAGAAGAGAAATAGCAAACAAAACCGTTTAGTCTTCCCCAGAAACAGACTTCAGGCTCCAGGGATGATGCAATCACACTTCCTAACCAGAAGTGTTTGTGGGCCTGATTCTTCTTCTTTTTTTATAATTTTAACTTTTTTTAACGTGTAATTGACACACATAATTATATTAATTTCTGGTGTATGACATAATGATTCGATATTTGTATATATTGCAAAATGATCACCACAATAAGTCTAGTTAATATCTGTCACCGCACATAGTTACAGAATTCCGTTTTCTCGTCATGAGGACTTTTAAGATGTACTCTTTTACCAACTTTCAAATATGCAATACAGAATTATTAACTATAGTCACCATTCTGTTCATTATGTCTTCATGATATTGATTTTGTAGTTAGGAGTTTGGACCTTTTGACTCTGGCAACCATCAATCTGTTCTCTGTATCTAAGAGCTTGAATTGGGGTTTTGTTTTTTCTTTTAGATTTCACATATAAGTGAGATCATGTCTTTCTTTGTCTGACGTATTTCACTTAGTGTAATGTCCTCAAAGTCCATCCATGTTGTTGAAAATGGCGAGATTTCATTCCATTTTATGGCTGAATAATATTCCATCATATATATAAGCACATTTTCTTTATCCACTATCTGTCAATGGACACTTAGGTAGTTTCCCTATCTTGGCTATTCTAAATAATGCCTCAATGAATGTGGGGTTGCTTATATCTTTTCTACTTGGTGTTTTCATTTTCTTCAGATAAATGCCCAGAAGTGGAATTACTAGATCATATGATAGTTCCAGTTTTAATTTTTTTGAAGAACCTCCATACAGTTTTCCATAGTGGCTGCACCAATTTACATTTCCACCAACAGTGCACAAAGGTTCCCTTTTCTCCACATCCTCACCAACATTTGTTATTTCTTGTCTTTTTCATAATAGCCATTTTAACAGGTGTGAAGTGACAGCTCATAGTGATTTTGATTTGCATTTCCCTGATGATTAGTGATGTTGAGCATCCTTTCACATATCTTATTGGCCATCTGTATGTCTTCTTTGGAAAAATGGCTATTCAAATCCTCTGCCCATTTTTTAATCAGATTGTTTGTCTTTTTGTTGTTGAGTTGTATGAGTTCTTTATATATTTGGGATGTTGGCCCCTTATCAGAGATATGATGTGCAAATATTTTCTCCCATTCAGTAGGTGGGCTTTTAATTTTGTGTATGGTTTCCTTTTCTGTACAGAAGCTTTGTAGTTTGATGTAGTCCCACTTGTTTATTTTTACTTTTGTTGCCTTTGCTTTAGGTGTCAAATCCAAAAAATTATCTCTAAGACCAACATCAAGGCCTTGACTCTTCTTAATGGTCTGAACAAGGGAGTTCCCGAGAGGGGCTCACAGAAAAAAGTGACAGTGCCTTTTGTGTTCAAAGTGTAGAGGGGATAACTGAGCACTCCCACCTTCTTGACTTAGAGCAAGACAGATTGCTCCTGGAGTAGCAAGGGGGAGGGTGGGAATGTGCCATAAAAATGAGCCCAAATCATGTTTTTCAAAGTTCATTAATGAACATAGCACTTTAACATTTAGCCATATCCATGTGCCTATGTCATTAACTACCTAATATTTTCTGTGCATTGATTTACATTTTTATGTAGAAAATTTATTTTTAAAATTAATTATTTATCATTATTACAACAGAAACACCAGTATGAATTGCCACAAGCAGGATGCAACTATAAAATTAGGCAAAGGTGAAAAAACAGTGTTGATATAGTTAATAACAGAGCTAATAAGCAGAGCAGATGAGCTTCCACAAGAATTCCCTTGAGGGCTGGGCAGCGGCAGCCTTTGGAGTAACCTGGAGCATTTCCGGGGCTGGAGTGATCAATGTAAGAAAACCCTTGTTATGCCCAGTGTACCACGGTCCCACAAAAGCCAGGGCATGGAATAGTTCTTTACCCCGCAAGGGGAAACACTGAAGTCCTCCTCTCAATCAAAGCTCAGGGACCACCTAGACATCACTACAGACCTAGGAGCTGCTGGCACTGGGGATCAAATAAATGGCCTACAAGGAATTTCATGCTGAGCAAGAAGTCA
Source organism: Diceros bicornis minor (assembly GCF_020826845.1). Taxonomy (NCBI): domain Eukaryota; kingdom Metazoa; phylum Chordata; class Mammalia; order Perissodactyla; family Rhinocerotidae; genus Diceros; species Diceros bicornis. Next base: position 53,573,774 of record NC_080743.1, read on the forward strand.
GGAACTTGAAATAAAACATCTCATGTTTAACTGACTGGATAGATGAATGAGCTAGATCTGCATCGTCTAAGACAGGGTCCGATGGACACATGTGGCAATTGAGTGCTTGAAATGTGGCCAGCACTGAGAAATTGAGTTTTTTATTTATTTATTTTTTTACTTGATTTTAACTAATTTGATTTTGAATGGCCACATTTAGCTAGTGGCTGCAGTATAGGACAGCGCAGTCTAGAGAATAACCGTTTTACTATAAAATCATCTGCTTTATTTCCTTGTAGCAATAAACAAATTTAATAAGATCTCACACTTAATTAACAATTCTGAATGGCTTTCTCCACCTGCTTAGATACAGGTGAATGTCAGTTCAGCCCGGGGGCCATCTCTCCTGCTGCCTTTGCCTCCTCATTAGATCCCCACACCTCCACCAAGGGCTTGGGAGCCTCAGCCAGTCCTGCTCTCTCACAGATGGGGTCTCGGCTGTCTTGGCTGGTCACAGAGCTCTACCCAAGTGGTGGCCTCACACCTTCCCTCCCAAGTTTGACTGACATCGGTGTAGCACTGTCTTGGTCCAAATGTTGTGCCCTGAGAAGTTTCTATGTTTTTGAAGACATGGGGCAAGTGAGTGTATCCAAGCTCTGGTTGTTGGGAGACCACAAAGAGCTATACAATCTTTGTGTGGATTGCGTGATGTAGGAGTAACATGGTCATGTCAGCAATTGCAGGACAGTGGTAGAAGTTTTGTCCCGTCCCCAGGACACTGCGTTTGATTCCCGAGAACCACACTTTACTGAATTTTGCAAGGCTAATTTCTCTATTGCACAGACAAGACTGCAGTATAAGAATGGAAGTCACAGAAACAATGCCCTAGAGGACAAGAAAGGAAAAAGTTTTGAGGTAGGACTTGAACAGTGGTGGAGAGGTCTTGACCCTCAGTGGGAGGCAAATGGCCAAGCCCAGGAAAGCTGTGGTACCTCAGGGGCTTCAACCTGGATGCCATTACCTTTCATTTCCAAGTCCTTCCTGAGAGCAGAAGAGCACCCTGGAGCAAAGCAAAAGCACAAGAGGTTTCCCAGATCCACCAGAAGCGGAGGGTGAGACACAAGAACCAGAATGATGAAGCAAAGAGGGTTAGACACAGAGAGAATTACAATGGGTTTGTTAACTATACACCAATGGGGAACTGGCTTTATTTAAAAGCTTAGAAGGGCCTGTCTTCCAATGGTTCAAGGTCTAAATTTTCCATGGAAGTGTGTCCACCCTGGAATATATTTCAAAGCTACCTATGATGTGTATACAGACGTTAATATGAAAATTATATTTAAATATTAGTAGTAAATAAGAGACTTTGAATGAGTTATGTCACACATTTACTCATAAAAATGGGAAACAGTTATTAGAATATTGTCCTTAAAGACAAAAAGAGAGTTTGTAAAAGGGACAGAAAAGAGAGGAGAAAGAAAAAATACAGATAGCTTGGGAATGCATAATTCTATTTTTCTTTTCCTTGGTAAACGGATGAGCTGAAAGCCATCAAACAGCTAATCTCATAGCTTGCTCCAGTAAAGCTGACAAATTCATCAGGTAAACAATTTTGGCTATTTATAGATGGTCCAAAAATTTTTGAAGGTTTAGCTTCAGAGTGAATGGGGCTACTTTCTTTGTGTAACACCTGCCAGTGTCCTTCCTTTGGCACCTCTGAGTTGGTTAAGCCTAATTGTACTATTTTCATCACCAGGATTTCTCAATTTAATCTCTCCCCACTTTGGGTCATAATTATTCATAAAAGAGGAAAGTTGACCATGAACACTTCAGTCTCTCTTTGACACAGTGTTAACAGTTGGATATCAGCTTAGAGTAATGGTTGTGAACAACATATATGTTATCAGATATCAGATGGTGGACGAAAGTCAAAAACCTGAGGACAGCAATAAATATTTTGAACTTACTTTGCATCCTAGCCTAGGCTAAACCAGAAGAATAAGTATCAACATCACTTTAGCAATAACCACGTGGCTTTCAACTTTCTTTGTTGAGGCATGATAAATATAAAGGACAAAAAGTGTACAGTTCAAACCTTTACCAATGTAAACGCATCTGAATAACTACTGATGTAGCACCCAGACTAAAGTGTAGAACATTTCCAGACCCTGGAAATCTTCCTCATGACTGTTTCCACGCAAGAGCTCACAGAGTGATCTCCATCCTCACCACCCACTGACTTCTACCAATACAGGTTAGTTTTTCCTGCCCTTTACTTTCATATAAACGGAATCATAAAGTATGTGCTGGGTTTTTTGTGGGAGAGGGGCATGGGTCTGACTTCTTTCACTCCACATTATGTCTGTGAAATTTATCCATGTTTTTCATGTAGTTCTTTGCTTCTGTGTGTCTTCATTGTATGAATATATCTCAACATATTTATTTATTCCACTGTTGTTGGACACGTGAGTTGTTTCCAGTTTAGGATATTTTGAATCAGTACAAACATTCTTTGATATGTCTTTTGGTGGACATAGTCACACATTTCTCTAGGGCAGCCCATTCCAATAGAAATATAATGCCAGTGACAGGAATTTTAAATTTTCTAGTAGATATATTTTAAAAAGTAAAATGAAAGAGATGAAATTAACTTTAAAAATATTTTATGAGACCTACTATATCAAAATATTATCATTGCAACATGTTACACTAGCAACATTTCTACTGTTCATGGCTACAAGTGGCTTATAACTACTATATTGGACAGCACAGGTCTAAGGAATAGAGCTAAAAGTAGAATTTCTGGGCCACAGCATACAACTGTGTATGTATGACCCTTAGCTGATACTTCCAAAAATTTTTGCAACCTTGTTGAACTTATTTATATTCTTACCAGAAACAAATGAGAGTTTTAGTGCTCCCCATCTTGCCAACATTTGGAATTGTTAGTCCTTTTTTTTTTTTTTGGGTCAGGTTCACTGAGGTGATAGCTACATACAGTACAATTCGCCAACATTAAATTATGCTACATATTTTCCAGTGATATAATTTCTTTACAAAGCTGGATTTTGGTGGTTGCTGTGAGAAGAAGCAAGTACCATGCAAAAAATCCATGTTGAACAGGCTATGAGGGTGGCAGTTTGAGAAGCTGTGGAGTGCACAACACCAAAGTATACGATTTTGAAATGTCAGAACACTGAAAACAACAAACTTGTCTACGAACTTTTGCAGAGAGTCAAGAGAACACATGAGAATATCCATGGCACCAGCCACATACCCACAAAATATAGAAATCTATGTGAACTCAGCAAACAACAGCACTCCCCAAGTAAAGTTATATTCTTGTTGTCAGTCAATGAATCAAGAGATTAGGCCAAACAAGAAAGAGAGAGAGAGACAGAGAGAGAGAGAGAGAATTTGCAGGCAATCAAAGATTATTCATTAACTAAATCAATTTAATAAGAATCAAAGGTTTAAAGTTAACTATAGATCTCGAAATTGTAAATTAAACTGACATGTTGGAACGTGAGAATGTTGGAATCATATATTGGAATGCCTAAAAATATTTACCAAAAATTGTAAGTGGAATAATTGAGTTCTCCGGTTTCTAGAATTATAAGAATTTATCCACTTTTAAAGATACTGTCTGGTATATTTAATTTACTTGAACACATAGCCTTAAAATTTTATCAGTTGAAATGCTTATTGGAAGTAATGTTCCCTTATTTGACCAATACAACCAATATAGGAAATTTAGGAAGTCCAACTTAGTTAACATTTTCAAGCTGAAATAAATCCAAGACTTGAATATACTAGAATATTATGCTACCATTATTTTCTACATTATGAGAAAATATGAAAGAAAATATGTAATAGTTTTTAAATCAAAATTATTAAACCATTCTACTTTCTGTAAGGAGTCACCTTGATAAATAAAAAATACAACATGACGTAAACCTTTTCAGTGCCATTATCAAGTATTTAAATTATTTAAACTGTTGAAAAGTATTAAGATTCCTCTCTGTTATCAACTTCATTTCTTTTTTTTTGTACCAAGCAATAAAAACCATTAATTTAATCTACAGCTAAATCTTTTATTTTTACATGTTACAAATTCAGCAGCAAAATTTTTCCTCAAGGAAATATCGCAATTAAGGCATGTGTAGTGAAATATTTTTTCTAGAAATTATTGATTTTCTTATTTTAAATTAATATATACATTTATATAAGTGATTATCACCATCCTTAAGCTAATTGGGGCAGTAATGACAAGTAATAGATGTAATACATATACACTAGTAATTTGTCTATTCCCTCCAGAGAAAGAGAAAATAAAAACCAAAAAGAAAGAAACCACAAGGGAAGTGGTGGAAATGAGACTACGTCAGGAATCCCCGACACAACACACTAATATCTGCTAATTGTAATGGACCCAACCTTCTCAGATTGGATATAAAACTAAATTCCAGATACAGCAGTTTATTAGACAGAAAAGGGTTAAATATTAAGAGCAGTATACCTCTGTGCCAGACTAATTGTAAACAAAAGAATAAAAGAGTGAAAACATGAATATCAGACAAAGGTAAAGAGCCAAGAAAGCTTTAAAGGACAGGAGAAAAACCTAGCATCTTCATGGAATCTACTCTAATTGTCTTTCCCTGAATCGGCCTCCCTAGGTGGCTACAGAAGCTGTGGTGAGGGGAAGAAATCCTGGAGTGAAATTTTCATTTATTCACTCTTGTATAGGTCTCTGTAAGGCCTAAGAATTCAAAAGCAACATTCTATCCTTCCCTTTTTCAGGGACTCAACAGGGGCATAGGAAGGAGAGAAACTCAATCATCACTCGGATCCTCTTGAGTCACTGAGACATATTCCCACTAGTCCAGCTGTTTGAACTGTCACTGGGTCTTGAATGCCTGCTTGGGGAAAAGAGCTGGTGTTCCTATCTAGGTTGAGAGGAAAGGGTTTGGAAGGCACCAAGCAATGGGAGGGCAAAGAGAATGTGTCAGCAAGTGAGGAAATGAATTTTCCATCGGTCCACCCCAGATATGGAGCAGAGAAGAAACTGGATGGATTTCTGATGCTTTTCTACAGGGATGTTTCATCCACTTGTAAAGAGCCTACTTCAAAATTAGGCTTTTTCAAATCTGGTATTTTGAATGCCAAAACTTTATGGTGTTGCCTGACGTAAATCTGCTATGCGAGGCTTTGCTGTGGGTGTCCTTTTTTTTCGTTGATATATCCTCCAAAAACGACACTGAGAACATCTATTTTGGAGCTATTTTTCCCAAGTCCTTCCAGTGACTCTTTCTGATTTGAGCTAGTGTTCCCTGCTGCTGGGAAGTGTTGGTGTTCAGTGATAGTATTCTCGCCTCCCATGCTGGAGACCCAGATTCGATTCCCAGCACAATGCAGTGTGCAGAATAATCTTACTTTGAACAGTCTATTGCTCAGGCAATTTAGGTGGTTTCAAGGTTCTGACCTCCAGGAACAGCCCAGGAACAGCCTCGACATTAAGGGGGGAAATAGGAACTAAAACCCCTCGGGTTATTTCCAAGTAGAAGACATCAAGGAATTTGTGTAAAGAGGAACTTTGCAGGGACTATGTCTTTGAAGCGCAAGTGTGTCTGATGGGTCTCTGAGGTTTTGCATATGTAGGCCTAAAATCAGTGTTACTTTTTTCTTTCTCCTGCTGGATCCCTGGAATCCAAAGAGCCATCTGGTCACTATTCACGTACTGGATCTTGCACAGACCACTGGGCCACATCTCACTATGCAGTAGGGATCAAGAAATGAAATTGCCAAAAGGAGAGAAACCACAAGCCCGGGCAGACACCCCTGTGGAGAGGAAGAGGTAAGGGGCCCAGGGAAGGGAGAGACTTGTGGGAGGAATCCATAGAGAGATGAGAGGAACTGTGTAGACTGGCCTCAAGCCTTCCTGTGGAGGTAGGCCTCAGTCTTTTGGTGGTCTTGTAAAATTAAGGATGAGCTCTAAGTAGAGAGAAGCACATACAAGAAAATCATTTTTATCACCCCTGTTTGTTTTATAGTCCACCAGGGAAGTCTTCTGTTTAGAGGATCATTTTTATGCTTATGAGGAAGCAGCACTTGGGAGAGACCATGACAATCACTAGCTCTGGAGGTTTGGAGCAGGAGACTCTGGAAAGCGAAAGCCCAGGGATCATCTGGTTTGTCCACATGGTCTTCATCAACTACTTTCCTCAGCAAAGCTTTTGTGGGTCCCAGATATCAAATCGCAGGTGCCACGTTGGCACGTTGAGTAAGTGCCCCTGCTAATTTCTTTCTTGAAGGGATAAGAAATGATTGACCCAGAGCCACGTTAGGGAGATGCAAGAGCAGAACTTAAAGTGCTTTTCTCCATCTTGTCCTCTCTCTGCTACCTCTGAACACCAATCTTTCACACACACTAGTTCAAAATAGCCTTCCATCTCTATGGAAGTTTATAATCTTTCATAATTGCTGTAAGCCATGTTTCCTTCTTGCTTCTATAAATCTTCTAGGGTTGATTTTGAGAAGCTGGTCAGCAACCCAGACTAGTTCAACATCCTGGATCATTTGTCTGGCTTTGGTATTAAGGTAAAGCCTGACTCATAAAATGAGTTAAGGAGTGTTCCCTTGGCTTCTATTTCCTGGAAGAGATTGTAGAGAATTGGTATCATTTCTTGCCTAAATGTTTGGTAGAATTTACCAGTCAAACCATCTAAGTCTGGTGCTTTGTTTCAGAAGGTTATTAATTGTTGCTACAATTTAATAGATATAGGCCTATTTAGATTATCAGTTTCTCCTTGTGTGAATTTTGGTAAATTATGTTTTCAAGGATTTGGTCCATTTTGTCTAACGTACCAAATTTGTGAGCAGAGAGGTGTTCATAATGTTCCTTTATTATTGTTTAATGTCCCTGGGATCGGTACTGAGGGTCCTTCATTCAATTCTGCTATTAGTAATTTGTATCTTCTCTCTTTATTTCTTGCTTAGCCTGGCTAGAAGTTTATCAGTTTTATTGATCATTTCAAATAAGTAGCTTTGGGTTTCATTGATTTTTCTCTGTTAACATCCTGTTTTCAATTTTGTTGACTTCTGCTCTAGTTTTCATTATTTCTTTTCTTATGCTTACTTTGTATTTAATTTTTTCTTTTTCTCTTTTTTTTGGAGTTTCCTAAAGTGAAACCTTAGATTATTGACTTTAGACCTTTCTTTTTTGCTAACGTATGCATTCAACGCAATGAATTTCCCTCTAAGCGTTACTTTTGCTGCATCCCACACATTTTTATAAGCTGTATTTTCATTTTCATTGAGCTCAAAATAATTAATTTCTCTTGACACTTTTTCTTTGATCCATGTGGCACTTGAAGTGTGTTGCATAATCTCCAAAGTTTGGAGGTTTCCTGCTATCTTTCTGTTATTGATTTCAAGTCTAATACTATTGTGATCTGAGAGCACACATTGTATGATTTCTTTTCTTTTAAATTTATTGAGATGCGTTTTATGGTCCAGAATGTGGTCTATCTTGGTGAATGTTCCACGTAAGCTTGGAAAGAAAGTGTATTTTGCTGTTGTAGGATGAAGTAATGTATAAATGTCAATTGGATCCAATTGATTGATGGTGCTGTTCAGTTCAGCTATATCCTCCCTGAGTTTCTGCCCACTGGATTTGTCAATTACCGATAGATGGGTGTTGAAGTCTCCAACTATAAAAACGAATTTGTCTATTTCTCTTTGCAGTTCTATCAGTTTTTGCCTCACGTATTTTCACACTGTGCTGTTAGGCGCCTACTCATCAAGTATTGTTATATCTTTTGGAGAATTGACCCCTTTATCATTATGTAATGCCCCTCTTTGTTCCTGATCATTTTTCTTGTTCTGAAGTCTGCTCTGTCTGAAATTAATATAACTAACACTCCAGTTTTCCTTCGATTAATATTAGCATGGTATATCTTTCTCTATCTCTTTACTTTTAATTCATCTGCATCTTCATATTTAAGGTAAGTTTCTTATTTGAAATATGGCATTGGAAGAGAGCTCTATGGATACCCTGGACTGTGAGAAAGAAGAACAAGTGGGTCCTAGGGCAAATTAAACCTGAACTATTGCTGGAGGAAAAATGATAAAACTGAGGCTGTCCCACTTTGGGCACATCATGAGAAGGCACGATTCTTTGTAAAAGACAATAATGCTACAAGAAGTAGAAGTCAGCAAGAAAAGATGAAGACCAAATATACTATGGATTGACTCCATAAAGGAAGCCATAGGCATGAGTCTGCAGGAGCTGAATAGGGCTGTTGAGGAAAGGACAATGTGGACATCACTCATTCACAGAGTAGCCAGGATCAGAGCTGACGTGACAGCATGTAACATGCACACATTTCTTACAGGCAACATGTAGTTGGGTCTTGTTTTCCACTCTGATAGTCTCTGTTTTTTTTTTTTTTTTTTTTCGTGAAGAAGAACAGCCCTGAGCAGACATCTGTGCTAATCCTCCTCTTTTTGCTGAGGAAGACTGGCTCTGAGCTAACATCTATTGCCAATCCTCCTCCTTTTTTTTCCCCAAAGCCCCAGTAGATAGTTGTATGTCATAGTTGCACATCCTTCTAGTTGCTGTACGTGGGACACGGCCTCAGCATGGCTGGAGAAGCGGTGCGTTGGTGCGCGCCAGGGATCTGAACCCGGGCTGCCAGTAGCAGAGCGCACGCACTTAACCACTAAGCCATGGGGCCGGCCCCTGATAGTCCCTGTTTTTTAAGTGATGTATTTAGACCATTCACATTTAAAGTGGTTATTGATATAGTTGGATTAATATCTACCATATTTCCAACTGTTTCTATTCATTGCCCTTGTTCTTTGTTCCCTTTTTTTTTCTTCAACTCTTTTTCAACCTTCTCTGGTTTTAACTGAGTATTTTACATGATTCTATTTTCTCTCCTTTCTTAGCATGTCAACTATATTTATTTTTAAAAAATGTTTAGTGGCTGCCCTATAGTTTGCAATATACATTTACAGTTAATCTAAGTCAACTTTCAAATAACACTATAATGCTTCACAGTTAGTACAGTTTCTTATAACAGACTATTCTCAATTCCTCCTTAACCATGCCTTATAATGTTGCTGTCATTCATTTAATTTCTCCATACACTGTAATCACCCAATATTGTTGCTTTATAATTACCTTCAACAAACTATTGTCTGTTGTATCAATTAAAAATAAGACAAAAGATTTTATTTTATCTTCATTTATTTCTTCTCTAATGTTCTTTCTTTATGTGGATATGAATTTCTAACCTACGTCATTTTCCTCTCTGAAGAACTTCTTTTAACATTTCTTGCAAGGCAGCTTAACTGGCAACACTTCCCTTAATTTTTATTTGTCTGAGAAAATCTTTATTTCTCCTTCACTTTTTTTTTTTGTGTATTGTGGTAACATTGGTTTATAACATTGTAGAAATTTCAGGTGTACATCATTATACTTCTATTTCTGCGTGGATTACATCATGTTCTCATGTTCACCACCCAAATACTAATTACAATCCATCACCACACACATGTGCCTAATTATCCCTTTCACCCTACTCCCTCCCCCCTTCCTTGCTGGTAACAACCAATTCAATCTCTGTCTCTATGTGTCTGTTTGTTGTTATTATCTACTACTTAATGAGTGAGATCATATCGTATTTGACCTTCTCCCTCTGACTTATTTCACTTTGCATAATACCCTCAATGTCCATCCATGTTGTCACAAATGGCTGGATTTCATAGTTTCTTATGGCTGAGTAGTATTCCACTGTGTATAAATACCACATCTTCTTTATCCTTTCTTCCCTTGATGGGCACTTAGGTTGCTTCCATGTCTTGGCTATTGTGAATAATGCTGCAATGAACAGAGTGGTGCATGTATCTTTATGCATTGATGTTTTCACATTCTTTGAATAAATAGCCAGCAGTGGAATAGCTGGATCATATGGTAGTTGTATCCTTAATTTTTTGAGGAATCTCCATACTGTTTTCCATAGTGATTGTACCAGTTTGCACTCCCACCAGCAGTGTATGAGACTTCCCTTCTCTCCACATCCTCTCCAACACTTGTTGTTTCCTTTCTTGTTAATTATAGCTATTCTGATGGGCGTGTGGTGATATCTCATTGTAGTTTTGATTTGCATTTCCCTGATAATTAATGATGCTGAACATCTTTGCACATGCCTGTTGGCCATCTGTATATCTTCTTTGGAGAAATGTCTGTTCATGTCTTTTGCCCATTCTTTAATTGGATTGTTAGTTTTTTTCTTGTTGAAATGCATGAGTTCTTTATATATTTTTGAGATTAACCCCTTATCAGATGTATGGTTTGCAAATATCTTCTCCCAATTGTTAGGTTGTCTTTTCATTTTGTTGATGGTTTCCTTTGCTGTGCAGAAGCTTTTTAGTTTGATGTAGTCCCATTTGTTTATTTTTTCTATCGTTTTTCTCTCTCTTTTTTTTTTGGTGAGGAAGATCAGCCCTGAGCTAACATCCATGCTAATCCTCCTCTTTTTGCTGAGGAAGACTGTCTCAGAGCTAACATCTATTGCCAATCCTCCTCCTTTTGTTCCCCAAAGCCCCAGTAGATAGTTGTACGTCATAGTTGCACATCCTTCCAGTTGCTTTATGTGGGACGTGGCCTCAGCATGGCCAGAGAAGCAGTGCGTCGGTGCAGGCCCAGGATCAGAACCCGGGCCGCCAGTAGCAGAGCATGCGCACTTAACCACTAAGCCACGGGGCTGGCCCCTCTATCGTTTCTCTTGCCTGGTCAGGCATGGTGCTTGAAAATATGTTGCTAAGACTGATGTTGAAGAGTGTACTGCCTATGTTTTCTTCTAGAAGTTTCATTGTTTCACGTCTTACATCCAAGTCTTTAATCTATTTTGAGTTAATTTTTGTGTATGGTGTAAGTTAATGGTCTATTTTCATTTTCTTGCATGTGGCTGTCCAGTTTTCCCAACACCATTTATTGAAGAGACTTTCCTTTCTCCATTGTATGTTCTTGGCTCCTTTGTTGAAGATTAGCTGTCAATAGATGTGTGGGTTTATTTCTGGGCTTTTGATTCTATTCCATTGATCCGTGTGTTTGTTTTTGTTCCAGTACCAAGCTGTTTTGTTACTATAGCTTTGTAGTATATTTTGAAATCAGGGAGTGTGATACCTCCAGCTTTGTTCTTTTTTCTCAGGATTCCTATAGCTATTCGGGGTCTTTTGTTGTTCCATATAAATTTTAGGATTCTTTGTTCTATTTCTGTGAAAAATGTTGGAACTTTGATAGGGATTGCATTGAATCTATAGATTGCTTTAGGAAGTATGGACATCTTAATTATGTTAATTCTTCCAATCCAAGAGCACGGAATATCTTTCCATTTCTTTGTGTCTTCTTCAATTTCTTTCAGTGATGTTTTATAGTTTTCAGCGTACAGATCTTTCACCTCGTTGGTTAAGTTTATTCCTAGGTATTTTATTCTTTTTGTTGCAATTGTAAATGGGATTGTATTCTTAATTTCTCTTTCTGCTGCTTTGTTGTTAGTATATAGAAACGCCACTGATTTTCGTATGTTGATTTTGTATCCTGCAACTTTACTGTATTTGTTTATTACTTCTAAAAGTTTTTTGGTGGATTCTTTAGGGTTTTCTACATATAAAATCATGTCATCTGCAAATAGTGAGTTTCTCTTCTTCCTTTCCAATTTGGTTCCCTTTTATTTCTTTTTCTTGCCTGATTGCTCTGGCTAGGACTTCCAATACTATGTTAAATAGGAGTGGTGAGAGTGGGCATCCTGTTCTTAGAGGGATACTTTCAGTTTTTCACCATTGAGGATGATATTAGCTATGGGTTTGTCATATATGGCCTTTATTATTATTATTATTATTATTTTTTTAAAGCAATGAGTTTATTTATTTATTTATTATTTTTTTTTGTGAGCAAGATCAGCCCTGAGCTAACATCCGTGCTAATCCTCCTCCTTTTTTCTCCCCAAAGCCCCAGCAGATAGTTGCATGTCATAGTTGCACATCCTTCTAGTTGCTGTATGCGGAACGCGGCCTCAGCATGGCCAGAGAAGTGGTGTGTCACTGTGCGCCCGGGATCCGAACCCGGGCCGCCGGTAGTGGAGCACACGCACTTAACCGCTAAGCCACGGGGCCGGCCCTGGCCTTCATTATGTTGAGGTACGTTCCTTCTCTACCCATTTTATTCAGAGTTTTTATCATAAATGGATGCTGTATCTTGTCAAATGCTTTCTCAGCATCTATTGAGATGATCATGTGATTTTTATTCTTCATTTTATTAATGTGGTGTATCACGTTGCTTGATTTGCAAATGTTGGACCATTCCTGCATCCCTGGAATAAATCCCACCTGATCATGGCGTATAATCTTTTTAATATATTGTTGTATGCGATTTGCTAGTATTTTGTTGAGGACTTTTGCATCGATGTTCATCAGTGATATTGGCCTGTAATTTTCTTTTTTTATGTTGTCCTTGTCTGGTTTTGGTATCAGGGTAATGTCAGCTTCATAGAATGAGTTAGGGAGCTTCCTCCCCTCCTCAATTTTTTGGAAGAGTTTGAGAAGGATAGGTATTAAGTCTTCTTTGAATGTTTGGTAGAATTCACCAGGGAAGCCTTCTGGTCCTGGACTTTTATTTTTTGGGGAGGTTTTTGATTACCGTTTTGATCTCCTTGCTGGTGATTGGTCTATTCAAATTCTTTGTTTCTTCTTGATCCAGTTTTGGAAGGTTGTATGATTCTAAAAATTTATCCATTTCTTCCAGATTGTCAAATTTGTTGGCATATAGCTTTTCATAGTATTCTCTTATAATCTTTTGTATTTCTGAGGTGTCTGTTGTAATTTTTCCCCTTTCATTTCTGATTTTACTTATTTGTGCCGTCTCTCTTTTTTTCTTAGTGAGTCTAGCTAAAGGTTTGTCAATTTTGTTTATCTTTTCAAAGAACCAGCTCTTGGTTTTATTAATTTTTTCTATTATTTTTTAGTCTCTATTTCATTTATTTCTGCTCTTATTTTTATTATTTCCCTTCTTCTACTGATTTTGGGCTTTGTTTGTTCTTCTTTTTCCAGTTCCTCAAGGTGCATTGTTAAATTGTTTATTTGAGATTTTTCTTGTTTGTTGAGATAGGCCTGTATTGTGATAAACTTCCCTCTTAGAACTGCTTTTGCTGTATCCCATAAATTCTGGCATGTTGTATTTTCATTTTCATTTGTCTCCAAGTATTTTTTGTTTTCTCCTTTGATTTCTTCATTGAGCCAATTGTGGCTCAGTAGCATTTTGTTTAATCTCCACATACTTGTGGCTTTTCTGATTTTCTTCCTATAGTTGGTTTCTAGTTTCATACCGTTGTGGTCAGAAAAGATGCTTGGTATTATTTCAATCTTCTTAAATTTATGGAGACTTGTTTTGTGGCCTAATATGTGATCAATCCTGGAGACTGTTCCATGTGAATTGAAGTGTATTCTTCACTTTTTGGATGAAATGTTCTGTATATATCTACTAGGTCCATCTCTTCTAGTGTGTCATTTAAGGCCAATGTTTCCATATTGATCTCCTGTTTGGATGATCTATCCATTGGTGTAAGTGGAGTATTAAAGTCCCCTAAAATTATTATGTTACTGTCTATTTCTCTTTTTATGTCTGTTAGTAATTGCTTTATATATTTAGGTGCTCCTGTGTTGAGTGCATAGATATTTACAAGTGTTATGTCCTCTTGTTGGATTGTTCCCTTGATCATTATGTAGTGCCCTTCTTTGTCTCTTTTTACAGTTTTTGTTTTAAGGTCTATTTTGTATGATATGTGTATTGCTACCCCAGCTTTCTTTTCATTGCCATTAGCATGCAGTATCTTTTTCCATCCCTTTACTTTCAGTTTGTGAGTGTCTTTAGGTCTGAAATGTGTCTCTTGTATGCAGCATATATATGGGTCTTGTTTTTTTATCCAATCAGCCACCCTATGCCTTTTAATTGGAGCATTTAGTCCATTAGCGTTTAAAATAGCTATTGATAAATATGTACTTACTGCCATTTTTAAACTTTTTTTCTTGGCGTTTTAGTAGTTCTTCTCTGTTGCTTTCTTCTTCTCTTGCTCTCTTCCCTTGTGGTTTGATGGCTTTATTTAGTAATATGTTTGGGTTCCTTTCTCTTAGTTTTTTGTGTATTTATTATAGGTTTCTGGTTTGTGATTACCATGGGGTTCGTATATAGTAACCTACATATATAGCAGTCTATATTAAGTTGATAGTCTCTTTAATTGGACCTCTGTCTGAAAGCTCTACTCTTTAATTCCCCTTCTCCCACATTTTATGTTTTTGATATCATATCTAACCTCTTTTTTGTGCATTTGTATCCATTACCCTCTTATCATGGAAATAGATAATTTTTCCTATCTGTGGTCTTCTCTTTTCCCCTTAAATAAGTCCCTTTAACATTTCTTGTAGTACTGGTTTCTTGGTGACAAACTCCTTTAATTTTTGCTTGTCTGGGAAACTTTTTATCTCTCCTTCCATTTTGAATTATAACCTTGCTGGGTAGAGTATTCTTGGCTGTAGGTTTTTTCCTTTTAGCACTTTAAATATATCGTGCCACTCTCTTGTAGCCTGTAAGGTTTCTGCTGAGAAGTCAGCTGATAACCTTATGGGGTTTCCTTTGTATGTAACTTGACTTTCTCTTGCGGCTTTTAGGATTCTCTGTTTATCTTTAATTCTGGACATTTTAATTATGATGTGTCTTGGTGTGGGCCTCTTTGGGTTTGTCTTGTTTGGTGCTCTCTGTGCTTCCTGTACCTGGATGTCTGTTTCCTTCCTTAGATTAGGGAAGTTTTCAGCAATTATTTATTCAAATAGATTCTCTGCCCCTTTGTCTCACTCTTCTCCTTCTGGGACACCTATAGCACAGATGTTAGTGCGCTTGATGTTGTCCCGGAGGTCCCTTAGACTGTCCTCACTCTTTTTAATTCTTTTTTCTTTTATCTGTTCAGCTTGATTGATTTCTTTTAGTCTTTCATCCATCTCACAGATCCATTCTTCTGTATCCTCTACTCTGCTTTTGAGTCTCTCTAGTGAATTTTTCATTTCCAGTATTGTATTCTTCATTTCTGATTGGTTCTTTTTTATATCTTCCATTTCTTTGTTGACATTCTCACTGAGTTCATCCATTCTTCTCCCAAGTTCAGTGAGCATCGTTGACACTCTTTGTTTGAACTCTCTGTCAGGTAGGTTGCTCATTTCTGTTTTGCTTAGTTCCTTTTCTGGGGTTTTGTCCTGTTCCCTTACTTGGAACGTATTCCTTTGCTTCCTCATTTTGTCTCTTTCCCTGTGCTTGTGTCTATGTATTAGGTAGGTTGGCTACATCTCCTGCTATCAGAAAGATGACCTTATATAAGCGATGCCTTAGGAGGCCTGGCAGTGTGCTTCCCTCTCCTCTCCAGTCGCAATTGTTCCAGGAGTAACCCCTGTGTGGGCTACGTGTGTCCTTCTGTTGTGGTGGGGTGTTCTTCTTGTACGTGCCCAGGGAGGCTGAGCTATGCCCCTGGCCAGCTGTTGTAATGCTCAGCTGCGTGTAGTTGTTGTGGGCCCTTCAGTCTCTTTATCGTGTGTGGGGTGTCCTAGTACAGTTGGCTGCAAGGTCTAATAGCACATTCCTGTTGCTGTATTTCTACTAAGTGAGTAGGCCCCCAGTGTGGCAGGCTGTTAGGCTCAGAGGCTTACAATTGGTGTAAGCCTCTAGCCTTTAGGTCCCTTGTCAATTCCCTGAGGATTGCAGCCTGGTGGGGCTGGCCTCAGGCATGGGAGCACCCAATTGTTTCAGGCTTTGGAAGGTGGGGCAAACCCCCTATGTGGGGCTTTGAGAAGCACAAGTCTTCTGCAGCTGACAAGCCCCACCGCCTACAGGTCCACACACACGGTCAACACAGTCCGGCCCCGTGTGCACGCCTCCACCTCCTGAAGTTGACCCAATCTATCCAAGGTGGGAGTCCCACACTCTCCACCACCACCCCCACACTCTCCTCCCACTCCTTGCACACACCCTGCCCTACAGAGGCAGACCCAGTCACCAGGCTGTGGAGGATCCAGGCAGTTCCCTTAACAAGCCCACAAGTTGCCTGAGGGCTTGTTGTTGGGTGGGGCCAGTCCCTAGGGTGGGCTGCTTGCCTTGGCTGAGCTGGATTAAATTGGTGCTCTAGTGGGTGGGGCAGACCCTGGGCTAGCAGGCCCCAGGTAGAACTCCAATGGCATCTGCCGGCCTCTGTGTCAGCATGCCCACACCAGATCACAACAATGGCTGCCCCCAATGTCCCAGTCCCTGGAGAGGTCTCACCTCTCACTGAGATGCACTCAGAGCCTATCAGGTGAGTCTCGTTTTCCCAAAGGGCTGTGTACCTTTCTTTCTGCTGATTTTAGGTTGCTTTCTGAAACAGGTGAGTTTGGGTGTGGGCCCTTTATGAGCTGGTTTTAATTTCTTTGTGAACTAGCTTTTCTGGGGGTACTCCCCAATGTTTTGGTAGCAAGCAAAGTCAGATATTATGCCACTTGTCTTGATTGTGCTGGGTCCACAAAATACCTACAGCAGGGGCACTACCCTGGTCAGGGTCCCGCTCCTCCAGGGAGGGCTGCGTACCTTTGGGCTGCTCTCAGGCCGTGAAGCGCTGCGGCTGGTGAAGGTGGTGTTTTTTCTCTCAAGAAGGGAATTTCTGCCTCTTCCACCTCAATTAGGATTGTCGTTTGTTGCAAGAGGTCCTCATATCCAGTTTTCATTTCTCTCTCAGGGGTAATTTTTCCAAGAGTAGTTGTAAATTGGCTGTGTCTGTGGGAGGAGGGGAGTTCAGAGTCTGCCTACGCCGCCATCTTGACTTCTCTTCTCTCCTTCACTTTGAAGGATAATTTCACAGGACACAGAATTCTAAGTTGGTGGGGGTTTTACTTTCAACATTTTATGTTTCACTGCACTCTCTTCTTGCTTGCATGGTTTCTGAAGAGAACTTACCCTTCTTCCTCTATAGACAAGGTGTTTTTTCCCTCAGACTTCTTTCAAGATGTTCTCTTTGTCTTTGATTTTGTGCAGGGTGAATATCATATGATGTGATGGTTAATTTTATGTGTCAACTTGACTGGGCCATGGTGCCCAGATATTGGTCAAACTTTACTCTGGATGCTTCTGTGAAGGTGTTTCTGGGACAAGATTAACATTTACATTGGTGGACTTTAAGTAAAGCAGATTGCCCTCCATAATGTGGGCAGGCCTCACCCAATCAATTGAAGGCTTTAATAGAACAAAGAGTGACCTCCTCCAAGCAAGAAGGAATTCTTCCAGCAGACTGCTTTTGAACTCAAACTGCAACTGTTCCCTGAGTCTCCATCAGATTTTGGACTCATCAAACCTCCACGAGTGCATGAGCCTTTTCCTCAAAGTAATATGTATTGCATCTTATACACACACACACACACACGCACACACACACACACCCTTGCACACATACTGCTGATTCTGTTTCTGTGGATAACCCTAATGAACACAGATTTTTGGTATCAAGAGTGGTTCTAGAGGAACAAAATCTTAAGAATGTCTTTTAATTGGTTCTGAAGTTTCTGGAATTGCCTCTCTAAGCTGATTAGATTTAAAGACAGTAATGACTCCATTTACAGTAGGAAAGAGAGTACTGATAGTCCATGACACGATGTGGCAACAGATATGCAAAATATTACCACTGGATACTCCTACTCAACACTTATAAGAGGCAAGAATTTAGGTGACCATGTCACCAGAACATTTTTGTCAAACTAATGAATATAATGAGATTGGCTCAGTCCATCACCAAATAGAAGTGGTATATATGAGATCGGGTCCATGTAGGCCCTGAAGGTGCAAGTAAGTTCCATGAAGAAGTGGCACAAATGCCCATAGTCCCCACTCCTGCTACACTACCTTCTCTCTCGCAGCCTGCACCTATGGTCTCATGGGGAGTTCCCTACAATGGGCAGAGAAAGAGAAGACTGGGTCCTGGTTTACAGATGGTCCTGCATGATATGCAGGCACCACCCAAAAGTGGACAGCCACAGCACTACAGCTGCTTTGTGGGACATCCCTGAAGGACAGTGGTCAAGGGAACACCTCCCAGCAGGCATAGCTTTGAGTAATGTACCTGGTTGTTCATTTTATTTGGAAGGAACATGATGGGAAACTTGGTGACAAGGATTCTGGTGAAGAGCTATGTGGATAGACCTCTCAGAATGAGTGAAAAACATGAAGATATTTGTGTCCCATGTGAGTGCTCACCAAAATGCTCTGACCTCAGCACAGGAGGATTTTAATAACCATGTGGATAGGATGACCCAGTCAGCCTGTTTCCTCAGCCACTTTGTCATCAGCCAATGAGCTTTTGAGCAAAGTGTCCATGTTTATGCATAGGCTCAGCAACATGGGCTTTCACTCTCCGAGGTTGACCTGGCTACAGTTCCTGCTGAGTGCCCAATCTGCCAGTGGCAGAGATGAACACTGAGTCCCCAGTATGGCCTCATTCCCCAGGGTGAGCAGCCAGCTACCTGGTAGCAGGTTGATCACATTAGACGAATTCCATCATGGAAGGGGCAGTGTTTTGTTCTTACTGGAATACACACTTATTCTGAATATGGATTTGCCTTTCCTGCACACAATGCTTCTGTCAAAACTACCATCCATGTAGTTACAGAATGCCTTATTCAACCTCATGGTATTTCACACAGCAGTGCTTTTTGTTATAAACTGAACTATGTCTGCTACTCCCCCTACCCAAATTCATATGTTGGCATCTAACCCCCAATGTGACCGTATTTGGAGATAGGGACTTGAAGGCGGTGACTAAGGTTATAGTAGGTTGGCTGGGCCCTGATCCAATAGGACTGGTGTCTTTACACTAAGAGGAAGAGACACCAGAGCTCTGTCTCTGTACACACAGAGGAAAGGCCATGTGAGGGTACAGAGAAAAGGCGGCCATCAATAGGTCAGGAAGAGAGGCTTCACCAAAACCAACCCTGCTGCCACCTTGATCTTGGACTTCTAGCCACCAGAACTGTGAGAAAATAAATTCTTATTGTTTAAGCCACCCAGTCAATGACATTTTGTTATGGCAGCCCCAGCAGACTAATACACTTCTGATCAGGGAGCTGACTTCACAGAATGTGAAGTGTGGCCGTGAGCCCATGCTCATGGAATTCACTAGTCTTACCATGTTCACCACCATCTTGCAGCAGCTGTCTGGAGATTCCACTGGAATGACCCATTGAAGACTCAGTTATAGTGCCATCTAGGTTGCAATACCTTGCAGGGCTGGGCAAGACTCTCCAAGAGGTTGTGTATGCTCTGAACTGGCATCCATTACGTGGTGCTGTTTTTCCCATCGCCAGGGTTCACTGGTCCAGGAAGCAAGGAGTGAAATAGGAGTGGCACCACTCACTACTACCTCTCTCGACCCACTAGCAAACCTTTTCCTTCCTGTCCCCACAACTTTATGCTCTACTGGCGTAGCAGTCTTAGTTCCAAAGAAGGGAATGCTTCCACCAGGAGACACAATGATTCCATTGAACTGGAAATTAGAAGTGCCACGTGGCCACTTTGAGTTCCTCATGCCTCTAAATTAACAGGCAAAGAAGGAAATTACTGTGTGACTTGGCTGATTGATCCCGACTATCAAAGAGAAATTGAACTGCTGCTCCACAATGGAGGTAAGGAGGAGTATGTCTGAAATACAGGAGACCTGTTAGGGTGTCTCTTAGTATTACCATGCCCTGTGATTAAATTCAATGGAAAACTACAACAACCCAATCCAATACAAATGGCCCAGACCCTTCGGGAGTGAAGTTTTGGGTTACCTCACCAGGTATAGAGCTACAACCAGCTGAAGTGCTTGCTGAGGGGAAAGGGAATATAGAATGGGCAGGGGGAAGAAGATGATTATAAATACCAGCTATGATCACGTGGCCAGTTACAGAAACAAGGACTATAATTGTCATGAGAATTTCTTCCTTCTTTCTTCCTTATAAAATATCTGTTTTCTTTTCTCTTTTATTTCCTCATCATGTAACATAAGATGTATTGACCATTTATCATAGTATTTAAGTGTTGTTAACTTTATATCATAGTATTTAAGTTACAGGATATCAAGGAGAAGAGTAAACATCACCCAAGAACTACTCATCCTCTTCTGGGAAAAAGAGTGCTTTTCAGTTGTACCTAGGGTAGTTGTATCATGTTAGGCATCAGTATGACCTTGTTATTATCTTTATTTGGATGTTAGTATGGCGTTAGGAAATGCATATGGGTGTCAAATTGACAAGGGGTGGACTTGTGATGGTTACTTCTATGTGTCAACTTGGCTGGGCCCTGAGGTGCAGATGTTTGGTCAAACACTTTTCTGGATGTTTCTCTGAAGGTGTTTTTTGGATGAGATTAACATTTAAATCAGAGAACTTTGGGTGAAGCAGGTTGCCCTCCATGATGTGAGTAGGCATCATCCAATCAGCTGAAGGTCTGAATAGAACAAATAGACTGGCCTCCCCTAGCAAGAGGGAATTCTCCAGCACGTTGCCTTCAGACTTCATCTGCACCATCAGCTGTCCTGGCTCTCCAGCCTGCTAGCCTACACTGCAGAGTTTGGACTTCCCAGCCTCCATAATTGTATGAGTCAAACCTTTATTACATAGATAGGTAGGTCCAATTGGATCTGTTTCTCTGGAGAATCTTGACTAATACACTTTCTTTCTCCCTCCCTTCCACCCTCCCTCTCTCCCTCCCTTCCTTCCTTGTTTCCTTCCTTCCTTTCTTCACCTTCTGGTATTCTCATTTCATGTATGTTACACCTTTTATAATTGTACCACAGTTCTTGGATATTCTGTTCTATTTTTTTAATTTATTTTTTCTCTTTGTTTTTCATTTTGGGGAGTTTCTATTGATGTATCTTCAAGCTCACTGATTCTCTCCTTCGCCATATCCACTGTACTGTTTAGCCCATCAAAGGCATTCTTCTCATCTGTTTCTGATTTCTATCATTTCCTTTTGATTCTTTCTTAAAGTTTCCATCTCTCTGCTTACATTACCCACCTGTTCTTGTATGTTGTCCACTTTTTCCATCAGAGCCCTTATCATATTAATCATAGTTATTTTAAATTCCTGGTTGATAGTTCCATGTCTCTTTCATATCTGAGTCTGGTTCTGATGCTTGCTTGACTCTTCCTACTGTTTTTCTTGCATTTCAGCATGCCCCGTAATTTTTTTGTTGAAAGTTGGACGTGATGTATTGGGTAAAAGGAACTGAGGTATATAGGCCTTAAGCGTGAGGTATTATGTTTATCTAGCTAGGAGTTAGCCTGTGTGCTATTGGTCATAGCTGTAGGTGTCAGAGACTAAAATTTCCTCTAGTGTCCTTGTTTTTGCCTTCCCTGTTGTCTTTGGGTTTCCTGGAGACTGCTTTAATAGAATATGAGCCTTGTCATTCTTTTCATTGCAATCCCTGTTATTATACAGGAGCCCTAATGATATAGTGGTCAGGTGTTGGGGAGGGGAAATGTTCTGTAGTCCTGTTTGAGGTCTCGATCTTTTAGTGGGTTTGTGCCCCTGGACTGTGACCTTCACAAGTGCTTCTCAGGTTTTTTTCCCCCTAGGTCAAACAGAATGGTTAGAGGGGTCTAGAATTGGGTATTTCCTCTCTCCCACATTGGTTAGGCTCTGGTAAACTACTTTTCCTTGAGGGCATGCCTTCAAGGACAGAATGCACAGGACGTATTTGTAAATGGTTACTCCCAAGCACCCCCTCCAGGAGCACGAGGGAATTTTTCTCTGATCCTTACCCTGACAGCCTGTTGAGGCTGCTAGAGATAAAACTCATGAAAGTGTGGGAGCCTCACTAAAGCTGGTCTCCCAAGAATTTTTATCTCTCAACCAGTCCCACTCAGCTCCAGCACAAGTGGTCAATTACTCTTTAAGTTTTATGACCCACTGCTGCTGGCTCCAGTGATGTGGTTTCTGGTCCAGGCACTTTGTGATTCTCTGTAGTTACCTGTCTCTCCAGTTTTGGGGGTGTTGGCATGTCCTGTGACCTCAATTCTCTGTTGGAACTAAGAAGAGTTGTTGACTTTCAGTTTGTTCAGCTCTTTTCTTGTTGTGAGGGTGGTAACGATGAGTTTTAAGCTCTTTATACGTCTGTTTGGAACTCCTGGGTCATTTCTATTTTCCAAACTGTCCATATATATCACATGAATCTTCAGTTTTAATTTTTTCTAGACCCCTCACATGGAGTTCTCCATCCTCCTCACATCTCTGATTGCTCTCTAAGCTAACTGCATACCTGTCATCCTGGGGCTTCCTTTCTCTCTTCTATTATTTTGAATCTCCTGTTTCTTAGATGTCATGTCTTCCTTTTTCTTGGTTTTTGCTCTCATTTTACTCTAAGTTAACATCTGTAATATGCCTTCACACATGTTTGACAATTTTGCTGTGGCTAAACTTGTAACTTTAAAGTAATTTTCCTCGATTTTTTTTCCCCAACCATAATGTTACCAAGGATTTCAATGACATTCTGAGATCTAACCTTATCTATGGAGTCTTTTTTTCCACTAGCAGTTGTTAGGATCTTTTCTTCATGCCTGGAGTTCTGACAGTCCTATCTGACGTATCTTACTGTGGTTCCTTTCTCCTGCTTTGGTTGGGCTCACCATTGGCCTTTCAATGAGAGACTATACGTCTTTAAGGTGCAGGGTATTTTCTCATTATGATTTTTGCATAATTTCCTCTTTTTTGTTTTCTCAGCAGGTGAGATAAACGGTTTCCATTGGTAGTGGTTTATTATACCCTCTTCACAAGAGACCACGTTTTTTTTTATGAGAAATATTCATTTGCTGTCCTATGGAAATTACCAGACACCAAATTACAAAATATGCACACAGAGTAAGAGCCCAAACTCTGATGAGACACCAAAGGAGGGATTCTGATAGAGAAGCTCATTTTCACCTTCACTCCATAATTTTCCAAGGGTTATTTCCAGAAATGTTAACCAATCCCAACACCTGCGAGAAGACAGAGAAGTGTTGTATTTTGTCTTGGACAACAAGTTTCAGGATTTTTTTCTCTTACACTCTTGAGTCCTTGGAAATTGCTGAAATAAGTACGCTTGTGCAGGCAGGAGAAAGTGGAGTGTGTTTCCTGCCTTTCAAGAGAACTTGAAGAGGCTTTTTATTTGAAGTTTTGAGGCACCATCTGTCAGTGCACAGTGTGCAATGGAATCTATGATATATACCTGACTGAAAATTAGCCCTTAACGTGCTTGCCTTTAAGGAACAACATCACCAGAGGATCAGTAAAACAATGTGGGACTCTTCTGGCACCTACAGCCTCTGCATATGTCAGAAGACAAAATACTTCAAACAACAGATCAAGTCACCCAGCATCTCTAACTCCTAAATTTCAGTTTGGGTGGACGTAACCCTTTGGGTTTTATTGATTTGTTGGAGTTTGAAAAACTTATTCTAAATATGAATCAGTTTTTCTTTTACATGCTACATGTACTTTCTCCAATTTTGTACTTTGCTTGTAATTGGGTATGCAGTTTTATACGTGCATAGACTCATTTTTCATTTTCTTTTTTTTTTTTAAGATTTTATTTTATTTATTCCCCCCCCAAAGCCCCAGTAGATTGTTGTATGTCATAGCTGCACCTCATTCTAGTTGCTGTATTTGGGACGGCGCCCTCAGCATGGCCAGAGAAGCGGTGCGTAGGTGCGCGCCCGGGATCTGAACCCGGGCCGCCAGCAGCGGAGCGCGCGCACTTAACCGCTAAGCCACCGGGCCGGCCCTCATTTTTCATTTTCAATTTTGTCAAATATTTTGCTTAAAAAGTCTCACCCACAATTTGTTTATGGGCATGTGTCAAAGGTTTATTTCAAGCCTATCTGAAGAGAAGAAGTTTATACCTAAGCCAATTCAAATATTTCTGTCTTAATGGATAGAGACTATGAAAAGATTTGTTGCTAATCATTGTTAAACTGAATACAGAAGAAGAATGTCTGGGGAAAGACAATTACATTTCTTGTGAAAATGCTTCAAGTTTATTTGGTTCCATCCAAAATTAATAATCAACTGAGCAGGGCTTCCAGAAGGAACTCTTAAACTTATTGCACTCTATCAGCATTTTATCCGGAATGCTGGTGTATTCCCAGAAGAGGTAGATGATTACACCAGATCACAAAAGTTCTTTCTCAGCTCAGAGTTAGTACAATTTTCTATATCAATATTATCCTTCATTTATGTCTAATAGTTAAATACTTTAAGTACATATTTACTTTATTTACTATATATTAATGTTTTATTGCAAATGGCAACAAACCAAATACTAATCATCTCAAGCCAGGAAAGGGAATTTATTGGTTCCCAAGAAAGGGAAAAATATCAGTGCGAAAGACACAATCGTCCAAGACGCGGAAGTGTAAAAGAGATTCCTGGGTGTCCTTTCTGGGAAGTGTTGGGCATTGTTTAGTGCAGAGTTCAGCAAACTTGTTTGTAGGGGCCAGATAGTGAACAGTGCAGGCTTGTGGGCTAAGACAAAATCAAGGAACTATGTAAGTCTTCACATAGCAAGAAGGAAAACACATTCCATATAGTTTTTATTGATGAAATTCAAAATTAATCCTAAAAACCAAGTCCTTTGCAAGGAGAACCTGGCACTGCCTCGCTTGCCTGGGCTCCCAGGAACTGCCCTCTCTTCCTTTGCCACAGGCCATTGCCTCCCTGCTTTCTGCAAAAAGGAGCCCCACACAAAAGGCCCAGTGCTCTGCAACACAGTGACATACCTAGAGGCTTGCCAAGTGCACCAGCCCCAGTCCTGGAGTGAGTTGTCTCCTCCCAGCAGCACCTCAGAACTGCCCAGGAGATGCTCCTTTGCAAGGCGCCCACGTGTGGAGAGAAGGTTGCCTGGCGGGGAGTGGACCAGGTTGCCTGGAGGAAGTGGGAGGGGAGGCGTCAAGGGTGGCAAGGGGCCAAGCACTGAGACCCAGGCATCTCCAGCCTCCAAAGGGATTCAGGCAGATACAGAAACAGAGGTGGCTGGAGGGAGAACACTTTCAAGCAAGGTTCCTGGGGCCCTTAACTGGATTCTGGAATTTCTCCCTACAAGCTGCTGCATCTGCATTTTCCCACCTTACTTGATGCCAACTCCACCCTTCCATATGCTCAGGCCAACAAATCCTAGTGTTTTCCTTGACTGCTGGTCTTTCTCTCACACTCTACATCCAATTAGTCAGGAATTCCTGTCTTCCTGGACCCTCAGGTGTCCCACTCTGATCAGACCCACTCTGATCTGTGCAATCTCTTTTCTCCTGCTCTCTGAACTTGGGTAAACAATTCTGATAAAGGCAAGATCAACTTAACCCAGGACCCTGGATTCACTTAGATTTTAGGGTTTGACAGTCTTAATCGCAGGATCATTGGGTTGGGCCACCTCTGCACCTTTTCTTTGGCTCAAAGTCAGCCTTTCCAGGCCTATCCTCTAGCTCCAACTAGAGGGCTGGGGAAGATTCACTAGGCAGGGCTTCTCTTGCTCCTTTGGGAGATTTCAGGCAGTGTTCCTAAATCCCCAGGAATCAAATTCGTCTTTTTGGACAAAAAGGTCCTTAGGTTTCTCCCTGCAGTAATCAGTGCCAGATCTGAAAGAGATCATCTAAGAGCGTTATTCCTTTGCTCAAATACACTTTTCCAGAAATCACATGATGACAATTTTCCCTGGAATCACAACCCACTTATGAGCAGCCTTTTTGTTGGCTATAATCTTCCTATTGCCATTTATTACCTGTGTGACCTACACTCTTTTCTGTATGGCCATGCTTTCCAGCTCAGGTGTGCTTTTCTAATCACAGAACTAGCAATAACAGGAGCCTTGCTGACACTTTTTGCCAACACTTGGACCCATCACCAGGCAAATGTCATAGGATTTGACAGGTAAAGGATCAAAGGACTGTCTCTGTTGCTTGGTGTTATGGACTGAATTGTGTCCCCTCCCAAATTCTTATGTTGAAGCCCTAACCCACAATGTGACTTTATTTGGAAGTAGGGCCTTTAAAGAGGTGATTATGGTTCAATGAGGTAATAAGGATGGGGCTCTAATCCAATAGGACTGGTGTCCATATACGAAGAGGAGGAGACACCAGAGATCTCTCTCCATACACAGAGAAAAGGCTCTGTGAGGATACTGCAAGAAGTCAAACTTCTCTAAATGCCAGAAAGAGAGGTCTCACCAAAAACCGACTCTACCAGCACCTTGATCTTGGACTTCTGGCCTCCAAAACAGTGAGCAAATAAACGTCTGTTGTTTAAGCCGCCCAATCTGTGGCGTCTTGTCCTGGCAGCCCAAGTAGACAAATATACTTGGTAACTGGGCTGCATTCACCTCATTTGGCTACATAATGGGAAGTTAAAATATCTTTTGGAGGAAGCACTATCAAATTTAAGGGTACGAACATGTGTCTTTCACACTGATAGTGCCTTCCTTAGTTACATGTATAATTAAGCCTGGGCCTGGGACCACAAGATCAGGCAACATGAAAAAAAATTGGAAAGCAGCAAAGATAAAAAGTTGCATAATTGCATCCTCTCCTCACCTTCAGATCTTAGCAAATTTTTCAGTGGAGTCTGCATGCTGTGTACCCTCAGACTCCATCTGAGTACATAATCATTTAAACAACAAAGCCAATTTTTCCAATTTTCGCCATCACGTGCTTGGAGAAACAGGTATTTGAATTACCCAGTCCCATTTTCATTGAGACCACTGTTTTGAAGATGATTAAGGTGTGGTGTGTCCATGTAATATTATGTTTCTTTGTCTTTTTTTCTGTGCCTAGAGTGTCCTCTTCACTCTGCTGGTCCACATTTGACCACAAACTGGAATCCCAGCAAATCTTAACTGCTTCTGGAAAATCTGGCCTAACATAACCCCAGTCTCCAACTTGTACAAAGATTAGTATGGTAATTAAGGAGAAAAATCCCCATTACAAAAACTCAACTAGAGCTGTGGATGATAATTATAAATGTCAACTGGTCTGTACAAGGTTTCTCTTCAGCACTAAGTGTATAGGCCTAGGCTAATTGATAGGGATCTTCAAGGTGCTCTTTACCCCCAGCTAATGGCCTCCTAAGAAGTTGTCATCAGCTAAAGGGATTTATGTGGTGTACTGAGGGGGAATTAGTCCCGAAGTAGATGAAAAGATAAGGATTCTATAAAACAGAAGTGTAATTCCACATGTGCTTAAGATACAGAAAGTTATAAGGAAAAGTCGTTTCCACTCTTACAACAGGATAAAAGCTGGACGATCTACAAAATCATGCCTGTTTTGAGCCCACCAGAGAGCTGAGGTTGCAAGGCCACTGGGTAAACTGAAGTCCAAAGGATGAAAACGCCCTACAAGAAGGGACACATGCATGAACCATTTCATCTTTGGCAGATAATGGAAGGGAAAGATGGCAGCCATATAAGTTGTTAAGAAGAAAATAACTGAAATTTTAACCATTTCTTAAAGACCAACTGTGGGCTATCCCGACCGTTCACAATCTCTGAGAGGCCCAGATACCCGGCAGGTTTTTGCCCATTTGACAGGTCTTTTCCCCAGGCCTCCACCAAGAGTTCACAAAAAAAAGGTGGTGGGGGGGGGACAGGGCAAGAGACTCTCTTGAGGTTGCCTCAGTGGTGCAGGCATGCAGATCGTGATCAGCCACCACTGTGTTAGAGGTACAAAACCTGATCACTTCTCCCATATGACACGAAAGTCATCTACCATTGACATTGGAGCAAGAAACCCTGCCAAGCCTTGGTCCCAGGTATAGGTCAGCTGCTTCTGGGGCAGGGTTAGAAGCAAAAGCTATCTACTACTCGATAAGGAGCAGGAGACTTGTTCTTGCCCAAGTCTTCCCATCATGGAAAGACAGAGGTTCATTACCACAAGAGGGAGATCACAGAAATACTGGGGTTAAGGCACAAATGTCCTTAGGTTTGGTACACAGTGCCTTCCTAAGACTGAGGCTAAAACAGGAGAACTGAACCCTCCCCTTTCCTCCATGATCCTTGGACTGAGAAACAAGCAAAAGCAGTCAAATGTACTTCTAGAGGAGAGGCAAGAGTGCAGCAAGAGACCCCTCTATGATGCAGGCATATTAGAGCTGAGAATGGGGCAGAAATACTCAGAAAAAGCCCTGTGGCACCCCAGGTCTCACACTCAGCACACAGTAATAGCAATATGCTGCTGAAGGAACTAGAAGCCTGTGGTGCACAGCAGCTAACTAGAGCAACAATAAAATCCAATGCCAGCTCAACTACTTGCTTGATTGACTCAAACACCTATACTAGTGGCCTGACAGAAAAACAGGCATCAGTACTTACAGGTATAAATACTGTTAACATAACTCTTAATTATCCTTTTTCCACACAGTGTCTAGCATTCAACAAAACCTTATAGGTGTTGGCCCAGTGGTGTAGTGGTTAAGTTCACATGCTCTGCTTCAGCAGCCTGGGGTTTGCAGGTTTGGATGCCTGGCACGGACCTACACACTGCTTATCAAGGCATGCTGTGGCAGGCGTCCCACATATAAAGTAGAGGAAGATGGTTACAGATGTTAGCCCAGGGCCAATCTTCCTCAGCAAAAGGAGGAGGATTGGCAACAGATGTTAGTTCATGGCTAATCTTCCTCACCAAAACAAACAAACAAACAAACAAAACCTTATAAGACACAGACATACACACACACACACACACACACACACACACACAGAGGCAGAAATTACTATTGTCATGAGATAAAGCAGCTATCAGAATGAGATGCCTAGAAGTTGGACAGGGATTTTAAAATACTATAAATTAATATGTTTAAGAATCTAATACTGAAATTCTTAACCAGGGTGATTGTGCTGTCCAGCTGGACATTTGGCAATGTCTAGAGACATTTTCAATCATCACGACTGGAAAGGGTGCTACTGGCCTTTAGTAGGTGGACTCCAAGGATGCTGCAAAACATCCTATAATGCACAGGACAGTCCTCAGCAACAAAGAATTGTCCCATCCAGAATGCCAAAAATGCCACCGACTATAAACGCCGATGGAGTGGAAAAGGTGGACTACATGCATGAACAGATGAAGAATTTCATCAGAGAGATGGAAAATATTAAAAAGAGGCAAATGATAGTAATATTTTTTAATGGCTTTTGAGATGAAAAACTTCTTCACTGGACTTACCCGCAGACTGGACATGGCAGAGGAAAGAATCAGTTACCCTGAAAATAGGTCAACAAAAATTGACCAAACTAAGATGCAAGGGAAAAAAATTAGTCACCAAAAAAATAGAGAGTGCAAAAGATGTTGACCAATATTCTCTAGTTCCACATTTGTATGATGGAGTTCCAGGAAGAGAAGAAAGAGAATGGGACAGAAGAAATATTTGAAGAATTCTGCAGAATTAATGAAAGACCAAAAAAAATTCCACATCTAGAAAGCACAAAGAACCCAAAGCACGAAAATAAAAGGAAAACACACTGAGATATGTCCTAATAAAGCTGCTGAACACCAAAGAAAAATAGAAAATCTTGAAGACAGTCAGAGAAAAGGAAACATGTAGCTGAACAAAAATAAGATAGACTTCTCATTGAAAACTACGCAATCCGGAAGACATTGGAGCAATACTGTGAAAATACTGAACAGAAAAATAATGTCAACCCAGAACTCTATACCCAGTGAAAATATCTTTCATAAATGAGGATGAAATGAAAAATTTTCAGACAAACATAGGCTGAAGGAATCCACTTCCATCAGACCTTCATTATGAGAAATGCTATCAAAATTCATCAGCCAGAAGGAACACGATACCAGATAGAAGTATGGATTTACCCAGGGAAATGATGAGCACAAGAAATAGTAAACATAAAAAGTCCATAAACATAAAAGGCATTTTTTAAAAATTTTAATCTCTTTAAAAGTAATTGACTGGGAGGACGAAGTCGAGATGGTGGCATAGGAAGACTCTGAACTCACCTCCTCCCACAGACACAGCCAATTCACAACTACTCGTGGAAAAATTACCCCTGAGACAGAACTGAAAACTGGATAAGAGGAACTCCTGCAACAAAGGACAATCCTAATTGAGGTAGAAAAGACAGAAACTCCCTTCTGGAGAGGAAAAATGCCGCCTTCACAAGCCGCCAGCTTCACCACCGCCTGGGAGCAGCCCAAAGGTACGTAGCCTTCCCTGGAGGAGCGGGGATACGAGCCGAGGAGCGCCCCTGCTGTGGGCATTTTGTGGATCCAGCACAATTGAGACACGTGGCATAATATCTGACTTTGCCTGATACTAAAACATTGGGGAGTACCCCCAGAAAAGCTGGTTCACAAAGAAATTAAAACCAGCTCATAAAGGGCCCACGCCCAAACTCACCCGTTTCAGAAAGCAACCCAAAATCACCAGAAAGAAAGGTGCACAGTGCTTTAGTGAAAAGAAACTCACCTAATAGGCCCTGAGTGCATCTTGGTGAGACGTCTCCAGGGACTGGGACATTGGCAGCGCCCATTGTTGTGGCCTGGTGTGGGCGTGCTGACACAGACGCCATTGGAGTTCTCCCTGAGGCCTGCTAGCCCAGGGTCTGCCCCACCCACTAGAGCACTGATTTAATCCAGCTCAGCCAGGGCAGGCAGCCCGCCCTAGAGGCTGGCCCCACCCAACAACAAGCCCTCAGGCAACTTGTGGGCCCGCATAGATTGGTGACTGGATTCTCTGCAGCCTGGCAACTGAGCCCACTTCAGTGGGGCAGGGCATGCCCCTGGAGCAGGTGGAGAGTGTGGGGCGGTGGTGGAGTGTGTGGGGCTCCCACCGTGGAGAGACTGGGTCCACTTCAGGAGGTCTGGGCATGCACACGGGGCAGGACTGTGTTGACTGTGTGTGTGGACCTCTGGGCGGCAGGGCTTGTCAGCTGCAGAAGACTTGTGCTTCTCAAAGCCCCACATAGGGGGTTTGCCCCACCTTCCAAAGCCTGAAACAATTGGGTGCTCCTGTGCCTGAGGCCAGCCCCAGCCAGCTGCAATCCTCAGAGAGCTGACAAGAGACCTAAAGGCTGGAGGCTTATAGCAATTGTAATGGCCCTGAGCCTAACAACCTGCCACACTGGGGGCCTACTCACTTAAAAGAAATACTGCAACAGGAATGTGGTATTAGAACTTGCAGCCAGCTGTGCTGGGGATCCCCACACCTGATAAAGAGACTGAAGGGCCCACAACAACTACAAGCAGCTGAGCATTACAACAGCTGGCCAGAGGCATAACTCGGCCTCCCTGGGCACCTACAGGGAGAGCAAACAGGCCACAACAGAAGGACACATGTAGCTCACATAGGGGTCACCCCTGGAACATTGAGAACTGAGGGAAGCACACTGCAGGCCTCCTAAGCCATCACTTACATAAGGTCACCTATCCAAGAGCAGGAGACGTAGCTGACCTGCCTAATACGTAGACACAAGCACAAGAAAAGAGGCAAAATGAGGAAGCAAAGGAATACATTCCAAGTAAGGGAACAGGACAAAACCCCAGAAAAGGAACTAAGTGAAACAGAAATGAGCAACCTACCTGACAGAGAGTTCAAACAAAGAGTGTTAAGGATGCTCACTGATCTGGGGAGAAGAATAGATGAACTCAGTGAGAATGACAACAAAGAAATGGAAGATATAAAAAAGAAACAATCAGAAATGAAGAATACAATACTGGAAATGAAAAATTCACTAGAGGGACTCAAAAGCAGAGTAGAGGATACAGAAGAATGGATCTGTGAGCTGGATGAAAGACTAGAAGAAATTACCCAAGCTGAACAAGTAAAAGAGAAAAGAATTAAAAAGAGTGAGGACAGTCTAAGGGACCTCTGGGACAACATCAAGCGCACTAACATCCATGTTATAGGTGTCCCGGAAGGAGAAGAGCGAGACAAAGGGGCAGAGAATCTATTTCAAGAAATAATAGATGAAAACCTCCCTAACCTAAGGAAGGAAACAGACATCCAGATACAGGAAGCACAGAGAGCACCAAACAAGACAAACCCAAAGAGGCCCACACTAAGACATATCATAATTAAAATGTCCAGAATTAAAGATAAACAGAGAATCCTAAAAGCCACAAGAGAAAGTCAAGTTACATACAAAGGAAACCCCATAAGGTTATCAGCTGACTTCTCAGCAGAAACCTTACAGGCTAGAAGAGAGTGGCACGATATATTTAAAGTGCTAAAAGGAAAAAACCTACATCCAAGAATACTCTACCCAGCAAGGTTATAATTCAAAATGGAAGGAGAGATCAAAAATTTCCCCGACAAGCAAAAATTAAAGGAGTTTGTCACCAAGAAACCAATGCTACAAGGAATGTTAAAGGGACTGATTTAAGGGGAAAAGAGAAGACCACAAATAGGAAAAATTATCTATTTCCATGATAAGAGGGTAATAGATACAAATGCACAAAAAGAAGGTTAGATATGATATCAAAAACACAAAAGGAGGGAGGAGGGGAATTAAAGAGTAGAGCTTTCAGACAGAGGTCAAACTAAAGAGACCATCAATTCTGTATAGAGGACTACTAAAACACTGAGAAAAAAAAAGTTAAAAAATGGCAGTAAGTACATACTTATAAATAGCTACTTTAAACGTTAATGGACTAAATTCTCCAATTAAAAGGCATAGGGTGGCTGATTGGATAAAAAACAAGACCCATATATATGCTGCATACAAGAGACACACTTCAGACCTAAAGACACTCACAAACTGAAAGTGAAGGGATGGAAAAAGATACTCCATGCAAATGGCAATGAAAAGAAAACTGGGGTAGCAGTACTCATATCAGACAAAATAGACTTTAAAACGAAAACTGTAAAAAGAGACAAAGAAGGGCATTACATAATGATAAAGGGAACAATCCAACAAGAGGATATAACACTTGTAAATATCTACACACCCAATGTAGATGCACCTAAATACATAAAGCAATTATTAATAGACATAAAAAGAGAAACAGACAGTAACACAATAAGAGTAGAGAACTTTAACACTCCACTTACACCAACGGATAGATCATCCAAACAGAAGATCAGTAAGGAAACATTGGCCTTAAATGACACACTAGAACAGATGGACCTAGTAGATATATACAGAGCATTCCATCCAAATACCAAAGAATACACGTTCTTTTCAAATTCACATGGAACATTCTCCAGGATTGATCACATATTAGGCCACAAAACAAGTCTCCATAAATTTAAGAAGATTGAAATAATACCAAGCATCTTCTCTGACCACAACGGTAGGAAACTAGAAATCAACTATAGGAAGAAAATCAGAAGCCACAAATACGTGGAGATTAAACAAAATGCTACTGAACAACGACTGGGTCAATGAAGAAATCAAAGAAGAAATCAAAAAATACCTGGAGACAAATGAAAATGAAAATACGACATGCCAGAATTTATGGGATACAGCAAAAGCAGTTCTAAGAGGGAAGTTTATAGCAATACAGGCCTATCTCAACAAACAAGAAAAATCTCAAATAAACAATCTAACAATGCACCTAAAGGAACTGGAAAAAGAGGAACAAACAAAGCCCAAAATCAGTAGAAGAAGGGAAATAATAAAAATCAAAGCAGAAATAAATGAAATAGAAACCAAAAAAACAATAGAAAAAATTAATAAAACCAAGAGCTGGCTCTTTGAAAAGATAAAAGTAATTGACTGGATAAAATAAAAAATTTTAAAGTGTAGTGTGGGGTTTATGTTGCATGTAAAAATGAAATGTATGATGACAACAACAGCAAGAAGGATGAGAGGGAGAAAATGGAAGCATTCTGTTGTAAAATTCTTACCCTGCACAGAGACAAAGAAGGACATTACTTTGTGATACAGGGATCATTTTTCAAGAAGATATAACCATTTAAAGTAGGTATCTAACCAAATAACAGAGCTTCAGATTATATAAAGCAAAAAATTAATAGAACAGAAAGGAGAAATAGGTAAGCCCAAAATCATGATTGGAGACATCAATGCTCCTATCTCAGTAATGACTATAACAAATAATCAAAAAAGTCAGGAAGCATATAGAAGACCTGAACAACACTGTTAACCATCTTGACTTCTGGAATGTTCCATCAGCTACAACATAATACATTTTGCACATGAACCATTTACCACGATAGACTGTACTCTGAGCTGTCAATAAAAATCTCAAAAATTTTAAAAGGATTGAAATTGTGCCAAGTGTGTTCTCTGACAACAAGGAAATAACCAGAAACCAATGACAAAAAGGTTTTAGAAAATCTTCAAATATGTGTAAATTAAACAACACATTCTTTAATAACTGTGGTCAAAGAAGAATTTCCCTTGTGGTTTACATGGAAAATTTTAAAATATTTTGAAGTGAATGAAAAAGAAAGCACAAACAAGCCCAATTTTTCTGATACATTCCCTAGCAGTCTTAGAGGAAAATTAAAGCACAAAGTGCTTCTATTGAGGGGGGAGAGGAGTAAGAAGGTCTCCAATCAAAGATCTAGGTGTCCACTCTAGGATACTGGAAAAGGAAGAGCAAATTAAATCTAAAGTAAGCAGAAAATAATAACATGAGAGCAGAAAAAATTCAACTGATATGTAGAAAAATGATGAAGATAAAATTAAAAGCCTGTTCTTTGATGAGAACAATGACATTGATCAACATCTAGCTAGACTTATCAAGAAAGAAAGAGAAATAGTACAAATAATCAATACCAGGAGTGAAAGATGGTACATTAATAGAGATCCTGCAGAACTGCATCGGCCAATACAGTAACTGGCAGCCACGTGTGACTAATAAGCACTTGAAATGTGGTTAATCTGAGTTGAAATGTACTTCAACTGTAAACTACACACCAAATTTTAAAGAGCTAACATGAAAAAAAAAAGTAAAATATCTCATTGATAATTTTTATATTGATTACCTGCTAGATGATAATATTTTAGATGTATTGGGTTAAATAAACTGTATCATTAATTAGTTTCATCTGGGTTGTAAAAGGGTTTTAGTGTAGCTACTAGAAAAATTATATGTGGCTCACATTATATTTATATTGGACAGAGATGTTATAGACCTTAAAAGAATAATACTGGAATATCATAAACAACTTTATGCCAATAAAATCAATAACATGACAGACGAATTTGTTGAAAGACATAAGCTATCGAAGCTCACTCAAGAAGAAATAGGAAACAAAAATAGTCCTATATTTATTAAAGAAATTGAATTTTCTGTTAAAAGCCTTCCCACAAAGAAAATTCCTGGCCCAGATTATTTCACTAGTGAAATCTATCAAACATTCAGGAAATAAATAATAACAATTCTATGCAAACTCTTCCAAGACTAGAAGAGGAAGAAATACTTCCCAATTCATTCTTTGAGGCCAGCATTCTGCTGATACCACAAGCAGACAAAGGTATTACAAGAAAAGAAAACTATGGGCCGGCCCCGTGGCTTAGCGGTTGAGTGTGCGCGCTCCGCTGCTGGCGGCCCAGGCTCGGATCCCGGGCGTGCACCGATGCACTGCTTCTCCGGCCATGCTGAGGCCGCGTCCCACATACAGCAACTAGAAGGATGTGCAACTATGACATACAACTATCTACTGGGGCTTTGGAGTGGGGGGAAGGAGGAAGATTGGCAATAGATGTTAGCTCAGAGCCGGTCTTCCTCAGCAAACAGAGGAGGATTAGCATGGATGTTAGCTCAGGGCTGATCTTCCTCAAAAAAAGAAAAGAAAAGAAAAGAAAACTGTAGACCAATATCCCTCGTAAACATAGATGCAAAAATTCTAAACAAAATCTTAGCAAATTGAATCCAACAATATATAAAAAGGATAATGCCTCATTCATAACTGGGGTTTATCTCAAGAATGCAAGATGGTTTTAATATTTAAAAATCAATCAATGAAATTGACAATGTCATATGACATTGACATACTGACAAACTAAAAATAATTACATATATATGATATACAAAATATATTTCAAATATATAATATATATACATAATCATTTCAACAAATACAGAAGAAGCAGTTGATAAATTAGAACATCCATTCCTAATGAAAGCTTTCAGCAAACTAGGAAGAGAAGAGAAATTCCTCAACCTGATAAAGGACATCTACGAAAAACCTACAGTTAATATTTTACTTAATGGTAAAAGACTAAATGCTTTCTACCTAAGATTAGGAGGAACACAGGGATGTCTACTCTCACTACTTTTAATCAACATTTTACTGGAAGTTCTGGCCAGTGCAATCAGGCAGGAAACAAGAAATAAAAGGCATCTAGATTGGAAAGGAAGAAGTAAAACCGCCTTAATTCACAGACAACCTGATCATCTATGCAGACCATCCAATGGAATGTACAAAACAAAAATCTACTACAACTAGTAACTTGTTTCAGCAAGGCTGCAGGATACACAATCAATATACAAAAATTAATTGTACTTCTATATGTTAGTAACAAACAATCAGAAAATGGAATTTTTTTAAATGCCAGTTACAACAGAATCAATATATGTGAAAAACCTATGTGCTGAAAACTACAAAACATCGCCGAGGGAAATTAAAGAAGACTTAAATAAATGGAGAGACATCCTTTGCTCACGGTCCAGAAGACTCGATATTATTAAGATGTCAATTCTCCTCAAATTGATCTATAGATTCAATGAAATCCCAAGCAAAATTCCAGAAAAATTGTTTGTAAAAATTGACCAATTGATTCTAAAATTCATATGGAAATGCAAAGGACTTATAATAGGAAAACAACTTTGACCAGGGAGAACACATTTTGAAGGCTAACACGACCGAATTTCAAGACTTATAAAGCTACAATAATCAAGAAAATGTGATGTTTGCATCAAAATGGACAAATGGATCACCGGAAAAGAATAGAGTGTCCAGAAATAGACCCACATGTATATGGACAACTGATTTTTGAGAAAGGTGCATAGGCAATTCAGTAGAGAAAGGATAGTCTTTAGAGCAAATGGTGCTGAAACTATCTATCTATCTATCTATCTATCTATCTATCTATCTATCTATCATCTATCTATCTACCTATCTACCTACCTACCTATCCATCCATCTACCTATGTGTCTATCTATAAAAAGAACTTTGATCCGTATCTCTCAATATATACAAAAACTAACTCAAGATGGATCAGAAACCTAAAAATATAAACTCTAAGATTATAAAACTTCTAGAAGAAAGCATAGGAGAAAAATCTTTTTTAACTCCTACACCAAAAACACGATCTATACAAGAACAAATCAGTAAACTGGACTTCATCAAAACTAAAAACTTCTGTTCTTTAAGAGACATTATTAACAGAATGAAAAGACAAGCCACAGACTGGGAGAAAAGATTTTCAAAGCATGTATCTGACAAAAGACTTGTATCCAAAATATATTTTTTAAAAACTCTTAAAACTCTGTAATAAGAAAAAAAAAACCCACAATGTTTAAAAATGAGCAAAAGATTTCAGCAAACACTTCACAAAGTAGATAGACATGTGCCACATAAGCACTTGTAAAGGCACTCAACATCATTAGTCATTAGGGAACTGAGAATTAAAACTGCAGTGAAATGCCACTACAAACCTACTAGAATGGCTGACATTTAAAAGATCGACCATACTGAGTGTTGACGACGCTGTCGATGAACTAGAACTTCCAAACCCTACTAATGGGAATGTAGAATGGCATAACCACCTTGGATAACAGTTTGGCAGTTTCTTTAAAAGTTAATCATACACCTAACATGATGGCTGGACTCCAGCCATTCCACTCCTGGATGGAGAAAAGAAAGCATATGTCCATACTAAGACGTGTACATGGATATTTATAGCAGCTTTATTTTTAATAGCCCAAAACCGAAAACAACCCAAATGCCCATCAACAAGTGAAGGGATAAACAAATTGTAGTACAGCCATCCACTGGAATTCTAGCAATTAAAAGGAATGAAGTGTTATTGATACATGCAACGAAATGAACGAATTTCCAAATAATTGTGCTGAGTGAAATAAGCCAAATAATGAAGTACATAATGTATTGTTTCATTTATATAAAACCATTAAGATTATAAACTAATCTATAGTGACAGAAAGCAGATCAGTGGTAACCTGGGGAGAAGAGGAAGGGACTACAAAGGGGCACAAGGTAGCTTCTGGGGGTGATGGACATGCTCACCGTCTTGATGGTGGTGATGGCTTCACTGGTGTATATATTTGTCAAAACCTATGAAAAAATACATTTTTAATATGTGCAGTCCATAGTGCGCTTATTACACCTCAACAAGTAATTTATTTTAAGGAATAGGAAACAGATCGGGGTGGGAGAATGCTTCCCCTGAAAAATGTCCTTTCCTTTCTGCTTCCTCCTACTTGCCTTCCGGCTACAGGATGTTTTTCTCTGTGCATGTTTGGTTGTCTTTGGACCTGACCTTGTCTGGAGTCCCGGTACCTGCAGCTTCTGGCTCTGCGCGGATCCCTGTGCGCCGTTCCCGAGGTGGCCACGAGGAGGCGACGTGGTCCCGCCCGAGAATGGTCGCCTTTTCCTTACTTGAGTTGGCAGAAGGGAAGGACGTCACCCGAATTACATTTCCCCAAACTTTGCACGTCAAAAGCGAGTGGTGCTGGAACAGAGTCACTGCCGCCTCGGGGGCGTCCTGGGTCATCCTAAGGCCCGCGCTGCCCAGACTCCGAGGAGCAGGCTGTGGACGCTCAGCCGCCCCACTTTGGGAGGACGGGAAGGCTGGGGAAAGGGGACGAGAAGAAAGAGAGCGGGGAAGGTGGAGAGGAGACGAGAGAGGGGTGTGCAATGGAATGGGAGGAGGACTACAGCGGGCGAAGGAGGGAGAGGGAAGAGGAGGAGGAGGAGCGGGAAGAGGAGGAGGAGTTGTTACATTCCCGGGGTAGTTCTGTTCACTGGCCCCCCTCACTCCAGCTCCCACCACCACCACCGCATCCCCACCTCTCCCCTTGGGCTCTCAGGCTCAAGGCGCTTTCGCCCCTCAAGGACAGTCTCTCCACCCATCCTAGTTCTGACCTCAGTCGATTCTCTCCCTGCCCCTTGTCACAGCCCGGTTCTCCAGGTTTCCTGGCCTGTTCCTCCTGTGTTCTCACAACATCCTTTCAGACAGATTCCTTTTCTTCTTAATTCGGCCAGAGTCCATATCTGTTCCTTGCAGTCATGAACCTCGACTGAGCTTCAAGTTCTCCCCGAGGATGCTTTGTGTTGTTTGTTACCGCTCATCTTCTTGGTTTCCCAGGAGGAAGTTTCACCGCCTCCCCAAACTTTGAGGAGAACGACTTCCTTTCCATAACACGGGTAGCCCCTCTGCCTCCTTCCTCCTTGATTCAACCCTCATCCAGTCTCTTGGGACAAAAGACCTCTTCCAGCGACACTGGGCGTCTTTCTGACTCTGTTTTTTAGCCAGCAGCGTCTTTCTTCTTTTTTTTCTTTTTTTCCTGTTAATGCTGATTTTCCAGTTCTGTGTATTGGATAAGGGAGGAGGTGGCTTTGGGACACAATGAAGAAGTAAAGGAGAAATGAAATACACAGATTATGATTTTGAGACATAATATGAATTTATATCTATTATACATGGAACTATTTAGTGTGGTGGTATTTTGTGTACATAAATACAGCGTACACTGTTAAGACAACTTGGGTACACATACCCTAAGACACAGCAATGAGTGGTCTTGGTACCCCGACATGTGTACATTTTTTTAAATCCGTGCAATTTCCGGGTCATAATATGTTGAGAGTTGGAATGGAATTGACTTGGCCAAGCTCTCAGAAAACAGTCTGTGGCTGTGTAACTGTCAGAGCCCTGCCTTGTGGCCTCCACAGCATGTCGTTGATTTTGAGTTGCTACAGGTGAGTATGGTCTGGCTTCTCTGAGTGTTTGATATGAACGTTAAACATGCTTGATTATCTTGTATAGTAAATCTAACAAATTTATGTTTGCTGTAAGAAAAAATTACAACAAAAACCTCCAGAGGTGTACAAAGAAGAAAAGGAAATTTCCCCTGCCTCCCAATCCCGCTCCACGGCTGACACACCAGTATACATGTAGAATGTGTAGTAGGTGGTGGTGGCTTTGGGATGTGATGGGTGCTATGTGGCCAAGGGACCCAGGAAGTCACAAGTCCTGCCCTGAGGACTTCCCTGCCCTCATCTGCCCTCTCTGGGCAATGGGAAAAGTGTGAAGGCAACGAAAAGGAACGTAAGGCTATTATTTGCAGAAATTTCAGCTCAGGACAGGAGGCTGGTAAACTGAGGCAGAATATGTGGTTTATGAGGGAGGCTTCAAGGGCTCTTCCCTGGCCCTAAGCGCAAGAGTGGATTTGACATCATTTTCTGAGGTGACAGGAAGTCAATCCAAGGAGAGGGGCCGAGAGGAAGCAAGACGGTCGACCACCCACGCAGGTCAACCGTACTCGTCTCGTCCGATGAGTAGAAGAAATGTCTTGGGATTGTCGGCAGGAACTAGGGACATTGAATGAGCGCTGATCCACCCACTGTGGGGAGCCGCAAGGGGCGGTCCCCGTGCGGGTTCCATGGTGTAATGGTGAGCACTCTGGACTCTGAATCCAGCGATCCGAGTTCAAATCTCGGTGGGACCTTGGCCTTCCCTTTAGGACGACGGCCGTTTTTTACTCCTCAAACGAGGTGTGGCGCCCCCCTCGCGTCCTGCTGTCGGGAGAGGAAGGGTCTGGTCCCGGGAAGGCAGCCCCGCGGCCCCGCGCTGCTCCGGTCGCGCCTCCCTCCTGCTCCCGCCGCCGGCCGCGCCTCGCCTCCGTGTCCCCCGCGCTCTCCCGTCTCCTCCTCGGGAGTCGGGGACCTGGACACCGGGTTCTGCGAAGGGCCGGGTCCACAGGGACAGGGCAGGCGTATCGGGTGACCGAGGCTGCGGTGCCCCCGCTGGCCCCGTGCAGCTCTGCACGGCGCTGGGCCTCGGGGGCCCCGGCCCCGCCGCCAAGGGGCCCGGCGACCGAGCCAGTGCCACCCCCTCCTGGGGGTCACCCTCGGGCCTCGGGGAGGGCGGGCAAAAGGCAGAGGCGGCGTCCACTCCGTCCCGCACCACGAGGGGTCTTCGCACGGCCCGTCTCGTCGCCGGACCCGTCGTCTCCGGGAGAGGAAGAGTCCGCGGGAGGCGCTGTGAGGCGGCGGCGGGCGCGGCCATTGGCGATGGTGACTGAGTCCTGGGGTCGGCGGTTCGAGACCTGAGTTGGAAGCTCTGTAATTTATTTCAACGGCCTATTTCAGTCAGAATTTTCATTTATTCTATCCTAACTGACTGAGATTTCGGTCAGAATTTCTAGCTCCTAAGTCTCCATCGGACGCTCAAGGCCGCCGTCACACTCGACTTCGGAACCTGACTCCAGGGACTCTCCTCCTTCCGTCCCCGGCTCCGCGGGAACCAGGACTCCGCGCCCGGGATCCCCGCGCCCGTGGAGACCAGGGCTCCCTGGCCCGCGGCCGAAGGTCAGCCGAGCCGGAGCAGCTCCGAGCCCCGGGCCCGCGGGCTCCCCTCCGTCCCGCCGCGCCTCGGCTCCGCGGGGAAGACGCCCGAGCCCTCCCGCTCCGTGGGGACGCGCGGGGCAGGGCGACGACGGGCCTGCTCGGCGAGCCACGGCGCTCTCCTCCGGGCGCTGCGGGGCGTCTCCGCGTTTCTGTTCTGGAACTTTCGGCGGTGACAAGGGACGGGAAACCGTGGCCGTCTGTTGGAGGCTCCACTTCGGAGGACGTGAAAAGAAAGAGGCGTGGGGCCGCACACGAGAGCCGAGGAAGGGCGAGAGGCAGGGCAGGGCGGAGAATGGCCCAGAAGAAGGGAGAAAGCAGGGCATGGGCGGGAGAGGAGCCGGGCGACCCCAGCAGCGGCATCGGTCGCTGGGTTTGGGCGACGGCCGCCCCGTCCCGATCCGCCCGCGACGCCGGCTCCGCCGGAAATCGCCAAGCTGCTGGCTGGCCTGTGTGCTCGCCAAGTTTCCTTGCCCGGTGGGGTCCGGAGGGGTGAGCAGGGCCAGGTCGGTTTGCACGTGGGCGGAAGCCGAGTCAGGGGCCTCGCCGGCTCCCGCGGAGATGAGCGGCGGGTAGGGAAAGGCGCCAGCTCCTTTTCCCTTTGCGGGCCGGTCTGCAGGGCCTGGGGTGGAAGACTTGAAAACCCGGCGGCGACAGGATTGATTTAGAGATAAGGAGATAGCCAAATAGTTGGTTACGGGAGTTGGAAGTGGTTATCCCTGGAGAGAGGAAATGTGAGAGGGGATTGGGGGCTACTGTTTTCCATAACAAGCTTTTGGGCATATGTAACTTTGATAAAAATTTATACTAAATAAAAAATAATGATTTCTTTCTACCTATGATCTTTTTAAAGTGCGTCTGGTATTTTGAATTTAAATTTTTATGTAGCCGTATGTATCACCCTAAAGATCCTGGGTTTTGTGTCATGTGTAGAAATGTCTTCCACCATAAAACTATAAATTTTTATTGGGGGCAGTGTTGACGTAAGGAGTTGGATCATCATTCCCCTTTTAATGAGCTGAAGAGATGAGCTAATAAACTTTCAGATCCTCCCCACCCAGGAGATTCCAGCTGGAAGGAGAAGATTACTTCACTCTCCCTAGGAGGGTCCACAGCCACTGAAAAGTATCACTGATGTAACTTAAAATCAGTTTCATCACACCAAGTCTTGATGCAGTGTCACTCCCAAAATACAAGAGCTAGTGCTCAGTGACTATATATATGCAAAGTGCCATGTGCCAGGCATGTCTAGAAGCGTTACACGTAGTTTACTCATTTAATCCTTACAACAGGCCTATATCGTATTATCACCCTCATTTTATGTATGAGAAAACTGAGACAGGGAAAGGTTGAGTAACCTGCCCAGTCACTCAGGCCACTGAGCGGTATTTGAAAGCGGGAATTTGAGCCCAAGGCAGCCTGGCCCCAGAAGACATGCTCAGAACCACTGTGTTTATACTGCTCCTAATAAAAGAGAATCACAAATGGTAAAAATGCTTGACAAGAAATTTAAGTCTGTATATTTCTTTTGGGAAAACCAAACACTGAGGAGGAATCATGTAACAGGCATACAACTGTCCTAAAGATCCTCATGACCCATCTGCCTCCCAAACATCCTCCATATCCCAACAGCTGCTCCCCCCAAATCTTCAACTTAAACACAATTCCTGCCGGAACTGGGTTTTTCTTCCCCTTTACCTTTCCTCTCACCTACCCCACACCTCTTCCATATCTATTCTGTTCTTTTCCTTCATTCACTTTTTAAATTTAAAAATATGAAAAATACATAAAGAAGAAGATAAGCAGTCACCTGCAATTAACAAGCAGTCCCCTGGATTAACTAGTTAATGTCTTTACGTATTTTTCTTCAAATCTATTTTTTATGTTAGTCTATGT
This sequence comes from Diceros bicornis minor, assembly GCF_020826845.1. Lineage (NCBI taxonomy): Eukaryota > Metazoa > Chordata > Mammalia > Perissodactyla > Rhinocerotidae > Diceros > Diceros bicornis. The sequence goes on from NC_080743.1 coordinate 53,617,288, forward strand.
TTTTTCAAAAATTATACCTGCTTATTATACAAAACTCAAATGCTACAGAAAATACAAAATGTGTAAAATTTTGAAACATCTTAAATTCAAAAATAACTTTTGTTAACATTAGGTAAATATTGATGGAGTCATTTTTGGTATAACTACAGAGAGAAGACTATACATAAATATGCTTTTATAAAATTGAGCTCTTATAGATTCTATTTTTTTATTTAAAATTATTCAATTTAATAGTGCAGGAATTTGAAGGAAAAGATACAAAAACAAAAATGAAGGAATTGAACTTCCAATCAAAGTGTTCACCACAAGAGAGATACTTTTCTAAAAGAACACTCCAAGGCCAATAATAATGATGATTATTATTGCTAAATTAAAGTAAGACATTAAAATTTGGAATGATTTTTCTTATTACTTTTTTAAAATCATATTTCCTAGGGTGTAATTGGTAAATAATACAATGCATCCATTTCAAGTTCGATGACTTTTGACAAATGGGTGCACCCATGTAACCACTACCCTGTTCAAGAAGAAGGAACGTTTCCATGACTCCAAAGTGTCCTCTTGTCCCGCTTTGCAGTCAATCCCCCCACCACTCCCTGTCCCAGGCAGTCAATGATCTAGTGCCACAATTATATTCATGCACCTCTTGGTGGACGTTTGAATTGCTTCCAGTTTGGGGACTGTTATAAACAAAGCTGGTATGAACGAGTCCCCTTTGTGGGCATGTGTTTTACAAATTCCATTTTAAATTTTTTATTCCTCAACGCCAACTTATTTTGTGAATGGATGTTACATTCACATATACAAAATTCGCTCAAATGTTACAAAGGCCTGAAGCAGCAGTCCACACACTTTTCTTTATATTTCCTAATTAAGGGGGAAAAAACTTATCTTGGAGACTTTCCCATCGGGACACGCTTGGTATAAGCCACACACATACACTATGCTAGGTGGATCATTAGATTATCCGTTTAAACTATTTTGAAACCGAAGGAGCCTGGCCCAAGGTCAAACAAAAGGCAAGAGGCGGCGCCAGGACTGGAAGGGAGGCCTCCCAGAGGTCGCGCCCCTAACCACAGGCTGAACTTAATCCTAACGTCTTTGTAATACCCGCGGTGTGTCTGATAGGCCTGGAAACCGATATCCAAGCAGTTTCTGGTCACAGTGCTGGTCTGGTCCGCTCCTTTTGGTCAGAAGCTCCTCGATCAGGGATCCGGAGCATAACAGGGCTGACAGCCTCAAGACTGAGGAAATCCGTTGAACACTCTAAACACCCACGTTTTCTCATCAGTAAGGCACTGAAAGTTGGCTTCGGTCTTGGTTCGGATAATTTATGTTTGAGCAAGGGGACCTCCCGCTACTGGGGAGAAGAGAAGTTCACGGCTCTTCTTCATCAAACTAGATAAGTCCGTAGGACGTAGGACCTCTCCTTTCAATGTCCTGAATACTCGATCGGCATCCTGTGCTGCTTAGTCGGTTTTCTCCGGACCTGCCCTTGTGTACCACCCGCACCCCACCGCCACCGCCACCGCCACCGCCACCCCCAGCCCCGCGCGGGTCTCGGTAGCTTCTGGGGCCGAGCGGATCTATGAGCGCCGTCCCCGAGGTAGCCACGAGGGGGCGCGATAGTCCTTCCCGCCGCGGTCCCGCCTTTTCCGTTTGGCCAGGTAGTTTCTATTTGCCGGGACGTTGTGGATCAGAGGCGAGAGTGAGCGAGGTAAGAGAACAAACACATCTTGGGAAAGAGGTTAGCAAAACGCCCACAGCTGCCAACACTGGATCTGGGGTTTTCTTCTAAATTGTAGTTCGGTTGTTGCCGAACACAAAACACAGGTTCGTTTACCTGCCGCACAAGAGGGCCAATAACCGGAACGCCAGGCTTGTGGCCAGGCAAGAGGTTCACTATGGAAAGGCAGCCAGAGGAGGAGATGGGAGTTAAAACTGAGATCCACCTCTTGGAAGGGAAAAAGGTAGGGGTTTTCATCTGGGGCTTTAGGTAGGGGAGGGGGAGCATGTGCTGGGGTTTTAGGCAGGGGAAGAGGAGTATATGGCCTTGCTGGTTGGCGCCTTCCCATCAGCCCGTGTTTGGCCTTGAACACTGAATTTCTTTTCCCTTGACTGTTTTGGATTTTTCATCTTCAGGCTGCGTTTGGCCTTGTGAGGCGGAATCTTGATGTCTGGACCTTGACTTTCTGGGAAAGACAGCTCACTCACACACTAAGGAGGGACAGAAAGACCTGGTTAGTTTTGAACAACAGCTGATTATGCTGAGTATGCACAGCTGCAGTTAGCAAAGCTTATCTCAAAGGTGTTTTTTTCCTCTTCTTCTAGCCCAGGGAAGATTTTTCAGCTTCTTCCTTCTCGATTTCACACTATCCCGGCACTTTTCGCATAGGGGAAAAAAACAAGTTGCTTCTGACAGTGTGGGGCCTGGTGGTGGTGGTGGTGGGGTATTTACTATTCTGACTGCCATTTGAGGAGAAGGGATACTAAGGAAGCTTCCTAATTTGCCAGGCTACTGAAGCACGGCAGGTGCAAATTGGAGGCTGAGAGCTCACTCCTGTCGTCTGCCTGTGGAGGTAACAAAAGAGGGCCTGAGAGAAGAGGTAGGGGAAAGAGGAAGCTGGAGGCAGAAGTATGAAGAGGCTGCTTTGGGGTGGGAAGGATGGGTGGGGTGGTATCTAGGGAATTGGCTAGCAATGGCCCTGAGGTGTGGAAGCGAGACATCAAGCAAGGCAGCTGACACTCAAGTACGCAAGTCAGAGGAAAGATTCGATATTTAAAGGACAGGAGATGGGTAGGAAGGCTGCCTAGTTGCAGCCTCTGGCAAGATGGGCAGATGAGAAACTGGTCACGGCTCCTCCCAAGACTTCCTGCGGTACGTTCCTGGGAGGATCACAGGCATCCTGGCAAGACTCAGGTCCGACTGCGGTTCTGACCTGCGTGCCCTATCCGTACAAGATGTCCCGGGCACCAGGGCAGAGCCGTTTCCCCACGCAAGATAAGCGTGTTATGTTTTCAACTGAACGAGGAGGGGAGAACACTTAGAACAGCTATAAGTAGTTTTTGTCTCACACCAATGAGCTGAGTGAGTGCGCACCACCGCACCCCAGCACTCCTAGGAACTCTACCAATGTTCCCGTGAAGCTTAGGGTGTGAGAGCAATACCAATGTTCCCGTGAAGCTTAGGGTGTGAGAGCAAGGCGTCGTGGAAAAGCTGCCCTGTCCTAGATAGGGTTCACTGGAACTGAAAAGCGCATAGCGACTGCTGGACTGACACGCAGGCTATAAGTTTCCTCCGTACACGGTGCTCTGTAAACCCTCGGAAGCGCGGGCGCACATGGGGTAAATACACCGAACACCACTCCGTCTGTTCTCTGCACAGCAAAAAAGCTAGGGGAAAGCGCGAACGCAGTCCCCCACTACCACAAATTATGCAGTCGAGTTTCCCACATTTGGGGAAATCGCAGGGGTCAGCACATCCGGAGTGCAATGGATAAGCCTCGCCCTGGGAAAACCACCTTCGTGATCATGGTATCTCCCCTGCCAGGTAAGTATGAGAAGCGCCCCCGCCGCCCAGCTGCAGCCTCAGGTGCCTTGCACTGTTCACACACGGTCACTCTGCTCCCCGAACCCTACCCCCCCCACCCCCACCCCGAGCCTCCCTAGCCCTTCCACACAGCTAGCACACGCAGTTTCAAGCAATAGCCCTGGACTCGCTCCCACAGCACGGGAGATCCTATCGTGTTTAAGCAGCAGATGCCGAAACAGCAGCCTCTGCGCTGCAATATCTACATAGGACACGCCCTGTCAGTGACGTCACGGCAGTAGCCCTTCCCTCCAGAGCGCGCCCCGCCCTCGTCCGCTCCTCCCTCCTCCCGTGACCTCCAGCCGGTGAATCCCCGAGCCCGCGGCCTTTGGGGACGGTGACGTCGGCCTCTCCCTCCTTCCCTGCCGCCCCCCAACTCCTTGGGGCGGCGCGCGAGGTTTCTTAATCCTTGTCCTGCCGAGCGCCTGTCTGGCGGTCGGCTGAAGCCTGTGCACCTTTCTTGAAATAATGGCTTTCCGTTACAGGGGAAACCGGTTCCTTTCAAATCCACTTATCTTTGTGATGTAGCGCTGCGTGTGTGTGTGTCTATTAAAACGCATTAAGCATCACGACTGGCAGGGAAACCTGTTCCGTTCTTGAAAGTTCAATTTCATTCATGGAAAATTTCATTCATTTTACTTTCAATCTTTAGGTGTGGAAAAGTGTTTTGGATTTTTTCCCCCCATTCCCTTTCTGGGACGCGTGTTATTGTGAACAAATAATTGGGACCCCTCTCCCGGGTCTAACAGGCGAATCTAGCAAGCAAGCTGCAAAGGCTTAGAGTGAGGGCAAAATCTACTCTGTACTGTGCCGCAGCCCTGGAGGTCATCTTAAGCCTGTGTCAGAATGACCTGGCAACCCTTCACCTCATGACCGGAGACGCTAGCGGGAAGAACCTCTGCACCCAGAAGAGATGGAGTACCTAGCTCTCGTACCCTGTAGCTACATTCTTAGGTTGAGGGGATAATTAGCAACCCTAGTCCTTGCCCCCCTCCACACATAGAGAACATCAACATTCCGGGATTTATAACCAAGAAATTCTTGTTTTATAATCTAGAGAAAAACCAGACCTACCCTGCCACGGAGGAACAGATAACGGTGTTTGATTGTTGGCTTATATAACTGTTGATGAGTAAGCCCCTTTCCGCACGTGTATATTGCCTTGTAAAAACGCGTATGAAGTGTACTCAGATCTGTAGACTTCGGAGCAGTTCCCCCAGGACTTGCTGTTTCCTGGGCTCGAGTCCTCACCCTTAGTTATTGAATAAACTCTTTCAAATAGCTTTTATCAAGATTCTTTATTTCAGTCGACATTATTCATGTTTGGATCTCCTGGGCTCATCCAGTTTCCAGGTCCACTTTCCTGAACTTGAACCCGGGTACCTGAGGGTTACTGTAAATATTCAATAAGACCTTCCAGCCTTGTTCCCAACACAGACATAGGTGAAAAGAAGTTGATCTTGTCAATTTGCTGTTTTCTTGTTTAACCTGAGGGGTGACTCAAGGGTCACAAGGATTTATGAGCTTGTTTTACAGAAGAAAGAGAATGACTTCAAGGAAGTCATTCCTTGGGATCACCATCATTAGGATCACCAGATAACCAGCCCCCAGCTGCCCTTGACGCCCAGAAGTCAGATTGCCCAATGGCTTATCTGGAGTGAAAGAAACCCGGGATTACCCCTTTGTTTCTCCAAAACTCCTCCTGCCAAGCCCCTTAGTTCTGTAAAACCCCCTGCTTTCTTCTCTTGTTAAGGCAGATTTGAGAGAACCTATCCTCTCGCCTCCTCGTTTTGGCCAATTCGAATAAACCTTTCTCCATCTCCCAGTACCCGATGTCTCAGTGATCGGCTTAGTGTGCGTCGGGCACACGAATTTGAGATTAAGAGGTTCGGTATCAAACTGAATGCCTGTTTTTACTTCCTGGCTCTTACTTTGGTTTCTGGGAAACGTTGTTGACGTTATCCTCCAACTCTAATTTTTTTTTCTTGTTTCTACTATTGTGGCTTTAATATCCAAGTGTTACATTTTTCTCTAAGTGTTCCTTTCTTTCTTGCAACCAGTTCTAGTTTCATATTTTCATTATCTCTGCGACTATTAACTATGGGGTGTTCTGTTGTTGTTGTTGTTTTCTCCTGGAGAAAAAAACTTTGTGTTTCCAAGGAGAAGTAAGCATCTGCTACAGCACATCCTTCCAGGTTATCCAATTCTAGCTCTGTTCTGTTGACTTTGAGCTTTTTAGTGATTCTTTGGAAATTGATGTTTACTGATGGAAATGTAAATTTGTCCTTCCTGGTAGTTATCATAATTTACTTCCTCCCGCCAGAGAATGAAAGAGTTTAGTCTCCATTTGCAATTCATCTCCATAGTCCTTTACTCCCAAGTTCTTTACTTTGTGTTGTTTTGACTCTCCCTTTGCACAGATTTTAACATCCATCTGCTACCCTCTATCTTATGAGTAAAATACATCCTTTAACACCTGCTCATCATTATAACTATGTGAGCCACGTTAGTACCTCTTTCTGAAAATTATTTTTTAACGCTTCTCCTTGCGTATGTTCCATATGCTACCAGTTGCACATTTTAGGAAGTTCTCTCTGTCACATTACACATATTACATTTGTACTGGATATTCTCTGGCCTTCCAGATTCCCTCTCTTACCTTTCTCCCCTGATCTGTGTGCCTGAGGCTGACCCCCATAGCCAGCATTTCCTGGTCTTCCTTGCCCTCTGGATCTGGGTGGGTGCAGCAAATACAAGGAGATCAGAGAGGAGGGGAGAGAGGTCAGGGTATTTTTAAAGCCCCCAGCAACCTCCCTGCCAGGCCTCAGTTTGCTGTCACTCATTGATTCTACCTCCAAAGACTATGGTCCTGTCTAGTGATCCTCCCCTAGATTACAGGTCTCCTTGGCTCTGGTAACTACTCTTTTCTCTTCCTATTGCTATGGAATGAAATGTACCCCCCTAAAATTCATATTTTGAGGCCCTACCCCCCAATGTAATGGTGTTTGGAGATAGGACCTTTGGGAGGTGATTAGAATTAGATGAGGTCATGAGAGTGGGGCCCTCATGACGGGATTAGTGCCCTTATAAGAGACACCAGAGAACTCCCTCTCCCCCGGCCCCTCGAAGGGGAACAGAGTGTGCCACTCCAAAATGTGCCACTTTGGCATGTGGATTGTTTTGAGCTGAAGGTGGTTGTGACCCAGCAGACTCAGGAAAAACTTACCTCTCCCTTAACTGCGTAAAAGAATTTAAATAGGGGGCTGTACCAGAAAGAGAGCTATTACCAGAGAGAACTTTTTTTATCTGAAAGACTTATCTGCCTGGCAGGGCAAACATCTCATTAGCAAACATCTGCTCTTCTTATTGTTCTGTGAATGACCCTCCTCCCCTTTGAAGCCCCAGGCCCCTATCCCATCCCTTAGCTCAGGATGACATATGAGCCTCAATTGCCTGACTGCCTTTGAGTCTCATATTTTTATGGGGCTCCTGAAGGTACAAAATTTGTGTTTCCCCTGTTAATCTGTCATCTGTCGATTTAATCTTTAGATCAGCAAAAAGCCTAGAAAGGAAGAGTGGAAAATTTTTCCTCCCCAACGCCATTTCCCCTTCCTCCTCCTCCTCAAAGAAGTGGTCCTGTGAGTACACAGCAAGGTGGTGGCAGCCTACAAGTCAAGAGAAGAGGCCTCAGAACAAAACTGTAGGGGAGGCTAAACTTTTCCTCTACCTTCTTATTGTCTCTGGCTGGGCCTGAGAATGAAGTTGACATAAGACAGATTAATAGTAGAAAAGCATACAAATATTCTTACACATACATGGGAGCTTTCAAGGAAAATAATGACCCCAAAAGTGCTGAGGACTAAGGGCTTATGTACTAGGTTGAACAAAGTGTAGTAATTGTGAAAAAGTAACCAAAATATCTGGGGACGGTAAAGGAAGATAAGGGTTATTTTAACTAGAACATTTTTGGCCTTGGTTTCTAGTTATTTCTTTGTTGTCAGAGAACATACTTGTCATGATTTCAATCCTTTTACATTTTGGAGGTTTTTATTGACAGCTCAGAATATGGTCTATCTTGGTAAATGGTTCATGTGCAAAATATATTCTGTTGTAGCTGATGGAGCATTCCATAGGTCAAGCTGGTTAACAGTGTTGTTCAGGTCTTCTATATGCTTCCTGACTTTTTTGACTACTTGTTCTAGTCATTACTGAGATAGGAACATTGATGTAGCCAATCATAATTTTGGACTTACCTATTTCTCCTTTCTGTTCTATTACTTTTTTTGCTTTACATAATCTGAAGCTCTGTTATTGGGTTAGATACCTACTTCAAATGGTTATGTTTTCTTGAAAAATGATCCCTGTATCACGAAGTAAGGCTCTTCTTTGTCTCTGTGCAGGGTAGGGATTTTACAACAGAATGCTTCCATTTTCTCCCTCTCATCCTTTTTGCTGTTGTTGTCATCATACATTTCATTTCTACATGCAGTATAAATCCAACGTTATACTTTAACATCTTTTGCTTTGTCCAGTCAATTACTGTTAAAGAGATTATAATTAAGAAAAAATGCCTTTTATGTTTATGTACATTATTACCATTTCTTGCGCTCATCATTACCTTGGGTAAATCTATACTTCTATGTGGTATCATGTTCCTTCTGGCTGATGGACTTCTGATTGCATTTCTCATGGTGAAGGTCAGATGAAAGTGGATTCCTTCAGCCTATGTTTGTCTGAAAAGTCTTTACTTCATCCTCATTTTTGAAAAATATTTTCGCTGGGTATAGAATTCTGGGTTGACATTATTTTTCTGTTCAGTATTTTCACAATATTGCTCCAATGTTTCCTGGATTGCATAGTTTCGGATGAGGAGTCTGTAATCTATCTTATTTTTGTTCAGCTGCAAGTTTCCTTTTCTCTGACTGTCTTCAAAATTTTCTATTTTTCCTTGGTTCAGCAGCTTTATTAGGACTTTCTTCAATGTGTTTTCCTTTTATTTTGGGGTTTATGCTTTGGGTTCTTTGTGCTTTTTATGGTGTGTTTTCTTGCCTTTCACGAATTTTGGAGAATTCTTCAATATTTCTTCTGCCCTGTTCTCTCTCTCTCATCTTTCTAGAACACCAAGTATACAAATGTGGAACTATAGAGTGTGGGTCAACATCTTTTACACTCTCTCTTTTTTATGTCACTAATTTCTTTCCCTTGCATCTTAGTTTGGTCAATTTATATGGACCTATCTTCAGGGTAGCTGATTCTTTCCACTGCTGTGTCCACTCTGTGGGTAAATCCAGTGAAGAAGTTCTTCATCTCAAAAGTCATTAAAAAACATTACTAGCATTTGCTTCTTTTTAATATTTTCCATCTCTCTGATGAAGTGCTTCATGTGTTCACACATGGAGTCCACACTTTCCACTCTATCAGCATTTATAGTCAGTGGTATTTTGGGCACTTTGGATGGGACAATTCTTTATTGCGGGAGACTGTCCTGTGCATTACAGGATGTTTTGCAGCATCCTTGGAGTCTACCTACTAAATGCCAGTAGCACCATTTCCAGTCTCCAGACATTGCCAAATGTGTAGCTGGAGAGCACGATCACTGTGGTTAAATACGAGAGCATTAGATTCTTAAACATATTAATTTATAGGATTTTAAAATCCCCATCCAACTTCTAGGCATCTCATTCTGATGACTGCTTTATCTCATGACAATAGTAATTTCTGCGTGGTTGTAATAATTTTTTCAGGAATGCTAGACACTGTGTGTAAAAGAACAATTGAGAGTTATGTTAAAAGTATTTACACCTGCAAGTAATCATGCGTATTCTTCTGTCAGGCCATTAGTATAGGTGTCTGAGTCCCAATCAAGCAGTTGAGCTGGTGTTGGATTTTATTGTTGCTCTAGTTAGCTGCTGTGCACCACAGTCTTCTAGTTCCTTCAGGAGAGTATTGCATTTACTGTGTGCTGAGTGTGAGAGCTGGGGTGCCACAGGGCTTTTTCTCAGCACTTCTGCCCCAGTCTCAGCTCTAATATGCCTGCATCATAGAGGGGTCTCTTGCTGCACTCTTGCCTCTCCTCTAGAAGTAGATTTGACTGCTTTTGCTTGTTTCTCAGTCCCAGGATCATGGAGGAAATGGGAGTTTTCAGTTCTCCTGTTTTAGCCTCAGTCTTAGGCAGGCACTGTGTACCAAACCTAAGGACATTTGTGCCTGAACCCCAGTGTTTCTGTGACCTCCCTATGTTGGTAATAGACCTCCACCTTTCAGTCATGAGAAAACTTGGGCAAGAACAAGTCTCCTGCCCCTTATCCAGTGGTAGACAGCTTTTGCTTCTAACCCTGCCCCAGCAGCAGCTGACCTGTACCTTGTACCAAGGCGTGGCAGGGTTTCTTGCTCCAACATCAAAGGTAGATGACTTTTGTGTCATCTGAGAGAAGTGGCCAGGTTTTGTACCTGGTCGACTTCCCCCTGGGCGACCTTCTCTCCACATGTGGGTGACTCTCAAAGGCATGTCTCCAAGACGGTTAAGAGGTGGTGCCCAGACGAGACAATGTCTCCGGGACTGGGACTGGTGGACTTGGCTTCCATCGCAGCACGTCAGTGTCTCACAGGGCGTTGGGCCTGTGACTTGGCCTCCTTTTTGGAGAAAGCAGGGAGGGAACGGCCTGTGGGGAGGGAAGAGAGGGCGGCACCAGGGAGCCCAGGCAAGCAGGGCAGTGCCAGGTTCTCAATGCAAAGGACTCAGTTCTTAGGATTACTTCTGAATTTTTTCAATAAACGTATATGGAAATGTGTCCTCTTTCTTGCCATGTGAAGACCTACATAGTATCCCTGATTTTGTCCTGGCTCACAAGCCTGCACAATTCACGATCTGGCCCCTACAAACAAGTTTGCTGAACTCTGCACTAAATAATGCCCGACACTTCCCAGAAAGGACACCCAGGAATCTCTTTTACTCACTTCCGTCTCTTGGATGATTGTCCTCACAACCAATAAATTCACTTTCTCGGCTTGAGATGATTAGTCTTTGGTTTGTTGGCATGTGCAATAAAACACTAATACCTACTAAGTAAAATAAATATGTACTTAAAATATTTAAATATTAGACATAAATAAAGGATAATATTGAAATAGAAAATCATACCAAATCTGAGTTGGGAAAGAACTTTTGTGATCTGCTGTGATCATCTACCTCTTCTGGGACTACATCAGCATTCTTGATAAAGTGCTGATGGAGTGCAATAAGTTTAAGAGTTCCTTCTGGAAACTCCGCTCAGTCGATTATTCATTTTGGATGGAACCAAGCAACCCGAAAGTATTTTCACAAGAAGTGTAATTGTCTTTCCCCAGACCTTCTTCTTCTGTATTCTTTTTAACAGTGGTTAGCAACAAATCTTTTCATACTCTCCATCCATCAAAACAGAAATATTTGAATTGTCTCGGGTATAAACTTCTTCTCCTGGGATTGGATTGAAATAAACCTTTGACACGTGCCTGTAAACAATTGTTGGTGAGACGTTTTAAGCAAAATGTTTGACTATATGAAAATGAAAAGTGAGTCTATGAACATATAAAACTGGATACCTAATTACAAGGAAAGCATGAAAACTGGAGACAATACTTACAGTATACAAAAGGAAAACTGATTCATATCTAGAATAAGTTTTTCAAACTCCAACAAATCAATAAATCCCAAAGGGTTACGTCCACCCAAACTGAAATTTAGGAGTTAGAGATGTTGGGTGACTTGATCTGTTGTTTGAAGTATTTTGTCTTCTGGCATATGCAGAGGCTGCAGGTGCCAGAAGAGTCCTACATTGTTTCCCTGCTCCTCTATTGATGTTGTTTCTTAAAGGCAAGCACATTAAGGGCTAATTTTCAGTCAAGGAAGGCAATGATATCACAGATTCCACTGCACAATGTGCACTGACAGACGGTGCCTCAAAACTTCAAATAAAAAGCCTCTTCAAGTTCTCTTGAAAGGTAGGAAACACACTCCACTTTCTCCTTCCTGCACAAGTGTCCTGATTTCAGCAAGTTCCAAGGACTCAAGAGTGTGAGAGAAAAAGTCCTGAAACTTGTTCTCCAGAACAAAAATGACACTTCTCTTTCTTTTAGCAGGGTACTGGGATTGGTTAACATTTCTGGAAATAACCCTTGAAAAATTATGGAGTAAGAGTGTAAAAGAGCATCTCTATGAGAATCCCTCCTTGGTGTTTCTTCAGAGTTCAGGGTGAACTCTGTGTGCATGTTTTAAAATTTAGTATCTGGTAATAATTTCCATAGGACAGCAAATGAATATTTCTCATGAACAAAACTTGATTCTCTGTAAAGAGGGTATACTAAACCACTACCAATGGAAACCATTTCTCTCACCTGCTGAGAAAACTAAAAAGAGGAAATTATGCAAAAATCATGATGAGAAAATACCCTGCACCTTAAAGACGTATGCTCTCTTGTTGAAAGGCTGATGGTGTGCCCAATCAAAGCAAGAGGAAGGAAGCACGGTAAGATACGTCAGGTAGGATGGTCAGAATGCCAGGCAGGAGGAAAAGATCCTAACAGCCTCTAGAGAAAAAAAGACTCCATAGAAAACGTTAGGTCTCAAAATCTTATTGAAATACTTGATAATATTAATGCTAGGGGGAAAAAATGTAGGAAAATTACTTTTAAGTTACAATTTTAGCCACAGCAAAACTGTCAAACATGTGTGAGGGTGTATTACAGATGTTTACTTAGAGTAAAATGAAAGGGAAAACCAAGAAAAAGGAAGACACGACATCTAAGAAACAGGAGATTCAAAATAATAGAAGAGGGAAAGGGAGCCCCAGGATGACAGGTATGCAGTTATCCTAGAGAGCAATCAGAGATGTGAGGAGAATGGAGAACTCCATGTGAGGGGTCTAGAAAAAAATTAAAACTGGGGATTTGTGTGATATATATTGACAGTTGGGAAAATAGACATGACCCAGGAATTCCAAACAGAGGTGTAAAGAGTTTCAAACCCATCACTATCACCTTCACAGCAAGAAAAGAGCTGAACAAACTGAAAATCAACAAATCTTCTTAGTTCCAACAGAGAATTGAGGTCACAGGACATGCCAACACCCCCAAAACTGGAGAGACAGGGAAATATAGAGAATCACAAAGTGCCTGGATAAGAAACCACATCACTGGAGCCAGCAGCAGTGGGTCATAATACTCAAACGGTAATTGACACTTGCTGGAGCTGAGTGGGACTGGCTTGAGAGAAAAAAACTCCTGGGGGCCCAGCTTTAGTGAGGCTCCCATACTTTCATGAGTTTTATCTCTAGAAACCTCGACAGATTGTCAGAGTGAGGATCAGAGAAGGGTTCCCTCGTGCTTCTTGTTGGGGAGGGGAAAAGTAACCATTTACAAACATACCCAGTGCATTCTGCCCTTCTTAAAATGCCCGCCCTTGGGGCTGGCCCAGTGGCATAGTGGTTAAGTTCATGTGCTCCACTTCGGTGGCCCAGGGTTCGCTGGTTTGGATCCCAGGCATGGACCTACGCACCGCTCATCAAGCCATGCTGTGGTGGCAACCCACATACAAAATAGAGGAAGCCTGGCACAGCTGTTAGCTGAGGGACAATCTTCCTCAAGTAAAAAAGAGGAAGATTGGCTACGGATGTTAGCTCAGGGCCAGTCTTCCTCACACACAAAAAAGGGCTTCCCTCAAGGAAAAGAAGTTTGCCAGAGCCTAACCAATGTGGGGGAAAGGAAACACCAGCCCCCATCTAGCCATTCTGTTTGACCAAACGGGGAAAAAAAGCTGAGAAGAAGCACTTGTGAAGGTCACAGTCCTGGGGCACAGGCCCACTAAAAGATCGAGACCTCATACAGGACTACAAAACACTTCCCTCTCCCAACACCTTACCACCATATAATTAGGCTTCCTGTGTAATAGCAGAAGATTGCAATGGAAAGAACGACAAGGCTCAGACTCTATTAAAGCAGTCTCTAGGACAACCCAAAGATGACAGGGAAGATAAAAACAAAGACACTAGAGGAAATTTTAGTCCCTGACACCTACAACTACAGCCAGTAGCACACAGCCCAACTCCTAGCTAGATAAACAGAACACCTTGCACTAAAGTCTATATACCTCAGTTCCTTTTAACCAATACATCTTGTCCAGTTTTCAGCAAAAAAAAAATTGCAGGTGTACTAAAATGCAAAAAACACACTTTAAAGAGGGTAGGCAAGCATCAGAGCCAGACATGGATATGACAGGGACTTGGAATTATCAGACCAGGAAATTAAAATAACTATGATCAATGTAATAAGGTCTCTAAAGAAAATTGGACAACATATAAGAACAGATAGGTAATGTAAGCAAAGAAATGGAAACTCTGAGAAACAATCAAAAGGAGAGGTGACATCAGCATCATGGTGGAATTTGTTGTTCCCTTTGTCTCTCCCCTCTAATTTACAACTAAATAGACATTCATTAACCAGCAGAGGATTCTCTGCACAGCACAAGAGGACATCTGAGAGATCCATACAGCCACGCATCTCGAGGTGAGTGGACTGGATCTCCCAGAGGCAGTGGAACTAGGTGAGTGAGCCAGGTCACAGATACACAGCGTAAGAGGAGGCCAGGGAAGCCCTGCCTGCGTGAATGCTTTCAGAGTTGTAGCTCGGCCTGCGGGAGTGCCCACCATGCCACGGCAGCCCTGCCGGTGGGAACGCTATACACCAAGTGGTGGTGGCTCAGCCCCTGCGAAGGTGCCTACCTGCTGAGTGCAGCACAGGCGAGAAGGTGCCCTGCCTGCTCAGAAGGCACTTTGCCCGTGGAGCACAGCAGCCCACAGGACCTGCTAAGTGGCAGCTCAGCCCCTGAGTAGGCACCCCTCCCATCTAGCACAGAAGCTCAATCGGTCCCCTGCGGAGCCCTGTGGGCCCGCCAGCTCAAGAGCTTCCTCACCACTGAGCATAGAAGCCCTGCCTATGGTGCATGAGCTGCCCAGCCAGGGTAGAAGCCCTGCCCACATGAGCGCAACCTGCAGAGTGGCTGCAGCCAGCCCCTGCAAACGCAGAGCAGCCCTACCCGCACAACTTCCAGCAGACAAGGTGGGATCAGAAAACACAGCTCCTGCTGCCCCCCAGCAGTGGCAGGTGGAATCTGTGACCTGACACTACCACAAATGTACTGGCAAATGATTAATTCATTAAACACCATGAAGAACTACAGTAACACTTCAGAGAAGAAGGAAAATGACAAGGCTCCAGAAACCAATCCTGAAGTCACAGAAGATTACAATCTAAATGACAGAGAATTCAAAATAGTTGTCACAAAGAAACTCAATGAGTTACGAGAAAACTCAGAATGACTGTTCAATGAGCTCAGGAATAAAATTAATGAGGAGAAGGAATTCTTCACCAAAGACATTGAGACTCTAAAAAACAACCAAACAGAAACTTTGGATATGAAGAACGCAATTAACGAGATAAAAAATAATCTAGAAACCGTAAAAATACAGCTGATGTTATGAAGGACAAAATTAATGAATTAGAGGACAGAAATATAGAAAGGCTTCAAGTAGAGGAGGAGAGGGAACTAAGATTTTTTAAAAAATAAAGAAATTCTTTGAAAACTAGCCAATTCAATTAGGAAAGGCAATATGAGGATTATAGTTATTCCAGAGGGAGAGGGAGGGAGAAAGGAGCAGAGAGCTTGTTCAAAGAAATAATAGCTGAGACTTCCCAAACCTGGGGAAGAAACTGGACTTACAAGTACATGAAGCCAATAGAACTCCTAATTACATCAATGCAAAAAGACCTTCTCCAAGGCATGTAACAGTAATACTGGAAAAGTCAATGACAAGGAAAAAAAATATTCAGGGCAGCAAGGCAGAGGAAAATAACCTTCAAAGGAGCCCCTAACAGGCTTTCAATGGATTTCTTGGCAGAAACCTTACAGGCTAGGAGAGAATGGAATGATATAGTCAACATACTGGAAGAAAAAACTTTCAGGCAAGAATTCTCTATCCAGTGAAACTATACTTCAGATATGATGGAGAAATAAAAGCTTTCCCAGATAAACAAAAGCTGAGAGAGTTCATTACCACTAGACTTCCCCTACCACAAACGATGAAGGAAGCCTTCCTACCTGTAACAAAAAGCAAACGTTTACAAAGCTTTGGGCAAGGACATAAATAGACAGACAAAAGCAGAAAATTGCAGCTCTCTATCAGAACAGGTTAGCAAACACTTAATTGTAACATAAAAGATAAAAGGAAGGAAAGCATCAAAAATAATTATAAAAACTTCAGTTGGGTCACAAACTCACAACACAAAAAAGAATAATTTGTGACAACGATAACTCAGAAGGGGAAGAGGAAAGGGATGGAACCTGCTTAGGCTAATGGAGAAAAGAGGCTATCAGAAAATGGACTGTTTCATCTATGAGGTCTTTTTATACAAACCTCATGGCAACCACAAAGCAAAAGATCAGAGCAGAGACACAAACCATAAATAAAGAGAAAACTGAGAAAACTATCACAGAAAACCACCAAAGTGACATGGCAGTCAGAAATACAAGGGAATAGAAACACTGGAAATACAGAACACCTGGAAAACAAGAGCTAAAATGGCAGTACTAAGGCCTCATATAGCAATAATCACTCTAAATGTAAATGGATTGGATCCTCCATTCAAAAGACAGAGAGTGGCTGGATGGTTTAAAAAAACAAGACCCAACAATATGCTGCCTCTGAGAAACACATCTCAGCTCTCAAGACAAACATAGGCTCAGGCTGAAGGCATGGAAGACGAAACTCCAAGCAAATGGCAAGCAAAAGAAAGCAGGTGTAGCCATACTTTTATCCGACAAAGTGGACTCCAAGATAAAAAAGAAAATGAGACACAAAGAGGGGCACTATATAATGATAAAAGGGACATTCCACCAAGAGGACATGACACTTATAGATATATGTGCACCTAACACGGGAGCAGCAAAGTATATAAAGCAACTACAACCACCTAAAGGGAGAAATCGACAGCAACACAATAATAGTAGGGGACCTCAACACCCCACTTACCTCAATGGACAGATCATCCAGACAGAAAGTCAACAAGGAAGCAGTGGCCTTAAATGAAAGACTAGACTGGAAGACTTGATAGATATGTATAGAACATTCCATCCCAAACCAGCAGAATACACATTCTTCTCAAGTGCACATGGTCCATTCTCAAAGATAGACCATATGTCAGGAAATAAAGCAAGCCTCAATAAATTGAAGGAGATTGAAATCATATCAAGCATCTTTTCCAACCACAATGCTATGAAACTGGAAATCAGCTACAAGGAAAAAGCTGGGGAAGGCGCAAATATGTGGAACTTAAACAACATGCTACTGAACAACCACTGGATCAATGAAGAAATCAAAGGAGAAATAAAAAAATACCAGGAGACAAATGAAAACGAAAACACAACATACGAACTCTTATGGGATGCAGCAAAAGTGGTACTAAAAGGGGAATTTATAGCAAACAGACCTAGCTCAACAAACAAGAAAAATCTCAAATAGCTAATCTTAAACTACACCTAACTGAACCAGAAGAAAAAGAACAAACAAAGCCTAAAGTCAGCAGAAGGAGGGAAATAATAAAAATTAAAGCAGAAAGAAATGAAATAGAGGCTAAAAAAAAACAACAACAATAGAAAGGATCAATGACACAAAGAGCTGGCTCTTTGAGAAGATAAACAAAATTGAGAAAGCCTTAGCTCACTAAGAAAAGAAGAGAGAAGGCTCACGTCAATAAAATTAAAAATGAAAGAGGAGAAATTACAATGGATACCACAGAAACACAAAGGATTGTAAGAGAATACTGTGAAAAACTATATGCCAATGTACTGGATAAATTAGAAGAAATGGATAAATTCTTGGACTCATACAACCTCCCCAAAACTGAATCAAGGAGAAATTGAGAATCTGAATAGACCAATCACAAGTAAAGAAATAGAAACAGCAATCAAAACCTCGCAAAAAACAAAAGTCTAGGACCCAGATGGCTTCTCCGGAGAATTCTAGCAAACATTCAAAGAAGAGTTAATACCTCTCCTTCTCAAACTACTCCGAAGAATTGAAGAAGACAGAATGCTCCCCTGACTCATTCTATGAGGCCAACATTACCCTGATACCTAAATCAGACAAGGACAACACAAAGAAGGAAATTACAGGCCAATGTCACTGATGAACATATGCAAAAATCCTCAAAAAATATTGGCAAGTCGAATACAGTAATAATTAAAAGGATCCTACACCACGACCAAGAGGGATTTACACCAGGATCACAGGGATAGTTCAACATCTGCAAATAAATCAATGTGATACACCACATTAACAAAATGAGGAATAAAAAAATCACACAATCAGGTGGCCAGCCCAGTGGCGTAGTGGTTAAGCGCGCACACTTTGCTTTGGCGGCCCGGGGTCCTCAGGTTCGGATCCCGGGAGCGCACTGACACACCGCTTGTCAAGCCATGCTGTGGCAGCAAAAAGAGAAGGATTGGCATGGATGTTAGCTCAGGGCTGATCTTCCTCACACACACAAAAATATAAAATCACACAATCATCTCCACAGATGCAGAGAAAGCATGTGACAAGATCCAATATCCATTTATGATAAAAACCCTCAATAAGATGGGCCTAGAAGGAAAGTACCTTAACATAGGTACTCACGCCGACATCATACTTAACGGTGAAAAACTGAAAGCCAGCCCTCTGAGGACAGGAACAAGATAAGCGTGCCTACTCTCACCCATCCTATTCAACAAAGTACTGGAGGTTTTGGCCAGAGCAATTAGGCAAGAAAAAGAAATAAAAGGTATCCAAATTGGAAAGGAAAAAGTAAAACTCACTGTTTGCAGATGACATGATTGTGTATATAGAAAACCCTAAAGAATCCACCAGAAAACTATTAGAAATAATCAACAACTACAGCAAAGTAGGAGGGTACAAAATCAACCACCAAAAATCAGTTGCATTTCTATACAGTAATAACGAACTAGCAGAAAATGAAGTCAGGAATACAATCCCATTGACAATCACAACAAGAAGAATAAAATATCTAGGAATAAATTCAACCAAGGAGGTAAAATACCTATGCACTGAAAACTATAAGACATTATTGAAGGAAATTGAAGAAAATGTAAAGAAATGGAGAGATATTCAATGCTCATGGATTGGAAGAATAAACATAGTTAAAATGTCTACATTACCTAAAGCAATCTACAGATTCAATGCAATCCCAATCAGAATCCCAATGACATTCTTCTCAGATATAGAACAAAAAGTCCTAAAATTTATATGGAACAACAAAAGTTTATATGGAATAGCCAAAGCAATCCTGAGAAAAAAGAACAAAGCTGGAGGCATCATAATCCCCCACTTCAAAATATACTACAAAGCTCTAGTAATAAAACAGCATGATAGTGGCACAAAAACAGACACACAGATCAATGGGACAGAATTGAAAGCCCAGAAATAAAACCACACATCTATGGTCAGCTAATCTTCAACAAAGGAGCCAAGAACATACAATGGAGAAAGGAAAGTCTCTTCAATAAACGGTGTTGGAAAAACTGGACAGCCACATGCAAAAGAATGAAAGTAGACTATTATCTTACACTGTACACAAAAATCAACTCAAAATGAATTAAAGACTTGAATGTAAGACCTGAAGCCATAAACCTCTGAGAAGAAAATATAGGTAGTACACTCTTTGACATGGGTCTTAGCAGTACCTTTTTGAATACCATGTCTACTCAGGCAAGGGAAACAAAAGAAAAAAACAAGTGGGACTACATCAGACTAAAAAGTTTCTGCAAGGCAAAGGAAACCATGAACAAAACGAAAAGACTACCCACCAACTGGGAGAAATTACCTGCAAATCATATATCCAACAAGGGGTTAATTTCCAAAATAGATAAAGAATTCATACAACAACAAAACAAATAACCCGATCCAAAAATGGGCAGAGGATATGAACAGACAGTGTCCCAAGGAAGATACAGAGATGGCCAACAGGCCCGTGAAAAGATGTTCAACATCACTAATTATTAGGGAAATGCAAATCACAACGACAATCAGATATCACCTTACATCCATCAGAATGGCTATAATTAACAAGACAAAAATAACAAATGTTGGAGAGGATGTGGAGAAAAGGGAACTCGCATACACTGCTGGTGGGAATGCAAACTGGTGCAGCCACTATGGAAAACAATATGGAGATTTCTTAAAAAATTAGAAATAGAAATACCATATGATACAGCTATCTCGCTATTGGGTATTTATCCAAAACACATGAAATCAACAATTCAAAGAGACTTATGCATCCCTATATTGATTGCAGCATTGTTCACAATACCCAAGAGATCGAAGCAATCCAAGCGCCCATCAACTGATGAATGGATAGAGAAGACGCGGTATATATATACACAATGGAATACTACTCAGCCATAAAAGACACAATCATGCTATTTGCAACGACATGGATGGACGCTGAGTGTATTACATTAAGTGAAATAAGCCAGACAGAGAAAGACAAACACTGTATGATTTCACTCATATGTGGAAGATAAACAAACACAGGGATAAGGAGAACGGATTAGTGGGTACCAGAGGGGAATGTGGTGGGGGGTGGTCCAAAGGGGTAAAGGGGCACATATGTATGGTGACAGATAAAAACTAGACTATTGGTGGTGAGCACGATGTAGTCTATACAGAAACTGATATATAATAACGTGCACGTGAAATTACACAATGTCATAAACCATTATGACCTCAATAAAATAATTTTTAAAGAAAGAATCGAAAGGAAATGATAGAAATTAGAAAGAGAAAAGAAGAATGCCTTTGATGGGCTAATCAGTAGACTGGGCATTGCCAAGGAAAGAATCAATAAGCTTAGAGGTGTGTCAATAGAAACTCCCCAAATTGCAAAGCACAGAAAAAAAGAGAATGAATAAAATAGAACAGAATATCCAAGAACTGTGGTACAATTACAAAAGATGTAACATGCGTGAAATGAGAACACCGGAAGGTGAAGAAAGAAAGAAAGTGTGTACTCATGATTCTGCAGAGAAACAGATCCAATAGGATCTTTCCTTTTCTGTCATTCTTTCTTCCCTCCCTCCCTCCCACCCACCCACCCACCCATCCATCCATCCATCTATCTATCTATCTATCTATCTATCTATCTATCTATCTATCTATCTACATGCTAAGGAATTGACTCGTGCAACTAAGGGGTCTAGGATGTTCAAGACCTGCAGTGTAGGTTAAGCAGGCTGGAGAGCCAGGACAGCTGATGGTGCAGATGAAGTCTGAAGGCAATGTGCTGGAGAATTCCCTCTTACTAAGGGAGACCAGTCTTCCTGTTCTATTCAGACCTTCAATTGATTGGATGAAGTCTAGTCACATCATGGAGGGCAACCTGCTTCACCCAAAGTTCCCTGATTTAAATGTTAATCTAATCCAAGAAAGACCTTCAGAGAAACATCCAGAAAAGATGTTTGAACAAATATCTAGGCACCATGGCCCAGCCAAGTTGCCACATAAAATTAACCATCACAAGTCCACCCCTTGTCAATTTGACACCCGTATGCACCTCCTAACACCATACTTGATTTCTGAATAAAGACAATAACAGGTCATACTTCTGCATAACATGATACAGCTATCCTGCATGTAGCCGAAAAGCACTAACTATTTTCCCCAGAAGAGGACGCGTAGTTCTTGGGTGATGTTTACTCTTCTCCTTGATATCCCGTAATTTGAATACTATGATGTAACGTTAGCAATACTTACATACAATGAGAGAAAGTCAATACATCTTATGTTACATGATAAGGAAATAAGAGAGGAAAGAAAACAGAGATATTTTATAAGGAAGAAATTCTCATGACAATTATAGTCCTTGTTTGTGTAACTGGCCACATGATTGTAGCTGGTATTTACAATCGTCTTCTTCCACCTACCCATTCCATATTCCCTTTGCCCTCAGCAAGCATCCCAGCTGGTTGTGGCTCTTTACCTGGTGAGGTGACCCAAAACTTCATTCCTGAAGGATCTGGGCCATTAGTATTGGATTGCGTTGTTGTAGTTTTCCATTGACTTTAATCACAGGGCATGGTAATACTAAGAGACACCCTAAGGGATCTCCTGTATTTCAGACATACTCCTCCTTACCTCCATTGTGGAGCAGCTGTTCAATTTCTCTTCAATAGTCAGGATGAATCAGCCAAGCTGCACAGTAACTCCTTTCTTTCCTGTTGATTTAGAGGCATGAGGAACTCAAAGTACCAGCTGGCACTCCTCATTTCCAGTTCAATGGAATCACTATGTCTCCTGGTAGAAGCATAGGAACTAAGACCTCTAGGCAAATAGAGCAGAAAATTGTGGAGACAGGAAGGAAAAGTTTTGTTAGTGGGTCGTCAGAGGTAACAGTGAGTGGTGCCACTGCTATTACCACCCCTTGACTCCTGGACCACAAATCCTGGCTATGGGAGAAACAGCACCACATACTGGATGTCAGTCCAGAGCATACACAGCCTCTTGGAGAATCTTGCCCAGCCCCACAATGTGTAGCAACCTAGATGGCACTGTAACTGAGTCTTCAAAAGGTCATTAAGCTGGAATCTCCAGTCAGCTGCTTCTGGATGGCGGTGAACACGGTAAGACTAGTGAATTCCACGAGCATGGGCTCATTGCCACACTTCATATTCTGTGAAGTCAGTTCCTTGATCAGAAGTGTATTAGTCTGCTTGGGCTGCCATAACAAAATGTCATTGACTGGGTGGCTTAAACAATAAGAATTTATTTTCTCACAGTTCTGGAGGCTAGAAGTCCAAGATCAAGGTGGCAGCAGGGTTGGTTTTGGTGAAGCCTCTCTTCCTGACCTATTGATGGCCGCCTTTTCTCTGTGCCCTCACATGGCCTTTCCTCTGTGTGCACAGAGACAGAGCTCTGGTGTCTCTTCCTCTTCTTATAAAGACACCAGTCCTATTGGATTAGGGCCCAGCCAACCTCATATAACCTTAGTTACATCCTTCAAGTCCCTACCTCCAAATATGGTCACAGTGGTGGTTAGGCGTCAACATATGAATTTGGGAGGAAGGACACAATCCAGTAAATAACAAAAAGCACTGCTGTGTGAAATGCCATGAGGGTGAATAAGGCATTCTGTAAGTCCACGGATGGTAGTCTTGGCAGAAGCATTGTGTGTAGGAAAGGCAAATCCGTATTCAGAATAAGTGTGTATTCCAGTAAGAACAAAACACTGTCCCTTCCGTGATGGAAGTGGTCCAATGTAATCAACCTGCCACCAGGTAGCTGGCAGCTCACCCTGGGGAATGAGGCCATACTGGGGACTCAGTGTTGGTCTCTGCTGCTGGCAGATTGGGCACTCAGCAGGAACTGTAGCCAGGTCAACCTCGGAGAGTGGAAGCCCATGTTGCTGAGCCTATGCATAAACATGGATACTTTGCTCAAAAGCCCATTGGCTGATGACGAGGTGGCTGAGGAAACAGGCTGACTGGTATCCACGGAATTGGCCATCCTATCCTATCCACATGATTATTAAAATCCTCCTCTGCTGAGGTCAGAGCATTTTGGTGAGCACTCACATGGGACACAAATATCTTCATGTTTTTCATTTATTCTGAGAGTTCTATCCACATAGCTCTTCACCAGAATCCTTGTCACCAATTTTCCCATCATGTTCCTTCCAAGTAAAATGAACAACCAGGTACATAACTCAAAGTTCTGCCTGCTGGGAGGATTTCCCTTCACCACTGTCCCTGAGGGATGTCCCAGACAGCTGCTGTAGTGCTGCAGCTGTCCACTTTTGGGTGGTGCCTGCATATCTTGCAGAACCATCTGTAAACCAGGACCCAGTCTTCTCTTTCTCTGTCCATTGTAGGGAACTCCCCATGAGACCACAGGTGCAGGCTGCGAGAGAGAAGGTAGTGTAGCAGGAGTGGGGACCATGGGCATTTGTGGCACTTCTTCATGGAACTTACTTGCACCTTCAGGGCCTACATGGACCCAATCTCATATATACCACTTCTATTGGGTGATGGACTGAGCCTATCTCATTATACTCATTAGTTTGACACAAATGTTCTGGCGACATGGTCACCCAGATTCATGCCTCTTATAAGTGTTGAGAAGGAGTATCCAGTGGTGATATTTTGCATATCTGTTGCCACATCGTGTCATGGACTATCAGTGCTCTCTTTACTACTGTAAATAGAGACATTAGTGTCTTTAAATCTAACCAGATTGGAGAGGCCATTCCAAAAACCTCAGAACCAATTAAAAGACATTCTTAAGATTCTGTTCTTCTAGAACCAGTCCCTGTACCAAAAATATGTATTCGTTAGGGTTCTCCACAGAAACAGAATCAGCAGTGTGTGTGTGTGTGTGTGTGTGTGTGTGTGTGTGTAAAATGTAATACATATTACTTTGAGGAAAAGGCTTATGCACTTGTGGAGGTTTGATGAGTCCAAATTCTGATGGAGACTCAGGGAACAGTTGCAGTTTGAGTCCAAAGGCAGTCTGCTGGCAGAATTCCTTCTTGTTTGGGGGATGTCACTCTTTGTTCTATTAAAGCCTTCAATTGATTAGATGAGGCCTGCCCATGTTATGGAGGGCGATTTGCCTTACTTAAAGTCCACCAACGTAAATGTTAATCTCATCCCCAAAACACCTTCACAGAAGCATCCAGAGTAATTTTGACCAATATCTGGGCACCACAGCCCAGTCAAGTTGACACATAACATTAACCATCACAGCATATAATATTCACACTGCGCAGAATCAAAGACAAAGAGAGCAGACTTCTTTGAAAGAAGTCTGAGGGAAACAAACACCTTTCTATAGAAGAACAAGGGTAAGTATTACATTGGAGTTCTCTTCAGAAACCATGCAAGCAAGTAGAGAATGCAGTGTAATATGTAAAGTGTTGAAAGAAAACCCCCAACAACCTAGAATTCTGTATCCTGTGAAATTATCCTTCAAAAGTGAAGGAGAAATAAAGACTTTCTCAGATAAATAAAAATTGAAGGAGTTTTTGCCAGTAAATCTGCCTTGCAAGGAATGTTAAAAGAAGTTCTTCAGAGAGGAAAATGACAAAGGTTAGAAACTCAAATCTAAGGCAAGGAAGAACATTAGAGAAGGAATAAATGAAGATAAAAATAAAATCTTTTAATTCTCTTATTGTTAATTGATCTAACAGATAACAGTTTGTTGAAAGCAATTATAGAGAAACAATATTGGGTGATTACAGCTTATGGAGAAATTAAATGAATGACAACAACATTATGAGGGATGATTAAGGAGTAATTGGGAATACTCTTTTTTAAGAACCTGTGCTGCCTGTGAAGCATTATAGTGTTATTTGAAAGTTGACTTAGATTAATTGTAAATGTATATTGCAAACTATAGGGCAGCCACTAAACATTTTTTAAAAAGAAATATGGTTGATATGCTAGGAGAGGAGAGAAAATAGAATCATGTAAAATACTCAATTAAAACCAGAGAAGAGTGAAAAAGAGCGGAAGAAAAAAAAAGGGAACAATGAACAAGAGCAATGAATACAAACAGTTAGAAATATGGTAGATATTAATCCAACTACATCAATAATCACTTTAAATGTGAATGGTCTAAATACATCAGTAAAAAAAAACAGAGACTACAGGAGTGGAAAACAAGACCCAACTGTATGTCACCTATAAGAAACTTGTGTGTGTTACATGCCGTCATGTCAGCTCTGATCCTGGCTACTCTAGGAATGAGTGATGTCCACAATGTCACGTCCTCACCAGCCCTACTCAGCTCCTATGGCTTCCTTTATGGAGTCAATCCGTAGCATATTTGGTCTTCCTCTTTTCCTGCTGCCCTCTACTTTTCACACCATTATCATCTTTCCCAAAGAATCCTGCCTTCTCATGATGCGCCCAAAGTGGGACAGCCTCAGTTTTATCATTTTTGCCTCCAGCAATAGTTCAGGCTTAATTTTCCCTAGGACCCACTTGTTTATCTTTCTCACAGTCCAGGGTATCCATAGAGCTCTCTTCCAACACCATATTTCAAATAAGAAACTTACCTTAAATACAAAGATGCAGATAAATTAAAAGTAAAGAGATAGAGAAACAATTACCACGCTAATATTAATCAAAAGAAACCTGGAGTGTTAGTTATACTAAGTTCAGACAGAGCAGACTTCAGAGCAAGAAAAATGATCAGAAACAAAGAGGAGCATTACATAATGATAAAGGGGTCAATTCTCCAAAAGATATAACAATACTTGATGAGTAGACACCTAACAGCACAGCGTGAAAATATGTGAGGCAAAAACTGATAGAAGTGCACAGAGAAATAGACAAGTTCATTGTTATAGTTGGAGACTCCAATACCCATCTATCAGTAATTGACAAGTCCAGTGGGCACAAATTCAGTGAGGATATAGTTGAACTGAACAGACCCATCAATCAATTGGATCCAACTGACATTTATACATTATTTCATCCTACAACAGCAAAATACACATTCTTTTCAAGCTTACAAGGAACATTCACCAAGATAGACCACATTCTGGACCATAAAACACATCTCAAGAAATTTAAATGAAGAGAAATCATACAATGCATGCTCTCAGATCACAACGGAATAATTAAACTTGAAATCAATAACAGAAAGATAGCAGGAAACCCCCAAACTTTGGAGATTATACAACACACTTCAAGTGCCACATGGATCAAAGAAAAAGTGTCAAGAGAAATTAACTATTTTGAGCTCCATGAAAATGAAAACACGACTTCTAAATATGTGTGGGATGCTGCAAAAGTAACGCTTGAGGGGGGCCGGCCAGGTGGCGTAGTGGTTAAGTTCGCGTGCTCCACTTCAGTGGCCCGGGGTTCGGGTTCGTGGGTTCAGATCCTGAGCATGGACTCAGGGTTCGTGGGTTCGGATCCTGGGCGTGGACATATGCACTGCTTATCAACCCATGCTGTGGCAGGCATCCCACGTATGAAGTAGAGAAAGATGGGTACAGGTGTTAGCTCAGGGCCAATCTTCCTCAGAAAAAAGAGGAAGATGGGCAACAGATGTTAGCTCAGGGCCACTCTTCCTCACCAAAAAAAAAAAAAAAAGTAACACTTAGAGGGAAATCCATAGCGTTGAATGCATGCGTTAGCAAAGAAGAAAGGGCTAAAGTCAATAATCTAGGCTTCCACTTTAGGAAACAGCAAGAAAATAAAAGAAAAAGAAAAGAAAAAGAACAAATCAAATCCAAAGTAAGCATAAGAAAAGAAATAGTAAAAACTAGAGCAGAAATCAACAAAATTGAAAACAGGAAGTTCATAGAGAAAAATAATGAAACCAAAAGCTCATTCTTTCAGATGATCAATAAAATTGATACACCTCTAGCCAGGCTAAGCAAGAAATAAAGAGAGAAGATACAAATTACTGATAGCAGAAATGAAAGAAGGACCCTCAGTACCGATCCCAAGGACATTAAACGATAATAAAGGAATATTACGAACACCTCTCTGCTCACAAACTTGATATCTTAGATGAAATGGACCAAACCCTTAAAAGACACAAGTTACCAAGGAGAAATCGATAATCTAAACAGGCCTATATCTATTAAACTGTGGCAACAATTAATAACCTTCTGACACAAAGCACCAGACTTAGATGGTTTGGCTGGTAAATTCTACCAAACATTTAGGCAAGAAATGATACCAATTCTCTGCAATCTCTTCCAGGAAATAGAAGCCAAGGGAACACTTCTTAACTCATTGTATGAATCAGGCTTTACCATAATACCAAAGCCAGACAAATGATCCAGGATGTTGAACTAGTCTGGGTTGCTGACCAGCTTCTCAAAATCAACCCTAGAAGATTTATAGAAGCAAGAAGGAAGCATGGCTTACAGCAATTATGAAAGATTCTAAACTTCCATAGAGATGGAAGGCTATTTTGAACTAGCGTGTGTGAAAGATTGGTGTTCAGAGGTAGCAGAGAGAGGACAAGATGGAGAAAAGCACTTTAAGCTCTGCTCTTGCATCTCCCTAACGTGGCTCTGGGTCAATCATTTCTTATCCCTTCAAGAAAAAAATTAGCAGGGGCACTTACTCAACATGCCAACGTGGCACCTGTGATTTGATATCTGGGACCCACAAAAGCTTTGCTGAGGAAAGTAGTTGATGAAGACCATGTGGGCAAACCAGATGATCCCTGGGCTTTCACTTTCCAGAGTCTCCTGCTCCAAACCTCCAGAGCTAGTGATTGTCATGGTCTCCCCCAAGTGCTGCTTCCTCATAAGCATAAAAATGATCCTCTAAACAGAAGACTTCCCTGGTGGACTATAAAACAAACAGGGGTGATAGAAATGATTTTCCTGTATGTGCTGCTCTCCACTTGGAGCTCATCCTTAATTTTACCAAGACCACCAAAAGACTGAGGCCTACCTCCACAGGAAGGCTTGAGGCCAGTCTACACAGTTCCTCTCATCTCCCTGTGGATTCCTCCCCACAGGTCTCTCCCTTCCCTGGGCCCCTCACTCCTCCCTCTCCACAGGGCTGTCTGCCCAGCCTTGTGGCATCTCTCCTTTTGGCAATTTCATTTCTTGATCCCCTCTCCATAGTGAGACGTGACCTAGTGGTCTGTCCAAGATCCAGCATGCCAATCAGTGACCAGATGACTCTTTGGATTCCAGGGAGCCAACAGGAGAAAGAATAAAAGTAACACTGATTTTAGGCCCGCATATGCAAAACCTCAGAGACCCATCAGACGCACTTGCGCTTCAAAGACATAGTCTCTGCAAAGTCCCTTTTCACACAAATTCCTTGATGTCTTCCACTTGGAAATAACCCGAGGGGTTTCAGTTCCTATTTCTCCACCCCATCCCCCCACCCCGTAACGTCGGGGCTGTTCCTGGAGGTCAGAACCTTGAATCCACCTAAAATGCCTGAGCAATACAGTGTTCAAGTAAGATTATTGTGCACACTGCATTCTGCTGGGAATGGAATCTGGGTCTCCAGCATGGGAGGCGAGAATACTATCACTGAATACCAAAGCTTCCCAGCAGCAGGGCACACTAGCTCAAATCAGAAAGATTCACTGCAAGGACTTGGAAAAAACAGTTCCAAAATAGATGTTCTCAGTGTCATTTTTGGAAGATGTAATCAATGAACACAAAGGACGCCCAGAGCAAAGGCTGGCATAGAAGATTTATGTCAGGCAACACTATAAAGTTTGGCATTCAAATCCAAATACCAGATTTGAAAAAGCCTAATTTTGAAGTAGGCTCGTTACAAGTGGATAAAAGGTCTCTGTCGAAAAGCATCAGAAATCCATCCAGTTTCTTCTCTCTGCTCCATATCTGGCGTGGACCAATGGAAAGTTTATTTCCTCACTCGCTGACACATTCTCTTTGCCCTCCCATTGCTTGGTGCCTCCCAAACCCTTTCCTCTCAACCTAGATAGGAACACCAGTTCTTTTCCCCAAGCAGGCATTCAAGACCCAGCGACAGTTCAGACAGCTGGACTAGTGGGGATGTGTCTCAGTGACTCCAGAAGATCTGAGTGATGATTGAGTTTCTCTCCTTCCTATGCCTCTTTTGAGTCCCTAGAAAAGGGAAGGATAGAATCTTGCTTTTGAATTCTTAGGCCTTACAGAGTCCTATACAAGAGTGAATAAATGAAAATTTCACTCCAGGATTTCTTCCCCTCACCATACCCTCTGCAGCCACCTAGGGAGGCCGGTTCGGGGAAAGACCGTTAGAGTAGATTCCGTGAAGATGCTGGGATTTTGCTCCTGTCCTTTAAAGCTTTCTTTTGCTCTTTACCTTTGTCTGATATTCATGTTTTCACTCTTTTATTCTTTTGTTTATAATTAGTCTGGTACTGCTCTTAATATTTAATCCTTTTCTGTCTAATAAACTGCTGTATCTGGAATTTAGTTTTATATCCAGTCTGAGAAGATTGGGTCCATTACAATTAGCAGATATTAGTGTGTTGTGTCGGGGATTCCTGACGTAGTCTCATTTCCACCACTTCCCTTGTGGTTTCTTTCTTTTTGGTTTTTTAAAGAGGTTTCTTCCTGCCTTCGTTAATAGACTGGTCAGCTTGGGTAAATTGTCTGTTTTCCTATAGCAGTTTTGGAATTCCATCTCACTGATCAGTTACTATATTTTCTTAGATCCCAGGCGCAAAGGATGAAGATGATTATGCTCCTTAGTTCAGGACACACGGTGGTGGCTGCTCTGAGCAAGGCTCTGCCTGTCTTTCATTATTTCCTCTCTTTATCTCACTCCCATTCCCTTCTCCACTTCCAGCAGGCACACTCTAAGGAGTTTAGTATGTGTCCTTTTATCCCATCTTCTCTCTGCATATTTAAAAAAGGCTATGTCTTTGAAAACTATGCAATGCTCTTGTGGGGGGATTAAAAATAACTTTAAGTGTGGCTTGGCTCACTCAAAATCCATTCCATCCTCCTTCTAGTTGAAAAGTTTGGAAAGCTAGAAGTTATACTTCTCAGATTCCCTTGCAAGTTGGGCTCTGGATAGAAATGAGATACACTCAAGAGAGTTGGCGGCAGTGAGCAGAGGCCACCTCCCCACCGCTGTTACTGGTGGCATATGAGGTTATGGAGCCATGAGTGTTTAGAGACACTGTGGATTGGCAGTCACATTCTAGTTTCTAGTCACCAGTTTAGTAGGTGTGAGAAGTAGTGGGAGCGGCAGAGTTGAAGCTTCCTGATGCCTGGATGGTAGGTAGGAAGGAAAGCCACTGGATTCCATATACTAATGTTTCCACCAGTTCTCCAGCCGAGGGGTTGTGGCGAGGAGACAGGGACAAATGGGGGAAAGCACCAGAAGAGAGCAGGAAACTATTCTGAATGTTTTTACATAAAAATATAAAGTACATTTCTGGGAGGTCATATTGTTGGTGGGTACACCGTGATTCTCTAGTGTTTAGTATTTCCAAGCCTGCTGTGTTCAGGAAATGAATTTGAGATGAGCCATAGAGTTAAAAGTCAAAATTAAATATCTAAAGCTCGTAGAATTAAAAGCAGGGTAACATACTCCTGATTCTGGGGTAGGAGAGATTTCTCAGAGAACACAAAGGCCTTAACAATAAAAGAAAATCTATATAGGATATTGGATTTCATAAAAATAAAAAAAACTATGTTCATCAAATATAATCATAAGAAAGTGAGGGCTGGCCCCGTGGCTTAGCGGTTAAGTGCGCGCGCTCCGCTACTGGCGGCCCGGGTTCGGATCCCGGGCGCGCACCGACCACCGCTTCTCCGGCCATGCTGAGGCTGCGTCCCACATACAGCAACTAGAAGGATGTGCAACTATGACATACAACTATCTACCGGGGCTTTGGGGAAAAAAAGGAGGATGCTTGGCAATAGATGTTAGCTCAGAACCAGTCTTCCTCAGCAAAAACGAGGAGGATTAGCATGGATGTTAGCTCAGGGCTGATCTTCCTCACAAAAAAAAAAAAGAAAGAAAAAAAAGAAGAAAGTGAAAAGGCAAGCCAGACTGGGAGAAGTTATTTGCAGCCATTTATCTAACAAGTGATTCAAATTCTGAATATAAAAAACTTTAGACACCCATAATAAAAAGTCAAGCCACCAGTGAAAGGAATCAGGGCTCTTTGGAGAAGTGGCTGTATCTAGGACTGGGGCAGGAAATATACAAGATCAGCCTGGAGCATCTTGCAGTGCCAGAAAATACTAAAGAAAAAAACCAACTCAACCAACAAAAAAAACCTTCCACGGTGATGGGGGTATGTCAAAGGGATACAGAAGCCAACTGAAAGAACTCACAATGGCCGAAACTGGAACAATTTGGGCGACAAAATAAATAAAATGGTATTGAGTTATATCCCCAAAGTATAAAATAAATATCCATGAGTCCATACTGATAGAAATAAATAAGTAAGGAAAATAGACAAATGTCCCATGCAGAAGTATCCCAAATAACTTATGTAGATACTCTACCCTCCTTGAGAGTAGGATACTCAGAGTGACCTCCTTCCCAAGAGACGGTATAGAAATGGGGTAAAAAGATTAACTTTACAGTGCAGAAATCTAACAAACACCAACTCAGCCAGATGATCAAGATTAACATCAACATGGATAAGTCATGTGGATAGTACACACCCGTGGTACGAAGTGGTGAGAATGGCATTTTGCACCCCCCCACCCCAAACTCCAGGCTAATCGTGAGAAAAACATCAGGTAAATTTCAGTTGAGGGACATTCTACAAAATACCTGACCAGTATTCCTGAGAATTTTCAAGGTCATCAATAACAAGGAAAGCCTGAGAAAATGTGACGGTCTCAAGGGGAGCATAAGGAGACATAATAGCTAAATGTAAGGGGATATCCTGGAGGGAATCCTGGAACAGAAAAAGGGCATTAGGTAAAAACTAAGGAGTTCTGAATAAAAGAGGGACTTTAGTCAATAATACTGTATTCATTCATTAATTATGACAAATGTACCGTTCCAATGTAAGATGCTAATAATAGGGGAAACAGGATGTGGGGTTTATGGAAATCCTCCGTATGGTCTACTCAAAACTTTTCTGTAAATCTAAATCTATTCTAATACTATAAAAAGTTTATGTGAAAAGTAAAAGCAAAATGTCGTGCCAATTAAAAGTGCACAAACTCTTGAACAGGGTCTCTTCACTAAAGAAGATTTCTTTATGGTGAAAAGGCATAAGAGAAGACATCATTACTCATTAGGGAAACACGCACTTAAAATACTATGATATACCATTACACACCCACCAGAACGGGTAAAATTTAAGAGACAGAGAACACCACGTGCTGACAAGAATGTGTAGCAACTGTATCTCCTGTTGCTGGTGAGAGTGTAGAATAGTGCACCATCCTGGAAAACCGGTAGTTTCTAATAAGGTTAAAAATATAAATACGCCATGACCTGGCAATTCCACCACTAGGTTTATACTCAGAAGAGATGAATGCACAAGCCCACAAAAAGACTCGTGCAAGAATATCCATAGCAGCCTTATTCACCATAGCCCAAACTGGAAATATCCCAATTGCCCATCAACTGTAGTGTATTCACACATTGAAACAGCACTCATCAGTAATACCGAACTGATCTACTGATACACACAACAGAATGGCTGCATCTCAAAAGCATTATGTTACATGAAAAGAAAAGAAAAAGAAAAAAGAAGCCAGGCACAAAAAGCATATTCATTTCTGGGAAGTTCAAGAACAGCCAAAACTGGGGCCCGCCTGGTGGTGTAGTGGTTAAAGGGCGCGCCCTCCTGCTTTGGCGGCCTGGGGTGGGCGGGTTCGGATCCCGGGCGCGCACCGAAGCCCCGCTTGTCAAGCCATGCTGTGGCGGAGTCCCATGTAAGAGTAGAGGAAGATGGGCACGGATGTTAGCCCAGGGCCAATCTTCCTCAGCAAAGAGAGGAGGATTGGCATCAGATGTTAGCTCAGGGCTAATCTTCCTCACACACACGCACAAAGAAAACAGGCAAAAATGATCTATGGAGACAGAAATCAGAATACGGATTGCCTAAGCGCGGATGGTGTGAAGACTGACGGGAAAGGAGGTCTAAATCTTTGGAGTGACGCCAATATTCTATAACTTGACCTAGGTAGTGGCTACTTTTATTAAAATTCCCTGAGTTGTGCGCCTAAGGTGAAGTATACTTCTGTCATATTACTGTTAGCCAAAAAGTTGCAGGAGGGGGACGTTATCAAGTTTAGATTTTATTACATTTTATTTAAAGGATCCAGTTGGAGTGCGAACTGTCGTTTCCTGTCATTTGGTCTAAAAAGGCCCCACTGATGTTTGAAATATCTCAACCAGAAAAATGGGGGCGGAAGTGGAAACATGCCAATACAAGGCGGCACCTTCTCCGATAGGTCCGGTGCATGTTCGGACTCGGAGCAAGTTCAGCGTTTCTCTAGAACGCTCACGGTGTGCGCGCCGTGGGGTTTCCTTTCTGTTCTCGGCGCGGAGAGCTCCGGAGCCGCAGGTAACTGCTCTCTCGCCGCAGGTAAACAGCGAGGCTGATGCAGAGATTTTTAACTCCCGCCATAAAGTGACCGGATACCCCCGTGACTCGGATTGGAACCAAAGGTGCTGCAGGCACAACGCAGAGTAGTAAACACTGCGGGGTCGCCCAGAGCCAGCGGCCTGCTGGCAGCTGCTGTGCTTTCTCGAGGTCGTTTTGACGTAAAAGCTTTCGTAATATTTTGCTGCTTTATTTTAGAGAGCCACAGGTCTTCGCGTTTTTCGTTCTTTCCTGTTCTCTCTCTGTTTTTCCCCTCCTTTCCTCCTCATTCTGCTAGGATAACAAAAACGCTTCTCATCTCCGCAGGGTCTGGCCCTTGCCTCTGCACAGGCCTCCTAGGAGGTCTTGCTGACCCGGTAGTCGCCTCCACTGCTTCTTTCCCTCTGCTTCGCGCTTGCCTTTTGGCCCCATCCCTTTTCCCGCCCCCGGGTCCCCACCGGCCCCACCGACCGCACTGAGCACACGAACGCAGCGGAGCTGGGCGCGGGGAGCTCAAGCGTGCAGACGGTGCGCTGTAGGCCTTTTCTGTGCCCCACCCCCACCCCCACCCCCACGGAATGCTGCACAATTAACTAGAAAAAAAGACCTTTTAAGAAGAAATTTAGCTGTGAGAAACGTTTCATTCTTTCCATTCTCAGGGTTCTTCATGGGACTAAAAGCTAAAGACGATGTATGAATTCAACAAGACCTAATAGAGCCCTGGTGAGTGCCAGACCCTGTTCTCGGCCAGGGGGCCCACGGGCGACCATCGACACGACGCCTGCCCTCACGGAGCTCGCGTGCTGGACCCAAGAATCCGAAGAAGGAAGCGGCAGCACCCCACTGGCCCCGAAGGCCTCTCGGAAGGGTGGGCAAACGCTCGTTCTCTGACCGCTCTATGTCCTTCCCACTCGTTCCAGCCCGCGCATCCGTCCCGGGCCTGGGGAGAGCTGGCGACGAAGGGCGGTCGGGTGAAGGCGAGGCGAGGGGAAGAGCCATCCCGGGAGCCCACGGGGCGTTTAGGGATCCTTGGGCCCCACTCGGCTCAGGCCCGGGAGGGTCGCGCCCCGGGCGACTCCGGAGGTGCTGCCTTCTGAATCGAGTCATGGGCAAGGAGGGAGGGAGAGGCCGTTCCGCTGCCCTTCTGCCTTCGGAATCACCCAACGCACAGGTTTCCCACGAGAGGAACAACACGATTCATTATGGTAATCTCTCTGGTTTTCCGAGGCTTTGGAACTTGCGGTTTTCCTGCAAGGCGGGCGGCAGAGCCCAGAGGTTAGTAGGTGCTCACTCCCTAACAAGGCCAGGCGAGTCAGTCTCCTGCGTCTCTGTGGCGCAATCGGTTAGCGCGTTCGGCTGTTAACTGAACGGTTGGTGGTTCGAGCCCACCCAGGGACGTAGAGTGGGTGTGGTTTTTAACTGAGCCTCCTCTGTTTCCTGCTCTTGGTCACCTGTGGATTCCCTCATATAAAATTTACCCTCCTGTGTTCTGGGTCCTATCCACCTCACGTCTAATACCCGTCAGGAGCCATCCCACGTCCCCAACCCGATTCTCACACAACATCTGCTGGGATGTCCCGTTTATACGGAAATTAGAGGAATTTCTGAAACAGAGACCTAGGAACGCGGGTTCTGGTGTGGTGGGATGAAATCTTTATTCTGCCCTTTATAGGCTTGGAAGAGTAAGTCGAACTTCTGTTCCTTCAATGTCTCTCTGTGTGTGTGTGTGTGTGTGTGTGTGTGTGTGTGTGTGTCTAATTTTCTAGACATGCTTGCATTCATTTTTCAAAATGCTTACTTTGGGAAGATTGAGTTTCTCAAGTGTGCTTACTTTTAAAACTAAGACTATTTTTTAGAGCATTTCAGGTTCAGAGCAAAATTGGAGGGTGTTTTGAGAGGTTCGGTGGATTCGATCGGAGACATAAAAGAAACTTTCCACTCCAAACAAATGGACTGAAGGTATATTTTATTATACACAGGAGAGTAAAGGCGATAGTCCGCAAACTGATCCGAATAGGTCAAATAATTAAAGGGAAAAACACCAGATCGATCAGAAAGGGAAACACCAGATCAACTGAGATAGCAGCAGATTCGAATAGGTCATATAATGAGAGGGAAAAACATCAGATTGATCGGAAAGGGAAACACCAAATCGACTGAAGGGAAATGACACAAATCAACCGGAAAGAGAAACACCAGGTTGACCGAAAAGAAAACACATCAGATCGGTTACTCACAACATCCACACCCCACTGCCAGGGAGAGTCCCTTCAGTCGACTCGGCTAGGCAGGACTCCGATCATCAGAGGTCCTGGGCAAGGCGTGCCCTCCACAGGTGAGACTCTCACCAGGCCTCAGTTTCCAGCAGTTTATATAGCATCAGTAATTTCCAGAGTAAGCAGTTACAGAGTTTGCAGAGCAAGCATTTAGTGTTCCCATGCACAAATGGTTATCAGTGTCATCCGTGCGTTGAGCCCCCTGGCTATCGTCCCAGCCCAGCAGTTGTGTATGTGCATTGTTCTCCCTGGTTATCGTCCCAGCCCAGCACATTGGCCAGTCCGTCCCGAACTACGATGCCCAAAGAGCCTTGAAGTGTTCCAATTTGCAACTCTCTCCATGGGAGAAGGGCCAGTTCCCACCACACAGAAAGCCGCTTTATATTTCTTTGTGTGCTGGTGGCTGTAGGTCAACGGAATGGCCAAACATGGCTGTACTCATTTCAAGACAGAGGGGAAGGTACAGAGATTTCTCATATGCTCCCTGTCCCCCTCCCATATGCATAGCCTCCCTCTTCATAAACATCCCTACCAGAGCGGTACAGTCGTTACAGTTGGTGAATCTACATTGACACATCATAATCTCCCAAAGTCCATAGTTTACATTGCAGTTCACTCCTGGTGTTTTACATTCCATGGGTTTGGACAAACATATAATGGCATGTATCCACCATTATAGTATCATACAGAGTATTTTCACTGCCCTAAAAATCCTTCCTGCTCCGCCCATTCATCCCCCTCCCTGCACCTCTGACAACCACTGATGTTTTTCCTCTCTCCATGGTTTTGCCTTTTCCAGAATGTTGTAGAGTTGGAATTATACAGTATGGAGCCTTTTCGCCTTGGCCTCTGTCACTTAGTAATACGCATTGAAGATGCCTCCATGTCTTTTCATGGCTCGGTAGCTCCTTTCTTTTTAGTGCTGAATAATATCCCATTGTCTGGGTGTACCACTGTTTATTTATCCATGCAACTGTTGGAAAACATCTTCATTGCTTCTAAGTTTTGGCAATTATGAATAAAGCTGCTATAAACGTCCGTGTGCAAGTTTTTGCGTGGGCATAACTTTTCAACTCCTGTGGATAAATAGCAAGGAGTGTGATTGCTGGATCATATGTTACGAATATATTTAGTTTTGTAAGAAACTGCCAAACTGTCTTCCAAAGTGGCTGTACCACTTTGCATTCCCACCAGCAATGAATGAGAGTTCCTGTTGCTCCACATCCTTGCCAGGATTTGGTGTTGATGTGCCACAATTTTTTCATCTGTAATGTGAGGCCAGCAAAAGTGTCCTATCCCCAGGACGTGCCTGGATTTGGTAATGGCTCTATCAACAATGTTGTGATCAGTGGAATCATCATCATAGTCATCCTCTGCATTATTTTTGACAAAGACATTTCTTCCATAGTTTGTGCGTTATTTATTTAACCTTTTTCATATTGCTTTTTAAGTTAAGTTGGTTTCATGGTTTTATGATTACAAATCATGCTGCAACCCTCATTCTTGTTCACATATCTTTGGCTACTTATGCAGGTATTTCCATAGTGTGGACAGCTGGCGGTGCAATTGCTACATTGTGGTGTTTATATGCTCCTAATTTTAGTAAATCCTGCAAATTTGCCTTCCAGAGAGGGGGTACCAAATTATTGTCCAATTTCTTTTCCAACTCTATCAATGTCCCTTTCTTCATTATTTGCCAACACAACAATCTTTCTGTACATCTATCCACGATATTCTAAGAAGGGGGGTGGTGCTCTCCTGACTTAACTAAGGGGGAGGTACGACAGAAGGGGGTTTGAACATTACACAGAGATATTCTATTGCATATGTTGGACAGCAAATGGCGGTTGACAGGGATCCATTCCCTGTTAGGTAGTAGATGACAGCTAATCTGGTCTGTGAGTCTTTTCTGATTGCCTTTTGTGCTGAGGATTCCGGTATTTCTTGGTACTGGAGACAGTAGCAATGAGAAGTTGTTCACCTCTTGTGTCTCCATGGAGAGAACATTATGGGCCCAATCAATCGTTGCCAATTTCTGCGAAAAGTGGAGTATCCATATTAAGGATGCTCTGAATGCACACGATTCCTCCACAGGAACTCTTGGCTTTAATAAATTGCTACACTTAAACGGAGTCTTAGTGCGGGAAGAAAACTGAATTTCTAACCTGCGAGGAGCCACTTTCTTTGATTGGTATACTCAAGTTTCTAAATAGCTAAAAATTTTTTCTTTAATATCTTTTAAAGATTGTTTAAATTAGACTACAGAAAAGAGAGGAAAGACATTTATATCATTACAAACAAGCAATTACGTCAGCAACATGAACAATTCTGACAACTATACAAATCAAGATTTAATACTTTCCAGAACCATAAGCAAATTCAGCCCTTAATAAAATCATGAAAAGCAATGACTTCATGCATAGATACGTATGCTGGTAAAGACGATATCTTGTGTGACTCAAAAGGATATCATGGAATTACTCCGATTTTTAGCAATGAGAGTCCTTCAAGGACCTCATGTTGCTACATTATTTCTTTTTGTTTCCCTCACCAGTAAGCGTTGTTAATAGATATCATTGCCTCTGTTTCCACCTTAAATAATGTTACTTGCCACAATTAGTTCCTTTAGAATGCCCAGCAGGTTGATGGAACCTTTCCTTTTTATAAATATATTTTCTCAGAAGCAAATCAACATATTTTCTCTTCCTCTGGAGGGAATAGACAAATTAGGTCTCTAAAAATTTAAAGGCATTACTGCCCAGATTAGTTTAAGGACAGTAATAATCACTTATATAAATTTATATATAAATTTAAAATAAGAGAATTAAGAATTGCTAGAAAAAATGTTTTACTACTTATGCTTTAAATGTGCTATTTCCTTCACAAAAAAATTTGTTGCCGAATTTGTAACATGGAAAAATAAAAGATTTAGCCGTAGATTAAGCTAATGGTCTTGATTGCTTGGTACAAAAAAAGAAAATAAATCAAGTTAACAACAGAGAAGAATCATAGTACTTTTAAACAATTTAAATAATTTAAGTATTTAATATATAATGGCATTGAAAAAGTTTATCTCATGTTGATTTTTTATTTATCAAAGTGACTCAGAAAAATTAGAATGGTTTAATAATTTTTGTCTAAAAACTATTACATATTTTCTTTCAGATTTTCTCGTAACGTAGGAAATACTGGTAGCATAATATTCTAGTATATTCAAGTCTTGGGTTTATTTTGGCTTGAAAATCGTAACTAAGTTGGACTTCCTACATTTCCCATACTGGTTGTACTGGTCAAATAAGCAAACATTACTTCCAATAAGTATTTCAGCTGATAAAATTTTAAAGTTGTATGTTCAAGCCAATTAAATATACCAGACGATATCTTTAAAAGGGGATAAATTCTTATAATTCTAGAAACCTCAGGACTCAATTATTCCATTTGCAATTTGGGGGAAATATTTTTAGGTGTCTT
Organism: Diceros bicornis minor; assembly: GCF_020826845.1. Classification (NCBI taxonomy): domain Eukaryota; kingdom Metazoa; phylum Chordata; class Mammalia; order Perissodactyla; family Rhinocerotidae; genus Diceros; species Diceros bicornis. Next base: position 53,656,719 of record NC_080743.1, read on the forward strand.
CTAATATATGATTCCATGTATACCAATATATGATTCCAACATCCTCCTGTACCAATATGTATCAGCTTAATTTATGATTTCAAGATCCATAGTTAACTTTAAAACTTTGACTAACATTAAATTGATTTAGTTAATGAATAATCTTTAATTGCTGCAAATTCTCTCTCTCTTTCTCTCTCTCTCTCTCTCTCTTTCCTGTTTGCCCTAATCTCCTGATACACTGGCTGACAACAAGAACATCACTTTACTTGGGGAGTGCTGTTGTTTGCTGAGTTCACATAGATTTCTATATTTTGTGGGTAGGTGGCTGGTGCTGTGGATATCCTTATGTGTTCTCTTGACTCTCTGCAAAAGTTCATAGAGTGGTTGGCTTTTTTCAGTGTTCTGACATTTCAAAAACGTATACCTTGGTGTTGTGCACTGCACAGCTTCTCAAACTGCCACCTTCATTTCTTGTTCCACATGGATTATTCGCATGGTACTTGCTTTTTTATCACAGCAACCACCAAAATCCAGCTTTGCAAACAAATGATATCATTGAAAAATACGTAGTGTAATCTAATATGGTGAATTTTACTGTATGTAACTATCACCTCATAAACCTGACCAAAAAAAAAAAAAAAAAAAAAAAAAGACTGACAATTCCAAATGTTGACCGTATGGGGAGCACTGGAAACTGTCATTCCTTTCTGGTAAGAGTATACATAAGTTCAACAATGTTGGAAAAATTTTTGTAACTGTCAGCAAATGGTCGTACATACACAGTTGTGTGCTGTGGCCCAGAAATTCTACTTTTAGCTCTATACCTTAGACCTGTGCTGTCCACTATGGTAGCTACAAGCCACATGTAGCCACTGAACACTCGAAATGTTGCTAGTGTCACATGTTGCAATGATAATATTTTTGATATGTGGTAGGTCTCACAGAATATTATTGAGATAGATTTCACCTCTACTTTTGAAAATGTATCTACTAGAAAATTTAAAATTCCTGTGACTGGCATTATATTTCTATTGGAATGGGCTGCCCTAGAGAAATGTGTGAATATGTCCACTGTTGAAACAAATAATCAATAACCAGTCTGTAGATAAGAAAGATAAGGTGAGATTTATCTGAGCCAAGCTGAGGACTAGACCACAAGTGTAGTCTCCACCAGGGAAGAATGCACTCTGGAGAAGTGTGGTTTACAGCATGATTATATATCGTTTCAGAACAAAGAGCGTACATCAAGCGTGATAGGAATAGCTTTTTGTTCAAAGTCACAAGGAGATGTTTCACTGCAGTTTAGCACATACACAGCAGGTCAATCTGACCCTGGTTTCTGGGAAGGAATGCTTGTCTTCAAAGAAGTGCTGGCATTGATTGGCCTCAGAGGAAGGGAGGCATTCATCCCTATCTTCATAGAGTACCTTCTTTGCTTTGGGATAATGTTTAATGTTTAAAGCAGGCATACAGTGCATGTTTGACAGGCCATAAGTCAAGCCACTTTGGGAAAAACAAGTTCAGGCCAAATCAGGTTTTAAAACAAAAATGGCTTCCCCATATGCCTCGATATATGAAAAGTTCTTATTATGCTCATTATTTTCATCACCACCAAAAGACATTTAAAAGAAAGTTCATGCCAGTTCAAAATATCCTAAACTAGAAACAACTCACGTGTCCAAGAATAGTGGAAGAAAGAAATATATTGAGTTATATTCATACGAGGAACACACACAGAAACAAAGAACCACACGAGAAACATGGATAAATTTCACAGACACAACGTGGAGTGAAAGAAGTCAGACCCATGCCCCTCTTCCACAAAAAACCCAGTACATACTTTATGATTCAATTTATGTGAAGGTAAAGGGCAGGAAAAACTAACCTGTATTGATAGGAGTTGGCAGGTGGCAGGGGTGGAGATCACTCTGTGAGCTCTTGCATGGAAAGAGGCAGGAGGAAGATTTCTGGGGTCTGGAAATGCTCTACACCTTAGTCTGGGCGCTACATCAGTAGTTATTCAGGTGGGTTTACACCGGTGAAGGTTTTTGAAGTGTACACTTTTCGTCACTTCTATTTAGCATGCCTCAGTAAAGAAAGTTGAAAGCCACGTGGTTATTGCTAAAGTGATGTTGATACCTATTCTTCTGGTTTGGTCTAGGCTAGGATGCAAAGTAAGCTCAAAATATTTATTATGATATTTTTGCTGTCCTCAGGTTTTTGACTTTCCTTGTTTACGAAGGAAAAGAAAAATTCAATTCCCCATTCCCAGGCGATCTGTGGCTTTTTGTTTCTCCTCTCTTTTCTGTCTCTTTTATAAATCCTGTTTTTGTCTTTGTTTAATGACAACATTCTAATAACTGTTTCCCATTTTTATGAGTAAATCTGTCAGATAACTCAACCAAAGTCTCTTATTTACTACTACTATTTAAATATAATTTTCATGTTAACATCTGTATACACATCATAGCTAGCTTTGAAATATATTCAGGGATGGACAGACTTCCATGGAAAATTTGGCCCTTTAAACAAAGCCAGTTCCCCTTCGGGGTATAGTTACCAAACCCATTGTAATTCTCTCTGTGTCTAAACCTCTTTGCTTCTCCATTCTGGTCCTTGTGTCTCACCCTCCGCTTCTGGTAGATCTGGGAAACCTCTTGTGCTTTTGCTTTGCTCCAGGATGCTCTTTTGCTCTCAGGAGGGACTTGGGAGTGAAGGGTAATGGCACCCAGATCGAAGCCCCTGAGGTGCCACAGCTTCCCTGGGCCTGACCGTTTGCCCCCCATTGAGGGTCAAGACCTCTCCATCACCATTCAAGTCCTACCTCAAAACTTTTTCCTACTTGTCTTATAAGGTCATTGTTTCTGTGACTTCCATTCTTATACTGTTAGTCTTGTCTGTGCAATAGAGAAATTCGTCTTGCAAAATTCAGTAAAACGCCATTCTTGAGAATCAAACGCAGTGTCCTGGGGATCAGACAAAATTCGACCACTTTCCCGCTATTGCTGACATGACCCTCTTACTCTTACATCACTTAATCCACACAAAGTTTGCATAGCTCTTTGTGGTCTCCCACCAACCGAAGCCTGGATTCACTGACCTGCCCCGCTGCCTTCAAAAACATAGAAACTCCTCAGTGCACAACATTTGGGCCAACACAGTGCTACAGAAATATCAGTCAAACTTGGGAGGGAAGGTGTGAGGCCACCACTTGGGCAGAGCTCTGTGACCAGCCAAGACAGCCGAGACCCCATCTGTGAGAGAGCAGGACTGGCTGAGGCTCCCAATCCCTTGGTGGAGGTGTGGGGATCTAATGAGGAGGCAAAAGCAGCAGGAGAGACGGCCCCCGGGGCTGAACTGAAATCCACCTGCATCTAAGCAGGGGGAGAAAGCCATTTGGACTTGCTATTAAGTGTGAGATCTTACTAAATTTGTTTATTGCTACAAGGAAATAAAGCAGATGATTTTATGGTGTAATGGTTATTCTCTAACCTGTGCTGTCCTATAATGTAGCCACTAGCTGCATGCGGCTATTCAAATTCAAATTAGTTAAAATTAAGTAAAAAATAAAAAACTCATTTTCTCAGTGCTAGCCACATTTCAAGCACTCAATTGCCACAGGTGTCTAGTGGACCCCATCTTAGACAATGCAGATCTAGCTCATTTATCTAGCCAGCCAGTCACGCATGAGATGTTTTATTTCAAGTTCCTGACTTCTTGCTCAGCATGAGATTCCTTGTAGGCCATTTATTTGATCCCCAGTGCTGGCAGCTCCTGGGTCTGTACTGATCTCTAGGCGGTCCTTGAGCTTTGATTGAGAGGAGGACTTGAGTGTTTCCCCTTGGCCAGTAAAGAACTATTCCTTGCCCTGGCTTTTGCCGGGCAGTGGTAAACCGGCCGTAACAAGGGTTTTCTTACACTGATCACTCCAGCCCCGACATCGTTCTAGGTTACTCCAAAGGCTGCCACTGCCCATCCCTCAAGGGAATGCTTGTGGAAGCTCATGAGCTCTGCTTATTAACTCTGTTATTAACTATAACAGCACTGTTTTTTGCGCTTTGGCTACTTTTATGGTTGCTTCCTGCTCGTGGCAATTCACACTGGTATTTTTGCTGCGGTAGTGATATATATGTAATTAATTTTAAAAATCAATTTCCTATATAAAAAATGTAACTCAATGCAGGGAAAATATTAGGTAGTTAATGATACAGGCACATGGATATGGCTAAACGTGAAGGTGCTATGTTCATTAATGAACTTTGAAAAACATGATTTGGGCTCATTTTTGTGGCACATTCCCACCCTCCCCCTTGCGACTCCAGGTGCAATCTCTCTCGCTCTAAGTCAAGAAGGCAGGAGTGCTCAGCTGTCCCCTCTGCACATTGAACACAAAAGGCACTGTCACCTTTTTCTGCGAGCTCCTCTCGGGAACTCCCTTGTTCGGACCATTAAGAAGAGTCAAGGCCTTGACGTTGGTCTTAGAGATGATTTTTTGGATTTGACACCTAAAGCAAAGGCAACAAAAGTAAAAATAAACAAGTGGGACTACATCAAACTACAAAGCTTCTGTACAGCAAAGGGAGCTATCAACAAAATGAAAAGCCAACCTACGGAATGGGAGAAAATATTTGCACATAATATCTCTGATAAGAGGCCAATATCCCAAATATATAAAGAACTCATACAACTCAACAACAAAAAGGCAAACAATCTGATTAAAAAATGGGCAGAGGATCTGAATAGATATTATTCCAAAGAAGACATACAGATGGCTAATAGGTGTGTGAAAGGATACTCGACATCACTAATCATCATGGAAATACAAATCAAAATCATAATGAGCTATCACTTCACACCTGTTAGAATGGCTCTTATGAAAAAGACAAGAAATAGCAAGTGTTGGCGAGGATGAAGAGCAAAAGGAACCCTTGCACACTGTTGGTGGGAATGTAAGTTGGTGCAGCCACCATGGAAAACAGTATGGAGGTTCTTCAAAAAAATTAAAACTGGAACTATCATATGGTCCAGTAATTCCACTTCTGGGTATTCATCCAAAGAAAACGAAAACACTAAGTTGAAAAGATTTATGCACCCCCATATTCATTGTGGCCTTATTTACAATAGCCAAGGTATGGAAACCACCTAGGTGTCCAATGACAGATGGTGGATAAAGAAAATGTGGTATATATACACAATGGAGTATTACTCAGCCCCAAAAAGGAGTGAAATCTTGCCGTTTGCAACAACATGGATGAACTTTGAAGGCATTGTGATAAGTGAAACAAACCAAAGAAAGACAGATACCGTATGATCTCGCTTACGTGTGATATCTAAAAACCAAACCAAAACAAAACAAAAAAAACCGAAACCCAAAAGCAAGCTCTTAGATACAGAGAACAGATTGGTGGTTGCCAGAGGTGAGGGGTGGGTGAAATGGTGAAGGGAGTCCAAGGGAGCAAACTTCTAGCTACAAAATAAATGTCATGATGATGTAATGTACAGCGTGGTGACAATAGTTAATAATACTGTGTTGCATATTTGAAAGTAGCAAAAAGAGTTGATCTTAAAAGTTCTTGTGACAAGAAAAAGGAATTCTGTAACTATGTGCGGTGACGGATGTTAACTAGACCTATTGTGGTGATCATTCTCCAATATATACAAATATCAAATCATTATGTTGTACATCTGAAATTAATTTAATGTTCTGTGTCAAGTACACCTCAATGAAAAAAATTAAAACTAAAAAAAGAAGAAGATTCAAGGCCCATAAACACTTCTGTTAGGAGGTGTGATTGCATCATCCCTGAAGCCTGGAGTCTGTTTCTGGGGAAGACTAAATGGTTTTGTTTGCTCTATCTCCTCTTTTTCTCTATTTCACTAACTAGTTCTGAGTGTTTTGTAGGCCTCACTTCTAGTCTTCTTTTTCTCTTCAAAATCTTGGAGGTTGAGCCAGAAGGAGGGGATGCCAATCTCAGTGAAGTCTTCCCAGTTACCACTGAGCATGATGGCCAAGAGCAAGGGCTCTGGAGGCACACTGCCCGGGCCTGAGTGCTGGCTCTCACTCTGGAGCTGATCCTGTGGGACCCTTGGGAAGCAAGCTCAGCCTGTCAGTGCCTCAGTGTTCTCTTCTGCAACATGGGATCTTAATAACCTACACTGTCTCAGCATTGTTACCTGGACTAAATAAGCTATTACACAGTAAAGCACTGGGGAACCGTGGTGGTCACACAGTAGAGCTCTGAGGGAGCTGTTACGATTGTTATTATTATGTGCTTTGTTTCTACTTCTAACTGCACCGCTGCTGACTTTCAACATTCCCCAGAATAAATTAGGACCATATTAGTGACCAGCATCTGAAAAACTGGTTACTTGATGATTTTGATGGTGATTTAATTGACAGTGGAGACACTGCAGCAGGGGACTGGATCCAACTTCAGCAAATTCTTGGACCTTAGACAGATGTGATGATTGTTTAAACACAGTAGACAATCCTTTGCACATGCTTCTAGCAAGAGCTTTTAATATCCTGCCACACTTACCACGAGTATCATAAGAAACGTCCAAGTATGTCCAGTGACCCCATCATTTTGTTGTTTTATTTCTTTTGGTTTTGTGTTATTTTTAAGAAACCAAAGGAGGGAAATATAATTTATCTGGAAGTGTAGAAGATGTCTTCTTTCAGTTATGATGGAGTGTTTGTAGCAAACCAGCATTCACCCTGAAGACAACTAGATAAAGTCTGGATTAAAGGAATTCTGTTTGAAGTCTTTGGAGAAATACCAACGCAGCTAGGACCCACAGGATCAGCTCCAGAGAGAGAGAGGAGCTCATTGGAATGAAACTACTTTTCTACCTTTTCCCCTCAGGGCATTTGCCAGTTCTTGTCAGGGACTGAGAAGCTGGGGAGAGGGCACCTGCTAAGAGTCAGAGAAAACAGCAGCACTTTAAGGAATCACATGGATCCGGAGAGAAAAGAAGAAGGAGGAGGAGGAGGAGAGGGAGGAGAAAAGAGACGTATGGAGCTGTCCAAGTATTCAGACTTGAGGAGTCAAGATCCTGGAGTGGGTTGGTAAGTGAGCTGGATGCTTGGTACAGCATTTCCCCTGAAGACATTTGCAAATTAAGCAATGTGCATGCAAGAGGCTACAAAGGCAAGCAGAGTGTGGCTGAAAGAGAGTGGAATTTTCAGCAGTATCATGGTGCTCAGGGGATAAAAATTGAAGTTCAGGACTCATCAAAGAGGAGGGGCCAAGGAAACAGCCCAAGGCCTCAGGTAGGATCCCTGGCGGTGTACAGCATAGCAGTGTGAGCAAACTAGCTGTAGACTGACACTTCCCATGAGTGCAAACAAGCTGCAAATCGGCTTATTCAAGGATTGGATTGGGCTGAGGTGATCTGCTCTTCTGCTGTCTCCTGGGGAGGAGGATGAATAATCTTCAGAGAAAGCTGACATCATTCAAACTACCCATCATTTTTCACATAACAGGTTCACCATTCAATCACTATATTCTAGGACTATAAAGGAACAGAAGCAAGAGAAAAAAGCAAACCGTGGAAATTGACTCACAGGTGACTGAGGTAGTGAAGTTATCAGATAGAAAGATAAAATGATATGCTTTAGCTGTTCGGAAAATAGACGGCACGACAAAAGTTTTCACGAGAGAAAGAGAATCTATTTTAAAAATCAATGGAAATTATGGAAATAAAATATGTAATAGTTAGCATTTTAAAAAGTCAATAGATCAGTGTGATAGCAGTTTGGACCCACTTGAAGAGAGACGACTAATCTGAAAATATGTACGTAGCAAGAAACTCTCTGTAGAGTTTAAGCATAGAGAGCTAAAAGGAATAAAAATTAAGAAAAGAGTGTAAGAAAGATATGGGTTGCGTCATAAAGGCCTAACATAAATGTAATTAAAGTCTCAGAAGTTGGAGCAGCCAGAAATGGGACAGAAACAGTATTGAAAGATATTATGGAAAATTAAGGAAAAAAACAGGACGATCTATCAAATCACCTGTGCAAGAAGACCCATGAACTCCAAGCAAGGTAAGGACAAGCAAACCACAGCCAAAACTGCTGAACACCAAAGACAGACGAAAAAATCATGGCAGCACCCAGATGGGGCAAATTCCTATTACACCATCCAAAGGTTGGGAGCTGAATTCTCAGCAGAAACAATGAAAAAGAAGACATTATTAAGGGGCTAAAGCAATATAATTTCCAACCCACTAACTGCTACTAATCCCTGACAGAATACCTTTCAAGGGAAAGTGAGCTGAAGACCTGACCAGATAAGCAGCAGACCCTAACCAAAGGAAATGCAAAAGGTAACTCTTTAGGCAGAAGTTAAATGATCCCGAGGGAAACGTGGAAAATGAAGGAAGGAATGAAGAGCAATGGATAGGCTAAATACGTGGTTAAGTCAAATAAATATTACTATTCGAACAATGATAATGGTGTCTGTGTGATTTAAAATATATGTTGAAGTAAAATTAATGCCAGTAACTCAAAAATCAGGAGGAGAGTAAAAGGAATTAAGATGTTCCAAAGTTGTAGCACTGTCTAGGTAGGAGATGTAAAACGTTCTAATTCATATCAGAGACTTTTGCACAGATTTTACAGAATACATAAAAGTATATATATATACATATATATGTATATCAGAGTAAAACCAAGAACTAAAACAATTATTCTTTGTGAGAATTCTCTAGTTTTAAAAATAATTTATTTTTGACGTTAAAAATGTAAATGTAAAAAGTATACAGTGAAACGTGATAAATGTATAAACGTTTGTAACTATCAGCCAGACGAATGTACAGAACATTTCCCTCAACCCAGGAAGGTTCCCTTCAAATTTTCTCAAAGAGGGAACCACTCTACTGTTCTGATACTTCCTGGAAGTCGACTTACACAGCAGTATCAGAAAGATACATTTAAAAAGATATGTTTTTGGAGTGTGAAAGCATTTTTTTGATAGGCATCTTTTGCTGAACGTACTGTTCGGGGGGGTTATCCATGTTATTCCCTCATCTATAGTTTCGTTGTTTGCTACAGACTGTTAGTTCCTTAATATGAATATACAACGGTTTGTATATCACTTCTCCTGTCCACGGACATTTGGGTTTTATCCAGGTTTTGCCTGGTGTAAATGACATTGCTATGAACGTTTCTGTAGAAGCCCTTTTGGACGTATGCATTCATTTTTCTTGGGAAGTAAATAGAAGTAACATTATTCGGTAACAGGGTAGGTATATTTTTAACTTCATGAGAAACTGCCGAATATTAGGAGGGTGATTGTGCTAAATTACAGTCTAACCGATATCACACAGTCATGTCATCCACACTCAGATGGGGGAGGAGAGAGAAAACAACTTTAAAAATCAATTTTTCTTTTTCTTTTTCTTTTTTTTTTCCAGGTTATTGCCTCTGTTCTCTTCCTCTCTTTTCTTTATTTAATTATTTTATTCATTCATATTGGTTTATAACATGTGTGATTTCAGGTGTACATTATTATATGTCAGTTTCTGTATAGACTGCATCGTGCTCACCCCCAATAGTCTAATTTTTATCCGTCACCATACATATGTGCCCCTTTACCCCTTTCACCCTCCCGCCCCCCAACCCCGTCCCCTCTGGTAACCACTAATCTGTTCACCTTATCCATATGTTTGTTTATCTTCCACATATGAGTGAAATCACATGGTGTTTGTCTTTCTCTGTCCGGCTTATTTCACCTAACATAATACCCTCAAGGTCCATCCTGTTGTTGCAAGTGGCACAATTTTGTTTGTTTGTTTGTTTGTTTTTCCTATGGCTGAGTAGCTTACCACATCTTCTTTATCCATTCATCAGTTGATGGGCACTTGGGTTGCTTCTATGTCTTGGCTATTGTGAATAATGCTGCGATAAACGTAGGGATGCATAAATCTCTTTGAATTGTTGATTTCATGTTCTTTGGATAAATACCCAGTAGTGGGATAGCTGGATCGTTTGGTATTTCTATTTTTAATTTTTTGAGAAATCTCCATATTGTTTTCCATGGTGGCCGTACCAGTTTGTATTCCCACCAGCAGTGTATGAGGGTCCCCTTGTCTCCACATCTTCTCCAACATTTGTTAATTATAGCCATTCTGATGGGTGTACGCTGATATCTCATTGTAGTTTTGATTTACATTTCCCTAATAATTAGTGATGTTGAACATCTTTTCATGTGCCTGTGGGCCATCTTTATCTTTTTTGGAAAAATGTCTGTTCATTTCCTCTGCCCATTTTTTGATCAGGTTGTTTGTTTTGTTGTTGTTGAGTTGTATGGCTTCTTTATATATTTTGGAAATTAACCTCTTGTCGGATATATGATTTGCAAATATTTTCTCCTAGCTGGTGGGCTGTCTTTTTGTTCTGTTCACGGTTTCCTTTGCCTTGCAGAAGGTTTTAGCCTGATGTAATCCCATTTGTTTATTTTTTCCTCTGTTTCCCTTGCCTGAGTAGACATGGGATTTGAAAAGATACTGCTAAGACCGATGTCAAAGAGTGTCCTTCCTGTATTTTCTTCTAGGAGTTTTATGGTTTCAGGTTTTACATTCAAGTCTTTAATCCACTTCAAGTTAATTTTTGTATATGGTGTAAGATACTGGTCTACTTCCATTCTTCTGCACGTGGCTGTCCGGTTTTCCCAACACCATTTATTGCGGAGACTCTCCTTTCTCTGTTGTGTGTTCTTGGCTCTTTTGATTACTGTTTCAATCTCTTTACTTGTGATTGTTCTATTCAGATTCTCTATTTCTTCTTGATTCAGTTTGGGAGGTTGTATGATTCCAAGAATTTATTCATTTCTTCTAGGTTATCCAGTTTGTTGGCATATAGTTTTTTCATAGTATTCTCTTATAATCCTTTGTGTTTCTGTGGTATCCATTGTAATTGTTCCTCTTTCATTTCTAATTTTATTTATGTGAGCCTTCTCTCTTTTTTTCTTAGTGAGTCTGGCTAACGGTTTTTCAATTTTGTTTATCTTCTCAAAGACCCAGCTCTGAGTTTTGTTGATCCATTCTATTATTTTTTTAGTCTCTCTTTCATTTATTTCTGCTCCAATTTTTATTATTCCCCTCCTTCTGCTGACTTTGGGCTTTGTGTGTTCTTCTTTTTCTAGTTCAGTTAGGTGTAGTTTAAGGTTATTTATTTGAGATTTTCCTTGTTTGTTCAGGTAGGCCTGTGTTGCTATAAATTTCCCTCTTAGCACCACTTTTGCTGCATCCCGTAAGAGTTGGCATGTTGCGTTTTCATTTTCATTTGTCTCCAGGTATTTTTTGATTTCTCCTTTGATTTCTTCATTGATCCAATGGTGTTCAGTAGCGTGTTGTTTAGTCTCCATATTATTTGTAACTTTCCCAGTTTTTTTCTTGTAGTTGATTTCTAGTTTCATAACGTTGTGGTTGGAAAAGATGCTTGATATGGTTTCAATCTTCTTAAAATTACTGAGGCTTGCTTTGTTTCCCAACATATGCCTATCTTTGAGAATGTTCCACGTGCACTTGAGAAAAATGTGTATTCTGCTGGTTTTGGATGGAACGTTCTTTATATATCTATTAAGTCCATCTGGTCTAGTGTTTCATTTAAGGCCACCGTTTCCTTGTTGACTTTCTGTCTGGATGACCTATCCATTGAGGTAAGTGGGGTGTTGAGGTCCCCTACTGTTATTGTGTTGCCGTCAAGTTCTCCCTTTAGGTCTGGTAGTAGTTGCTTTATATACTTTGCTGCTCCCATGTTAGGTGCACATATATCCATAAGTGTCATGTCCTCTTGGTGGAATGTCCCTTTTGTCATTATATATTGCCCCTCTTTGTCTCTCATTATCTTTTTTATCTTGAAGTCTGCTTTGTCTGATACAAGTTGGCTACACCTGCATTCTTTTGCTTGCCATTTGCCTGGAGTATCATCTTCCATCCCTTCACTCTGAGCCCATGTTTGTCCTTAGAGCTGAGATGTGTTTCCTGGAGGCAGCGTATTGTTGGGTCCTGAAAAATCTATTTTTTGAGGTTTCTCTTCTTCACTTTGTTCCAAATACTTAATGGCAGCTATGAACGTGGCTGTGATCACACCAAGTGTCACCACCGGCCTGTTCAGGTCTGGCAGCAGAGCCATAGAGAGATACTCCAAGGCAGCCCACCCAAGTCTCAGACTCCTAAACGCCAGGTAGAAATAGATGCTCATGAAATGAGTAGAGTCAGGTGATCACTGCCTCCCTAGTCATGGCTGTGCCATTCTTCAGCTCTGTGCCACTAAAAGCGGTTTTTTGTGCTTGCTCTCCATCCCTTGACTCCATCGCCTAGATTTTACCCAACGCTGTTAGATGGTCATGGCCACAGGCCTGCGTCAATGGCTTTAAAGCAGCCCAGGCAGGAACCGGAGGGACCCCTTTTACCCAGAAGATACCAGAGAGACCACCTTTTGCCAAGAGGACAGCAGAAGAGCGCTAAGGTGAAAGGGCCTGCGAGGGAAGAGCATGCCGGTCGGGTGCGTGGGAGCAGAGGGGAGGGCGGGGAGAGCGGGTCCTAGAGCTCGTGGGTGAATTCGAAGCACGGGTCGTTTGCCAAGAGCACTGACTGCCGGGGCCGTGAAAAGGGACACGGAGGCGCGGGTCCACAGCCCTGGAGTGGGGACGTCCACACTGCTGGGCGGCAGAGGGGCGCCTGGGGCTCAGACGCACCTAACCCGCCGGCTCGTGCAGCTTCCGGGCGCTGGGATCAGCGGGGACGACTCCTGCACAAGGGCGCCTACTTCTAGAAATGGAAACCCTGCGTGTGATCCGAGATCCCGAAATCAAACTGTGGCGTCCCCGGACCCTCGCTTCCGGGGTACGCCCAGAAGCCTGAGCCAAGGCCTCTCCGGAGCCTCAGCCTCCTTGCCTGACGCGTCGCTGGTGCTTCCTGGGACCCTTTTCAATTAAAAAGCGGTGTCTAGAATGGTTGTGGCAGGACCTAAGGTTTTCAGAGAGAGAGAGAGAGCGCGTTAGGTCCAAACACAACTTCCTTGTCTCTGCAGTGTAGTGGTTATCACGTTCGACTCACACGCGAAAGGTCCCTGGTTCAAAACCGGCCAGAGACAACCTCCTTTTCCTGAAAGTTACCTACATGTTTGAAAAACAAAAAAAAAGAAGGGGGGGCGGGGCGTGGAGGAGCGGGCGCAGTTGCATTTTTGATTCACAAGAAACGTGGGAGAATTTCAATTACTACCTGAAAGCCTACTCAGCACTAGGAAACAGGCCTTGTTTGTCTGCTCTGAGTCAGATTGGAGACCAGGACACAGTCACTTCGTCCAAAGAGGGCACAGGACTAGGCTGACTTCAGCTTACCTTTGGATCCAGAAATCCCCTCACCTTCTCATCTAGCGCCTAAATCTTCTCTACAGGTTGACAGGTATCATGTCTCTGAAAACCAAGAACTTCTTGCCTGTGAAGCACGCTTGGCTTTCCCCCACCTCAGCACACTTGCGGAACAGGCTGATTTGCGGGACCGAGCAAAAGAAAACGAACCGAAGACTGCACTTGGGGCTCCAGTCCAAGACACGTAGATGGAGTCTCATGCTCCACTGATTGAGCTGGTCTGGGCACCAAAAGGAGCCTGTACACGTGCCGTTATCAGGAGAGCCCCTTGAGCCAGTTCAGAGATCAAGGAGCAGACGGACTCCGCTCCTCACCCCCTGAGAGCTGAGTCCGCACCTTACTCAGAAGGAAACCGGAGTTCACAAAGAGAGCATGTCCTTGGCTCTGCCGCACACAGTGCTGAAGCTGGACTAGAACGGAACACCGACCAGTTTCCTCGTGGTCAGGCCTCAGAGCCCAAAGCGTCGCCCAGGCTGGGAGAGGTGAGGAGTGATGAGCTGCGGGGTAAGGGCTGGGAGCCTTGCACAGCTGCATTCAGCCCTGGGCCCCTGGGAATCGCCTCCACTTCTGCTCTCTGGGTCTCAGAAATCTAACCTTTGCTTTCAGAATTTCCGTCTGGGGAGGCAAAATTAGTCGTTGCGTGGCTCCCTGGTCGTCTGGGGCTAGGATTTGGCGTTTTCACTGCCGCTCCCAGATTGATTCCGGATCAGGGAAGTCTTTTGGCAACTTCTCCCCACGCAGGACTCTTCCTTTTCATCCCCAGAGGTGTGTGGGCCCCAAAGTCCAGATGCAGGGAAGAGCCTCTGTGCAGAGGCCAGGCCTCAGGGGCGAAGGCATCTCCCAGGCTGGGACAGGTGAGATGTGATGGCCAGCCTGCCCTCCTTCTCCCTTCATCTCAGAAACCTAGTGTCTCACTTTCAGACTTTTCACCTAAAGAGAACTTGGACTTGAGTTTCAATCGCTCCTTAAAAAAAAAAAAAAGGAAAGAAAGAAAGAAGAGAAGAAAAAAGAAACACTCAAAAAAGTTGCAAGAAGAGTAACATCCTATTTCTTCACCTAAATGCGCCAGTTAACAATTTCCCACATTTGCTTTCTCACTCTCTCTCCATATATATGATTTGCCGCATCCTTTGAGAGTAATTGCAGACATCTCAAAATCCTTAGTGGACCGTTGTTGCTCCTTTCCTTTGGCAATGTCCCTCAAACCAGCTGGAAGACTTTTCCTCCAAGGCCAGGGGAGGGCTTTGTCCTCTGGAGGAGGCCCCTCTTGCCCTTTCAGGAACGTGACCCCTGTTCCACCTAAAGGATAGTGCAGGCCAGGCCCGCCCTGCACTTGTAGGAACAGATTAGGTTGTCATCCCCCAAGCACCCACTGCCCTCCAGACCCCTCCTGGTTGCTTTGGCAGGCAGTGGAGTCTTGGGTCAGTCTGAGCTCTAGAACTGCCTGCCTCTTGAGGGAGACTCTTCAGGGAAGTGCAGCTGCCCCCTTGGCTCCTGCCTGGCTCTCTGTGCCCTGCTGGGATCTGAAACGGTTCTGACCCAACAAAAAGGTGAAGAATCCTTTCCTGTGGTGGGAGGATGAAGGGAGCAGGAGGAAAATCCATCAGAGGGAAGGGAAGAGTTCTCAAGAGCTTTCCAGAATTGTGCATCTGGGGCTGTCAGGTAGGCGGCTGCCCTGTGACAATGGTGCTTAGTCTTGTCTTGACCTGACCTTGACCTGGTCCTGGCTTCAGTCTGAGTCCAAGCAGACAGAGGCATCCTGATTTGTGCTGCATACTCAGTTGTGCCTCTCCCCAAAGTGGGATAGTGACAGAGCTTCTATTTCCAGGGTCCCTGTGGAGTCCAAAGATGCTATTGATGGGGTTTTTCCTTGCATTTCCTTTCTTGCTGAACCTGTGACTCAGGGAAAAAAAAAAAAAAAAGGTTTAGCTGTAGATAGATTAGTGGTCACAGTGCTACCTACAAGAAAAAAATTCAAGTTGATAATAAGGATGAATCTCAAATACTTTTAAATACTTTAAAGCATTTTAATAATTGACATATAATGGCATAGAAAATGTTTATGTCATGTCACATTTCTAAAGATGACTCCTCATATGCATTAGACTGATTTAATTATTTTGGCCAAAAACTACTTTATGTTGTCTTCCAGATTTTCTAATAATGTAGAAAATAGTGGATGCATAGTACTCTAGTTTATAGAAGTCTTGGGTTTATTTTCTCTTCAAAATCCTAATGACACTGAACTGCCTAAATTTCCTATACTGGTTTTACTGGTCAAATGACCAAACTTTCACTTCAATAAATATTAAATTTATAAAATTTTAAATTATCTATTCCAGTAAATTATATACACCATAGGATATCTTCTAAATGTAGGTTAAGTCTAATAATTCTAGAAGTCATAGTGACTCAGTTGTTCCACTTGCCATTTTTGGGGACACATTTTTAGGTATCGTCTGATATATGATTCCAACATGTATTTCTTTATGATGTGTCAACTCAATTTACGATTTTAAGATCTATCGTTATCTTTAAGTTCTATGACTGATATTAAATTGAGTTAATTAATGTATAATCTTTGCCCAGAGATTTTCTAACTAAGATAGAAATAACAAAACACTGTGTTAATATAATGCTACTGCATATTTTTATAGGTTACAGAGTGCCGTATGTTAACAGGTTAAGAGGAGGTGTGGGTACCCTTAGGGGATGTTGGTGAGCCCTGCCATCACTGTCACTTTAAGAAGTGTAAAACACATGCAGTGTCTGCTCCAGGAAGTGAGGAGCCGTCACTGGACGGCTGCTGCTTTCCTGAACTGCTTGTTTATTCAAGAAAAAATTTTTCCTCTTTCTTGGTTTCCTGACTTCTAGATCTGAAGTCATCCATTTTCCCATTCTGCGCCATGCTCCTCTCGTGGCGGTCACCGTGAGTGCCCCTAGGCCAGGGCTGGCGGAAGCAACTGGGAAGGGCATGAACCGGCTGTGCTCCCACGTACCTGCCCCCCTTTTTGATGCCTCCAGATGTGGGCGCCACAGTGCAGGGACCTAGGGTTTGCTCTGAATGCAGCATCTCTCTCAGAGCAGGGCCTGGCACCTAGTGAGCACCTAATAAATGCTTGATGATTGAAGGCATCTGATGGGAGGTTCTGGAAAGCTGAAACGGAGGAGAAGAAAGTGGGTAAGACTGGGAGCAGCCTAGAATATGAGGAACAGAGAGAGACAGACAGACTGACACACACACACACACACACACATGTGGGGAGAGAGACCGGGCGAGAATGTCCAGGAACCAGATTTAGTGTGGGAGAAATGTGAAGAGGTATGATATCACTTGAAGGCAGACTGTGGTAAGTTACAGATGTATAAGTCCTAAAGCAGTCGCTGAAATAACAAAGAGTTGTAGGTAATAAGCCAACAAAGGAGAGAAAATGGAATCATATAGAAACCATGTAAACACTATGATAGAGCAATTGCTCTTCCAGGACTCTACCCTATAGAAATACTAGTACAAGTGGCCAAAGATATGTGTACAAGAGTGCTGACATGAAGTCATAGAACCAACTTAATTTTAAAAGTATATGGAAAGGGTTAAATAAATACTGGTACAAACAAACGTTTTCCCGAGCTCTTCTGTGAGGATCCGTGATGATCTTATGATCTTGGTTTAGGTCCTCCTGTGGGGCACAAGACACAGAGAACGGGAGAGCGGCAGTGGAGGAGTCCTCTCTCCACCTTTACGTGAGAGGATGTGCAGAGTAGTGATGCAAGAAAATGTTATATCTTGAGGTGTATGGGGAAGCCATTCTGGTTTAAACTCAATTTGGCCTAAATTTTATTTAAACCAAAGAAACCTGACTTACGGCCTGTCAAACATTCATTGTACATCCGCTTTAATCATTATCCCAAAGTAAAGAATGTACTCTTGGAAGATGAGAATTGATGCCTCCCTTCTTATGACGCCAGTACTTTTTGAAGGTACATTTTCCTTCCCATGAGGCCAGGGTCATGTTGATCCGCTGTGTACGTGCTAATCTGTAAGAAAATATCTCCTTGAATCCTTGAAAGAGTGTACCCCTGTCATGCTTAGTGTATGTCTCTTTGTTTGGAAATGGTATATAATGGTACTGAAAACCATTCTTCTTCGGAGCACTTTCTTCCCTTGAGAAGGATGCACTCCCCGGGCTATAGTCCTTGGCTTGATTTGAATATAACTCTCTGCTATAGAATGATTATTGATTATTTCCCTCAACAGTAGAAACAATTGCAAACACTGAAAAAGGCGAGATGCGTCCCTGAGTGGGGTTGAACCACCAACCTTTGGGTTAACAGCCGAACGCGCTAACCGGTTGCGCCACAGAGACACGGTGATGCCATATTTTCATCCCCCCAGAGAGCAAGCACTCATTCACCGCTAGGCGCAGCCACCTGCCTTTTGCAGGACAGCTGTCCAGGCTCCAAATCCTCGAAAACCGGAGAGGGGGAGGCGACGCAGCCAGCGTGTTCGTCTCCTTTGAAACCCATGCGTTGGGTGATTGCAAAGGCAAAGGGCAGCCTAACGGCCTCGCCCCGCCTTGCACCACAACCCCCTTAGATGCCAGCGCCACGGAGACGCCCGGGGCCGCGACCCCCGGGGCCTGAGCCGAGTGGGTCCCAAGGGAAGCTGAACACCCGCTGGGCTCCGGTGATGGCTCCTCCCGTTTGCTCCGCCTTCACCCGACCGTTTGCGCCGCTGGCGCTCCCCTCGCTCCGCTCGGCTGGGCTGCGGTCGGTGGGGGGCGGGAGCTGGGAAGTCGGGGTCGGGGGTAGTCGGAAGGGGCAAACGCGAGGAGGCGGGAAAGAAGCGGGGGAGGCGTGGTCGGAGGACAACGAGGCTTCCCAGGAGGCCTGTGCAGAGACGCGGGCCGGATTTGGGGAGACGGGAATTGTTTTGTTGTGTTTTTTAATCGTGTACCGGAATGGAGAGGAAGGAAGGGAGGGGAAAATGGAGAGCGGGCACGAAAGAGAAGAACAGGAGGACCTGCCGCTGTACAAGAACAAAGCAGCGGAGTAATTGGAGTGATGTAACATCAAAACTCGTCGAGCAAGGACCGGGCTTGACGACAGGGCCTGACGCCGGCACTGTGGCGCGCCGTGATCGTATAGTGGTTAGTACTCTGCGTTGTGGCCGCAGCAACCTCGGTTCGAATCCGAGTCACGGCAGTGTTATCTGTCATGCCTGGTGTTTCGCTTTTACTTTGTGTCGAAACCCTACAGTGCGCTAACCTGGGGACCGGGCCGTTCTGTCTGAGCAGAAGTAAACTGAGGTAAATGGTTTATCTTCCGTGGTACTCCAAAATAGGAGCGTCCTGGATGCTCTAACTGCTCAGCAAGGAGGCTCATGTGGTACAATTGGTGAAAAACGTTGTTTCTGTGCTACTCGAAATCTAAAGGGTCTAAAAGACCAAGATAAAATTTTTCATCAGATAAGTGACACCTCTTCCGTAGACCTGCTTAGCTGGTTAAACCTTGGCTCTTGGGAATCTGTGCCCCGGGGGCGTTTTCAGTCCTTGGCTGCTGTTCTCCGTAGAGCCATCATATTAACCTCTCTGGTGCGGCGTATGCTCTCAAGGATTTTTAATGCCTGTCGGCAGCCCCTCGCGCGCCAAATGGTGTCCATCAGGATCCGACACCTGGAAGAACTCGACGGTAACCGCATAAATGATGATATCGGTGACTACATGACCCTCCGTCCTGACGACTCGGCTAGCGGAAACCGCGACTATGTGATTCTTCGGCCTGACTACATCAACAGCGGTAACCGAGAGTAAGGCTGTACTGGATGGTCATGCTCTAGGGGTAAGAGCATGACCAAAAGGGGGGAGTTGTTAAAATCAGACACAAATGTCTGATTTGTGAGATCAGACTTGAAAATTCCCCTGAGCAGACAAACCAGTTTAGTCATACAAGCGAAAGCGAATTGAGCTTATTTTGCAAAACAAGTAGAACTTAACTATGGCCACTTCTTGTTAATGCCTCTGAAAATCATAAATGAAACTTAAACCGTTCCCCAAAATTGATGTGAGGTAACTGCTTTTAACCAATTCCCTATCACTAGTAAAACTCTAATGTAATAGCCACCAATCACTGTGAAGAACGAACAGCCACTGCCTCCTCACCGTGTGAGCTGCTTTATAACGGATATACCTCTGAGCCTCATTCCATATTTGGTTTGAGCGCTCCTATTTCCTGAACTGTCTTTTTGTGCACAATAAACATTTACTAATGACTATTTCAGTGATCCAGTGGTTTCACCTCTGCTAGTTCTGAACTTTTGGCAGTGCCTCAACATTTTCATCTGCCAGATTGGGCCAACCAGAGAACTCCTCTTCATGCTGTTTTTGTCATAGAGTCCCACCGAGGGTCCCCAATTTGCTAAACTGATCTTCGGGTGCCATGTTGCAAATCGGAGGCTGAGGGAGAGCTGACTTTTTCTGCATATGAAAGAAGAGGAGGAAGAGGCAGAGTTATGCAGAGGGGGAAAAGTAGGCTGGAACCAGAAAACCGATTTTAGCGTCTGGCACTGGATGTCATATTTTGGAGAAAGAGAAGACACTGACCAGCGTATCCAGGGAAGAAGAACTTCAGTGGAAACAGCAGACACTTAAGTCCAATCTATGACGTTTTCCATTTGTTTATGTATAATTCTTCTTCCCCATCTTTGTAGAAAAGGCACAGGTGAGCTTGATATGTTTGTTTTGTGTTTTTGGAATGCCCGCTTAAATAAAAATGCCTACCGTGCTTCAAACGTTCCTCTGTGAACCTTCTAGACTTCTCTTAGGTTCCACCAGTTGCGCATTAAGAGTAGAATGGGCCCAACGTGGGGACTCTACCTGGGAAAGTGCCATAAAAATTAAGAGGGTGAGACCCCTATGTTCATCGCAGCATTATTCACTATAGCCAAGGTATGGAAGCAACCCAAGTGTCCCTCGACTGATGACTGGATCAAGAAGATGTGGTATATATATACCATGGAATACTACTCAGCCATAAAAAAAGACACAATCGTCCCATTTGCAACAACATGGATGCACCTGGAGGGTATTATGTTAAGTGAAATAAGCCAGAAAGAGAAAGACAAACAGTGCATGATTTCACTCATATGTGGAAGATAAACCAACACACCAACAGATAGAACTGTTTGGTGGTTACCAGGGCTAGGGGGGGTGGGGGGTGGGCACAAGGGGTGGAGGGATGCACTTATATGGTGACTGATAAACAATAATGTACAACGAAAATTTCACAAGAAAAAAAATTAAGGGCGCGAGAGAAGAATGTGACACTCTCAACAATAGTTGCTTTCCTTACTGTAGAGGTTTTTGCACATGCCTCACACCAGATGGATCCTTTCTTCAAATGAGAGCATTTGGGAAAATAAAAAGTACTCAGTTGCATCCACAGAAATCTTGGGTGGGGAAGTTCAAGTACTAGGGGCGAGTGGGCGGACTGGGGATTGCCTCCTCACCGGTACCCGGGCCATCGTCGTCCGCTTTGACTACTTTGGCAAGCTGGAGACGGGACTCCACTCACCGTCAGCAGTCACGGGGGACCGCGGTTCCGGAGGAGGTCGGCTTCACGGTAACGGTAGATCTCGAAACCTCACAGGATTTTTCTTCTCTTCCCTTTAGCCTCTCCTCCGCCTACGTAATAAGAGAGGCTCCGCCGCCTTTCTGTCCTGTCAGGACCCTTCCTGGCTCCCTCTACAGAACTGAGGCTGGAGATGCCGGGGTCGCGGTGCTCGGCCCCTTCTCACCCTGGGCGCCTCGCCTCCCACTTCCTCCCCGCCAACCTTGTCCACTCCCCGGTTCCGGCGACCTTCTCTCCACACGTGGGCGCCTCGCAGAGGCGCGTCTCCAGAGGCAGTTCTGAGGTGCCGCCGGGCCGAGGCAGCTCGCTCCGGGACTGGTGGACCTGGCGGCCTCGGGGGCTCTCGGTGCGTCGCCTGCGGGCTCCTGTTTTGCAGAAAGCAGGGAGGGAACGGCCTTACGAAAGAATTCCTGGTGAGACGGGTGACCCCCTCCCGCAGGCCCAAGGCCTCCCAGAGCGCAGAGAAATTGTCACCCTGGTCGGAAGCAAGGAAAAGAAGGGATAACCTTTAGCTCCCTGGTGGTCTAGTGGCTAGGATTTGGCGCTTTCACCGCCATGGCCAGGGTTCGATTCCCGTCAGGAACAGTTTTGCTTCGTCAGTCCCCACGTACCCATTTTCCTTTCATCTGCAGAGGTCGTGCCCTGTGCTCCTCGCACAGAGTCTTCGACTCCCGCAGAGGAAGGGAAACACCGGCAGGCTGCTTCTCAGGCCACACCGCTCTCGCTTATCTCCAAGTCAGCAACCCCCCCCCCCCCCCCCGCCCCCCGCAGAAGGAGCTTCACAGGGCTGCCAAGCACCCTGCTCAGGTTTATTTGTTTTAAATTAATCTAATTCATCACATTAACAGCTTAAAGGAGGAAAATCATAATCACTAAAACACAGAAAAGGTGTTTGAAAAATTCACCCTCAAATTATGATTTTGAAAAAACCCCTTAGGATAATAGGAATAGAAGAGAACATAATCTGCTAAAGGGTAGCCTCCAAACAAAAATAAACAAACAAAAAACCTTCAGCAAACATTATAGTTGGTGATAAAATACTGACTTTCTCCCGCACCCTGACCAATCAGGAACCATCAGAAATCGGACAAATAGGCCTACTGTTATCACTTCTCTTCACCACTGTGATGCAGAGCTTAGCCATCGAGGGAAGGCAAGAAAAAGAAATAAAAGATATAAGAAGTGAAAATGAAAAATTAATACTATAATTATTTACATATATGAAAGATAAATTACTAGAATTATTAAGAGAATTGAGTTTATTTGGTATATACAAAAATTAAAAATCAGAGAAAGTGAGCTAAACTGAGGATTCAAACAACAAAGGTTATTATAAAAACATTATAAACGTTCAACAATTATAGCATATAATTCAATCACATATAGTGGGGCAGGAAAGGTGGAAATGAAATATGATCCCTACCTTCACCAAACCAAAATCATTTCAATGTGGATTAAGCACCTAGATGTGAAATGAAACCTAAAATAATTTTAGTTGATATGTATAGCAGGGTATTTCCATGGTCTCAAGGGTAAGCAAGGATTTTAAACATAAGACAAAAAGATTAATTCTTAATGAAGAGACTGATCACTTTGACTACATCAAGAATCTCTGTTCATCAAAATACAGAATAAAGTGTAAAAAGACAGGTCACAATTTGGGCGACTGTATCTGCAGTTGGCATAATCAACTGGTACCAAAGCTATTTAATGAATTCTTGCAAAATGAGAAGAAAAAGACAGACAGACCTATAGAAAAATCACCAAGGTCTTGGGGGAAAAAAACCTTAAAGGAAAAAATGCAAGTGCCTAACAAACATGTGATGGTGCTCAAATTCATTACCAATAAGGGATAGTAAAAACAAAATCTCAATGAGAAACATTACAGATCAGAGGAAAAATAAAAGAAGAAGAAGAATTAAGTGAGAGTGGGCGATAAAGTAGAAGGTTATGACCTGGTAAAACATGGGAGGAATTGACTAAAGGACCAATACTATCTTACTTCTTCATCTGTGTGTAGGTTACACAGATGTGTGCATTATAATCATTTGTTATATTGTACATATAGGTTCCGTGCATTTTACTTTGTGTATATTACTCATTTTTCAAACTCTCCTCCTTTCCCCACAAATTAATCTTATGGGAGACAGAATGTTGCTGAGATTCCAAGATTTAGTTTCAAGAGAAAGGCGTGGAGATCACTCTTCACTACAGCCAAGGACAACCCTAGGGAGACAGGCCCGTGGAGCTGAGCTTTAGGATGACGTGAGCTCAAAGAATACTCTCCAGGACCCAACCTGTAATTGAAAACACAAGCTAAATCCCTTTATCTGTATTATTTGAATGCTCCTGAAAAGGCTATAGGCCGAACCATAACTATTCAAATCTCTCCTTTGCTTTCCCATCGCTGATTTCATAACCCACAGGTCCTCTTTCCTTCCTCTCCTCCAAGCTCTCCAACAAAATTCTCCTGCTGTCCTAGCCTTGTGGGTCTTCTCCCCCCGACCCCACCTCCCTCCAGCTTCTTCATTGAAGAAGGAGAAAAAGGAGAAGTAGGAGGAGGAGGAGAAGAGGGAAAGGAAAAAGAAGCGGAAGAGGAGGAGGACAAGGATGAGGAGGAGAAGGAGGAGGTCTAGGAGGAGAAGGAGGAGGAGGGGAAGGAGGAAAAGATGACCCGAATCTGAAGGAAGCTTCTCACAGGCCAGGAGTGGGTAAGGAAGAGCATCAAAGGCAGATTTTATTTTCAGCAAACAGTAAAGGGGAAACTGGGAGATGTTACAGTCTTTAAAAACTTTACTCCATCGTGTAAGTAATCCAGCATTTTCCTTTACATAGATAGAACTCCTACTCCTCTCCATCCCCACCATCTAAATCCCGATTCCTGTTTACAGAGAAATATTCAAAAACAAGAAACTGTGTATCACAGTTCAGAATTTATTCACTAAAATTTCAGATTTCCAGGAGAACTTAAAAATAAAGAAATGAATAAAACAACTTCGATGGTTCCAACATAGTACTGCCATCGTTTCAAACTCAAAATGTAGAAAGACAATCTCAGAAGAAGGAAACTCTTGAAATTGAATAAATGAAGTTTATCTTTAAAACAGAAAGAATAAAAACTCCCAAAATGTCACTGATCTTCGATTTGAAACTACAGTTAGGTAGAGGAATCCTCCCAAGATTTTTGGATGAAAATTAATCACCATAGTCTCTCTAACGCCCCTCCCCAGTACCCTCAAATCGCAGTGCTTTAGAAGGAGCGTCCAAGTGGCATAAAACAAAACCGGATAAACATTTCCCAGATTCTGTAGTTTGGTTTCTCTTCTTAAAAAGACAGTTTCCAGGGGGGCTGGCCTTGTCGCCGAGCCCCAGCGCACCGCTTGTCAGGCCATGCTGTGGCGGCCTCCCACATAAAGTGGAGGAAGATCCATTCGGATGTTAGCTCAGGGCCAGTCTTCCACAGCAAAAAAAAAAAAAAAAGAAAAAAAGGAGAATTGGCATGGATGTTAGCTCAGGGATGATCTTCCTCACACACACACACACACAAAAATACAATTTTCAGGCTCACACGTGTTGACACATTTCCAGCTACACGGAATCCTTCCCTGAACACCGACGGGCCCACGGGACATGCGGAGGCACCGGTGGCTGACGATGTTAAAAATTCGGTTCGAGGTGTTTGGTGTACAGACCCAGGGGCCTCTCGCCACCTCTGCACGAGGCCCCCTCTCCGCAGCTCCCCGCCGGTCCACACGGGTTCCTCTCCACACGCCTCCCCCTTCCTTGGGCTGCTGACGCCACCGACGCCTCCCCCGCCACTGGCTTGTCCTCCGGACCATGGCTGTTCTCCTTCCGCGGCCGTCATCTCTTGATCCTCGCTCCATGGTGAGATGTGGCCCAGCGGTCAGCCCAAGGTCCCGCACCGAATCAGTGACCTGATGGCTCTTTGGCTGCCCGGGATCTTCCAGGAGAAAGGTTGAAAGTAACAATGGTCTTAGGTCCAAATGTTCAAAATCGCAGACCCACCGGAAACACTTGCAGGTTGAAAGGTAGGAACTCGAGAGCGGGGTGGTTACTACGCCCGGCGCCAAATGCTGCTCCACGTACGCAAGCACCTCAGTGCCCCAGGACTCTGCCATGTCCTGGTTTAGATCGACTCCTTACTGTGCTCTGCTCAGAACTGAACTATGGCTGTTAGTTCTCATTTTCCTACTCCTGGTGGCCAGAACCACGAAATGACCAGGCTTACCCAGAGCTGCCCGTGCTACAGGCAAGCAAGGAGGAGGCACGAAAGGACAGAGTGAGTAAAGTGTTAGGCTCACTGCATTAGCCGGGAATCAAACCCGGTCACTCGCGCGTGAGGGGAGAATTCTACCACTGAACCACCAATGCTTCCTGCCGTAGTAGTCCAGGATGGATCTCTAGAAAGATCTCTACAGAGACTGAAGGCTGAGAGATGGGGAAACAAAACAGTTCCAAAATAGACTTCCACAGTTGTCTTTGGACAGAGCTAGCAAACAGAAAGGCACTGGAAGCAAAGGCTTGTGAAGGAGACTTACTTATGTCAGGCAACAACATCAAGTGGAGACGTTCAAATTAAAATGTCAAAATATCTGTTTTGTCAGCTCACAACACAACTCTTAAAAGGGCTCTTTCCAACTGTATAACAGACCCCTGCAGAAAAACAGTGGAAATTCATCCAGATCCCTTGTTTACGACTCTAAACGGCCAACTGTCAACATCAAACTGTTGCCTTAGAGAGTCTGAGAAAGTAATCTCACTTGCCAGGTTAGGAAAGTAAAATTCTAATCCAGGAAAGAAATAAGAAGCAGAAGCAGAATTAGATTGGAATTGGGAGAAGGAAAGGGCCAAAATCAAAATAGAAATAATGAGGAAACACATTTTGGTCAATGGGATTAGTTCTTTGTAACTTTTTTTGTACAAGAATAAATGAGTCAGACTCTACAACAATAGTGTGTGTCTGCTTTTCAAGGCGTTCAAAGCATTTGGATGGATATGTGATATGTGGTCATTATTAAAAGATTAATTAATATTAAGTTTGCAATCAATGTTTAATTGTTTGGAAGGATCTAATCTCCTAAATTGGACTCCCTGTTGCGCTGAGTTTTAGCATTTGTGACTCTGAGATGCACATGAAGCCTAGGCTTTAGTGTATTGGTAATATGAGGAGCAAACTAAGTTTTTGAAAAATATTGATGGTTGAAATGTTAACATATTGGTCCTTTGATGAGATTTAAATATAGACAGATTTCTTTCACCAATTATCCCTGGGGAAATTAAACTGAAGAAAGGAACCTAGAGAGCTCTCCAACATGTTGAGACTAGGAATCATTATGACTTGTTGAAAGACGGGGAGCTGCAGACATGCAAACATACTTCTCTTGCTGAGAAGCCAAGCTAGGTGGAGGCAGAGTCATAAACTTGGGCTCAACAGGAAAACGACCAACACCTTGACCTGGAAGAACTTTGGTTCTGTCTGCCCTCTGCCCAGCACCCAAGACACACACCAGCTCTGGTCAACATGCTTTCAATTACTACCTACATCAACCAGATCTACACTGATTCCCACATCTCTTTCTAAACTACAAGCCTGTACTTCCAACTCTCAACTCCTAATTCACAATTCAATGCCTCAATGCTTCTCAGAGCCACGAATGCTAAAACTCAAGCACCAGTGAGTTCCCTGTCAGCATCACACACCACCCTCTACCTCAATACTCTACGACCAGACCCAGGCACAGTGTCTCCCAAGCGGTAGTGCGCTGACCTGAGTGTTTCAATCAATCACCAAAACAACACCCAAATCTGCTCCTACCCCTGCCCAGTATACTTACCCTCACCACCAACCACCCTGTTGCCCAAACCACATCTTGCTACCCTCTTTGATCAAACTCTGAATATACCAGCACAGAAATTTATGTTCAGTATAATCAACAGATAGTGTTTAACTTTGTCGTCTGCACCACTGCCTCACTGCCGCTTTATGACTGCACTCTTCCATCCATCAACTCTTACCTCCATTAATACAACCAGATAAAGAGCCAGCCTCCCTACAGCCAGTCTAGTCTACTCCAATCCACTTGCCACACTGCATCGTGAGTGACCCTTCCACAGCCTAAATATGGACATACATGTAGCCTAAAACCACCTAGTGTCCCCATATTCCTTCACTAAAATGGCTTAATACCTTCATGACATGTACTCTGGCTTCCCCCATCCTCATCATCTGAATATCTCTTGCCATTTCGCAAGTCCAGCAACAGTGAAATACTGGACATGTCAGGAATGCTCTCTTTCAGGTACTTGCTTCCCTCTACAAGGGATGGTCTCTCACAACTTCCTCTTCCTTCTTCAAAATCATCCTCATCCTTCAGGCCTCAGTTCAGAAGTCTTTTCCTCTGGAAAGACTTTCCTGACTGTCTGAATTGAGTGTGCAGTGTGTCCACTTTTATTTTGGCATTAATTGTGCTCTACCGAGATCACATTTTACTTGACTCTGTCTTCCAAAGACATATTTTCATCTAAAAAAGATTCATATTTCCTGGGAAACCAAGGTTGTGTATGCAAATAAAATATTCTTGAGAGGTAGCACAGTGCCTAGCATACTCTATAGTGTAAGGTTGTTAAGCAATGAGGGAAAGAGACAGAGAGAGAGAGGGACAGACAGAGAGAGAGAGGGAGAGAGGGAGAGAGGGAGAGAAATAAATAAGGAAACTCTCTCTCTCTCAAACACATACACACACACACGCAGATGGAGAAACGAGAAAATAAATTAAGCAAGATTGGCATCAGAATGATTTAGTCTACAAAGTAGAGTAACTGCAGCAGAGCAATTGGAAAGGGTAGAGAGTACAGCGATCAAGAATAAGGTTTTGCTTGAGTGTAAGGTAGTAAAAGGATCTCGGGTGGATCTTCAGAGTTGAAAAAAAAGTCAAGAGCCAGATAGGGGAGGGGAAGGGTATGGCGTGGTGTGGTGAGGGGAATAAATCCTGGAGTGCAAATTATACTTATACTCTTGTGTAGGTCTCTGTAAGACACCAGAGTTTGAAAGCGGCTCATTTTGATCGTTGGACTTTTCTAGGGACTCAAAAGAGGCATCAGAGGAGAGAGGCTCTGGGGCCCTGGGGTGCTTGTGCGTGGGTTAGTGCTTGGCCTGAACCAGGCTAATTGTAAACAAAAGAATCAAAGAGTGCAAATATGAATATCAGACAAAAGCAAAGGGCAAAAAAAAAAAAAGAAAAGAAAAGAAAGCTTTATGTTGGATAGAAGAGTAACATTCTAGCATCTACCCAGAATCTAACCGAATTGTTTTTCCCTGGCATGGCCTCCTCGAGTGGCTAAAGAGGGTGTAGTTAAAGGGAAGAAATCTTAGAGTGAAATTTTCACTTATTCACCCTTTTGTAGGTCTCTCTCAAACGCCAGAGTTTAAAAGCGGGACCTTTTGATCCTTGGCCTTTTCCAAGGACTCAAAAGAGGCATAGGAGGAGGAAAGCTCAATTACCACCCAGATCTTCTGGAGTAACTCAGGCGCATCTCCAAATGTGAGCGTCCCCAACAGTCACTGGCTCCTGAATGCCTGTTCAGGGAAAGAACTGGTGTTTGTCTCAAGGTTGAGAGGAAAGGGTTTGGGAGGGACCAAGCAATGGAAGGGCAAAGAGAATGCATATCAGTGGGGAAATTTGATTTGAATTTGAATTCTAGCACTATGATTTGAATGCCAGAGTTTTATAGTGTTGCCTGATGTAAGTCTCCTATGCAAGCCTGTGCTCTGGGTGTCTTGTCTCTTCATTCTGCATGTCTACCAAAGAGGACTGTATAAACTTATTTTTAGAACTGTGTTCTCAAAGTCCTTCCTGAAACTCTTACTGATGACTCCTACCCCGGAGGCAAGGGGCACGGCGTTGGTGGTTCAATGGCAGAATTCTCCCCTCCCGTGTGGGAGACCTGGGTTTGATTCCTGGCCAAGGCACACCTTTCTCAACCTCATCCACTCCCCGGCTCTGGCCACCTTCCCTCTGGTCTCCAGAGGCAGTTCTGAGTTGCCGCCAGGATGAGGCAGCTCGCTCCGGGACTGGTGGACCTGGCGGCCTCGAGGGCGCCCAGTGGGTCGCCCGCGAGCTCCTTTTTTGGAGAAAGTAGAAAAGGAACGAACGGCCTTAGGAAATAATTCCTGGTAAGACAGGTGACCCCCTCCCAGAGGCCCAAGGCCTCGCAGAGCGAAGAGAAAAATGTCACTCTTGTCATGAGCTTGGAAAAGAAGCAACAGCCTTCAGCTCCCTGGTGGTCTAGTGGCTAGGATTCGGCGCTTTCACCGCTCGGTGAGGGTTCGATTCCCGGTCACGGAACCATTTTGCGCCGTCTGTCGTCTGTCCCCACGCACGAATCTTCCTTTCATGTGATGAAGGGTCGTGCCCTGTGCTTCTCGCACCGAGTCTTCCACTCTTGCAGAGGAAGGGAGACAATGGCGGGCCGCTTCTCAGGGCACACCGCTCTCGCTCATCTCCACGTCAGCCGCGCGCAGAAGCGGCTTCCCAGGGCTAGTAAGCATCCTGCTCATGTTTACACAGCCTGCAGAGGTTCAAATCCCCGTGGGGCTGCACCCGAGCCCGCGCTCCTTGCTGCCCCAGCGACGCGGATCAGGCTGAGCTCTCTGGAACGGAGACGAGGCTGAGCCGAGCTGGGCTGTTGGTGCGGACCCCGCAAATGGGCCGGTCGGCTGAGCCCCCCCCCAAACCCAATTCGCAGGTAAAATGCTTATGAGGCCTTAGGGAAGACGTGACTGGAGGCGATACCCGCGAGGGTTGAGGGGAAGGCTAGGGCTGTCTCGTTTGTAGATCAAGCGGTGAAAGGAGCTGATGTTCACTGACCCAGCAATGGCAGCACGTGAAGTACGCACAAAAGGGAAAAACTGTTACTGCTGCCATAAGAAGAATGCAGGGGTCAAAATCGGCGCCAGAACGTCAAAACGATGGTACCACAGTCAAATCCCACAACTTCCACAGCGGCTGCTGCATTTAAACTGTGTAGACTCCACCAGACACTGCGCACGTTCTCCCTTTTCCCTTCCACACTCGCTCCGAAGGCCTGTGAAAACACAAGCCACAGACTGAGAGAAAATATTTGCAAAACATATCTGATTAAGGACTTGTATCCAAAATATACAAAGAACTCTAAAACTCAACAATCAGAAAAATTTAAGAACCCAATGAAAAAATGGGCAAAAGATTTGAACAGACCCCTCACCAAAGAAGACATACAGATATACAGATGTACAGATGGCGATTAAATATATGAGAAGATGCTCAACATCATATGTCATTAGGGAATTGCAAATGAAAACAACAATGGGATACCACTACACACCTGTTAGAAGGGTTAAATCCAAAAAACTAACAATACTAATTGCTGGTGAATTGTGGAGCAATGGAAGCCATCATTTGTTGCTTGTGGGAAAGCAAAGTGATACCGCCACTTGGACAGAGAGTTTCGCAGTTTCTTACAAAGCTAAACATAGTCTTACCATGCGATCCAGCAATCATGCTCGTAGGTATTTACCGAAATTTGTTGAAAACTTATGTCCATACAGAAATTCGCACACGAATGTTTATAACAGCTGTATTCATAATTGCCCCCATCTGGAAGCACCAAGATGTCCTTTAATAGGTGAATGGGTTGAACAAACCATGGAATAGTATTAAGCAATAACAAGAAATGGGCCACCATGAAAGGTGTGAAAGAACCTTACATTCGTATTGCTAAGTGAAAGAAGCCAATCTGAAAAGACCACACACTGTATGATTCCAACTATACGACATTGTGGAAAAGGCAAAGCTATAGAGACGGTAAAAAAGATCAATGGTTGCCCGGACTTGGAGGGAAAGGCGAGAAAAATGATTAAGAGGAGCACAGGGGATTTTTTAGGGCATCGCAAGTATTCTGCATGACACAGTAATGGTGGATACATGACGTGATCGATTTGTCAAAACTCATAGAACTGAAAAAGAGAGGGAACCTTGATGTAAACTATGAACTTTAGTTAATCGGAACCTATCAACATTGGTTCATTCATTGTAACAAATTTATCACATAAATGCAAGATGTTAATAATAGGGGAAACCGTGAGAAGGGAGGGGGGAGTATGAGAACTCGCTTTGCTATCTGCTCAGATTTTTTTGTAATCCTAAAACAGTTCTAAAAATAAAGTGTATTAATTAATACAAAAACAAAGATCTCCTGACCAGAAGATTTGACTGGCAGAGTGTAAAACAAAAAGGCACGATAAAAATGATTTTCTTGTAGGTGGTGTGACTCTCCACTTGGGGCTCATCCCTGTCCTTAATTTTACCAAGACCAGCAAACTAGGGCCTACATCCACAGGAAGGTCAGAGGCTCCACTACCCAGCTCCCCTCATCTCCACAGGAATTCCTCCCCACAAGCATCCTCCTTCCATGGGCCACTAATGCCCCTCCCAGTGCAACTTCTGTCCTTCAGTGACCTTCTTTCTTGATCCCCACTCCATTGTGCCATGTAGCCAAAGGATAGGACAGGAGAAAAGATAATAATAACAATGGTTTTGGTTTCAAGTATTCCAAACCTCAGAGAGCCACCATATGCCCTTGTGGCAACAAAGACATGCTCTGGCCAGGTGGTGGCTGCGCTGCAGGTCAAGCACTGAAGCACGGGTGATCATTTCAGGGCCTGGGGGCACTGCATAACCCCTGTTTAGACCAGTTCCTCAATGTCTTCTGCCCCAGAATTAACTCAAGGGGTGTAGTTGCCATTTTCTTCCCTTTACCACCACTGCAAGTGCGCGTGGGTGGGGGTGGGGGACAGAAACCACCTGTCTTGCCTGTGCAAAAGAGAACCCAGCAGAGAAAGGTGTGCCGTGGCCAAGAATCAAACCCAGGTCTCCCACACGGGAGGGGAGAATTCTGCCATTGAACCACCAACGCCGTGCCCCTTGCCTCCGGGGTAGGAGTCATCAGTAAGAGTTTCAGGAAGGACTTTGAGAACACAGTTCTAAAAATAAGTTTATACAGTCCTCTTTGGTAGACATGCAGAATGAAGAGACAAGACACCCAGAGCACAGGCTTGCATAGGAGACTTACATCAGGCAACACTATAAAACTCTGGCATTCAAATCATAGTGCTAGAATTCAAATTCAAATCAAATTTCCCCACTGATATGCATTCTCTTTGCCCTTCCATTGCTTGGTCCCTCCCAAACCCCTTCCTCTCAACCTTGAGACAAACACCAGTTCTTTCCCTGAACAGGCATTCAGGAGCCAGTGACTGTTGGGGACGCTCACATTTGGAGATGCGCCTGAGTTACTCCAGAAGATCTGGGTGGTAATTGAGCTTTCCTCCTCCTATGCCTCTTTTGAGTCCTTGGAAAAGGCCAAGGATCAAAAGGTCCCGCTTTTAAACTCTGGCGTTTGAGAGAGACCTACAAAAGGGTGAATAAGTGAAAATTTCACTCTAAGATTTCTTCCCTTTAACTACACCCTCTTTAGCCACTCGAGGAGGCCATGCCAGGGAAAAACAATTCGGTTAGATTCTGGGTAGATGCTAGAATGTTACTCTTCTATCCAACATAAAGCTTTCTTTTCTTTTCTTTTTTTTTTTTTGCCCTTTGCTTTTGTCTGATATTCATATTTGCACTCTTTGATTCTTTTGTTTACAATTAGCCTGGTTCAGGCCAAGCACTAACCCACGCACAAGCACCCCAGGGCCCCAGAGCCTCTCTCCTCTGATGCCTCTTTTGAGTCCCTAGAAAAGTCCAACGATCAAAATGAGCCGCTTTCAAACTCTGGTGTCTTACAGAGACCTACACAAGAGTATAAGTATAATTTGCACTCCAGGATTTATTCCCCTCACCACACCACGCCATACCCTTCCCCTCCCCTATCTGGCTCTTGACTTTTTTTTCAACTCTGAAGATCCACCCGAGATCCTTTTACTACCTTACACTCAAGCAAAACCTTATTCTTGATCGCTGTACTCTCTACCCTTTCCAATTGCTCTGCTGCAGTTACTCTACTTTGTAGACTAAATCATTCTGATGCCAATCTTGCTTAATTTATTTTCTCGTTTCTCCATCTGCGTGTGTGTGTGTATGTGTTTGAGAGAGAGAGAGTTTCCTTATTTATTTCTCTCCCTCTCTCCCTCTCTCCCTCTCTCTCTCTGTCTGTCCCTCTCTCTCTCTGTCTCTTTCCCTCATTGCTTAACAACCTTACACTATAGAGTATGCTAGGCACTGTGCTACCTCTCAAGAATATTTTATTTGCATACACAACCTTGGTTTCCCAGGAAATATGAATCTTTTTTAGATGAAAATATGTCTTTGGAAGACAGAGTCAAGTAAAATGTGATCTCGGTAGAGCACAATTAATGCCAAAATAAAAGTGGACACACTGCACACTCAATTCAGACAGTCAGGAAAGTCTTTCCAGAGGAAAAGACTTCTGAACTGAGGCCTGAAGGATGAGGATGATTTTGAAGAAGGAAGAGGAAGTTGTGAGAGACCATCCCTTGTAGAGGGAAGCAAGTACCTGAAAGAGAGCATTCCTGACATGTCCAGTATTTCACTGTTGCTGGACTTGCGAAATGGCAAGAGATATTCAGATGATGAGGATGGGGGAAGCCAGAGTACATGTCATGAAGGTATTAAGCCATTTTAGTGAAGGAATATGGGGACACTAGGTGGTTTTAGGCTACATGTATGTCCATATTTAGGCTGTGGAAGGGTCACTCACGATGCAGTGTGGCAAGTGGATTGGAGTAGACTAGACTGGCTGTAGGGAGGCTGGCTCTTTATCTGGTTGTATTAATGGAGGTAAGAGTTGATGGATGGAAGAGTGCAGTCATAAAGCGGCAGTGAGGCAGTGGTGCAGACGACAAAGTTAAACACTATCTGTTGATTATACTGAACATAAATTTCTGTGCTGGTATATTCAGAGTTTGATCAAAGAGGGTAGCAAGATGTGGTTTGGGCAACAGGGTGGTTGGTGGTGAGGGTAAGTATACTGGGCAGGGGTAGGAGCAGATTTGGGTGTTGTTTTGGTGATTGATTGAAACACTCAGGTCAGCGCACTACCGCTTGGGAGACACTGTGCCTGGGTCTGGTCGTAGAGTATTGAGGTAGAGGGTGGTGTGTGATGCTGACAGGGAACTCACTGGTGCTTGAGTTTTAGCATTCGTGGCTCTGAGAAGCATTGAGGCATTGAATTGTGAATTAGGAGTTGAGAGTTGGAAGTACAGGCTTGTAGTTTAGAAAGAGATGTGGGAATCAGTGTAGATCTGGTTGATGTAGGTAGTAATTGAAAGCATGTTGACCAGAGCTGGTGTGTGTCTTGGGTGCTGGGCAGAGGGCAGACAGAACCAAAGTTCTTCCAGGTCAAGGTGTTGGTCGTTTTCCTGTTGAGCCCAAGTTTATGACTCTGCCTCCACCTAGCTTGGCTTCTCAGCAAGAGAAGTATGTTTGCATGTCTGCAGCTCCCCGTCTTTCAACAAGTCATAATGATTCCTAGTCTCAACATGTTGGAGAGCTCTCTAGGTTCCTTTCTTCAGTTTAATTTCCCCAGGGATAATTGGTGAAAGAAATCTGTCTATATTTAAATCTCATCAAAGGACCAATATGTTAACATTTCAACCATCAATATTTTTCAAAAACTTAGTTTGCTCCTCATATTACCAATACACTAAAGCCTAGGCTTCATGTGCATCTCAGAGTCACAAATGCTAAAACTCAGCGCAACAGGGAGTCCAATTTAGGAGATTAGATCCTTCCAAACAATTAAACATTGATTGCAAACTTAATATTAATTAATCTTTTAATAATGACCACATATCACATATCCATCCAAATGCTTTGAACGCCTTGAAAAGCAGACACACACTATTGTTGTAGAGTCTGACTCATTTATTCTTGTACAAAAAAAGTTACAAAGAACTAATCCCATTGACCAAAATGTGTTTCCTCATTATTTCTATTTTGATTTTGGCCCTTTCCTTCTCCCAATTCCAATCTAATTCTGCTTCTGCTTCTTATTTCTTTCCTGGATTAGAATTTTACTTTCCTAACCTGGCAAGTGAGATTACTTTCTCAGACTCTCTAAGGCAACAGTTTGATGTTGACAGTTGGCCGTTTAGAGTCGTAAACAAGGGATCTGGATGAATTTCCACTGTTTTTCTGCAGGGGTCTGTTATACAGTTGGAAAGAGCCCTTTTAAGAGTTGTGTTGTGAGCTGACAAAACAGATATTTTGACATTTTAATTTGAACGTCTCCACTTGATGTTGTTGCCTGACATAAGTAAGTCTCCTTCACAAGCCTTTGCTTCCAGTGCCTTTCTGTTTGCTAGCTCTGTCCAAAGACAACTGTGGAAGTCTATTTTGGAACTGTTTTGTTTCCCCATCTCTCAGCCTTCAGTCTCTGTAGAGATCTTTCTAGAGATCCATCCTGGACTACTACGGCAGGAAGCATTGGTGGTTCAGTGGTAGAATTCTCCCCTCACGCGCGAGTGACCGGGTTTGATTCCCGGCTAATGCAGTGAGCCTAACACTTTACTCACTCTGTCCTTTCGTGCCTCCTCCTTGCTTGCCTGTAGCACGGGCAGCTCTGGGTAAGCCTGGTCATTTCGTGGTTCTGGCCACCAGGAGTAGGAAAATGAGAACTAACAGCCATAGTTCAGTTCTGAGCAGAGCACAGTAAGGAGTCGATCTAAACCAGGACATGGCAGAGTCCTGGGGCACTGAGGTGCTTGCGTACGTGGAGCAGCATTTGGCGCCGGGCGTAGTAACCACCCCGCTCTCGAGTTCCTACCTTTCAACCTGCAAGTGTTTCCGGTGGGTCTGCGATTTTGAACATTTGGACCTAAGACCATTGTTACTTTCAACCTTTCTCCTGGAAGATCCCGGGCAGCCAAAGAGCCATCAGGTCACTGATTCGGTGCGGGACCTTGGGCTGACCGCTGGGCCACATCTCACCATGGAGCGAGGATCAAGAGATGACGGCCGCGGAAGGAGAACAGCCATGGTCCGGAGGACAAGCCAGTGGCGGGGGAGGCGTCGGTGGCGTCAGCAGCCCAAGGAAGGGGGAGGCGTGTGGAGAGGAACCCGTGTGGACCGGCGGGGAGCTGCGGAGAGGGGGCCTCGTGCAGAGGTGGCGAGAGGCCCCTGGGTCTGTACACCAAACACCTCGAACCGAATTTTTAACATCGTCAGCCACCGGTGCCTCCGCATGTCCCGTGGGCCCGTCGGTGTTCAGGGAAGGATTCCGTGTAGCTGGAAATGTGTCAACACGTGTGAGCCTGAAAATTGTATTTTTGTGTGTGTGTGTGTGTGAGGAAGATCATCCCTGAGCTAACATCCATGCCAATTCTCCTTTTTTTCTTTTTTTTTTTTTTTTGCTGTGGAAGACTGGCCCTGAGCTAACATCCGAATGGATCTTCCTCCACTTTATGTGGGAGGCCGCCACAGCATGGCCTGACAAGCGGTGCGCTGGGGCTCGGCGACAAGGCCAGCCCCCCTGGAAACTGTCTTTTTAAGAAGAGAAACCAAACTACAGAATCTGGGAAATGTTTATCCGGTTTTGTTTTATGCCACTTGGACGCTCCTTCTAAAGCACTGCGATTTGAGGGTACTGGGGAGGGGCGTTAGAGAGACTATGGTGATTAATTTTCATCCAAAAATCTTGGGAGGATTCCTCTACCTAACTGTAGTTTCAAATCGAAGATCAGTGACATTTTGGGAGTTTTTATTCTTTCTGTTTTAAAGATAAACTTCATTTATTCAATTTCAAGAGTTTCCTTCTTCTGAGATTGTCTTTCTACATTTTGAGTTTGAAACGATGGCAGTACTATGTTGGAACCATCGAAGTTGTTTTATTCATTTCTTTATTTTTAAGTTCTCCTGGAAATCTGAAATTTTAGTGAATAAATTCTGAACTGTGATACACAGTTTCTTGTTTTTGAATATTTCTCTGTAAACAGGAATCGGGATTTAGATGGTGGGGATGGAGAGGAGTAGGAGTTCTATCTATGTAAAGGAAAATGCTGGATTACTTACACGATGGAGTAAAGTTTTTAAAGACTGTAACATCTCCCAGTTTCCCCTTTACTGTTTGCTGAAAATAAAATCTGCCTTTGATGCTCTTCCTTACCCACTCCTGGCCTGTGAGAAGCTTCCTTCAGATTCGGGTCATCTTTTCCTCCTTCCCCTCCTCCTCCTTCTCCTCCTAGACCTCCTCCTTCTCCTCCTCATCCTTGTCCTCCTCCTCTTCCGCTTCTTTTTCCTTTCCCTCTTCTCCTCCTCCTCCTACTTCTCCTTTTTCTCCTTCTTCAATGAAGAAGCTGGAGGGAGGTGGGGTCGGGGGGAGAAGACCCACAAGGCTAGGACAGCAGGAGAATTTTGTTGGAGAGCTTGGAGGAGAGGAAGGAAAGAGGACCTGTGGGTTATGAAATCAGCGATGGGAAAGCAAAGGAGAGATTTGAATAGTTATGGTTCGGCCTATAGCCTTTTCAGGAGCATTCAAATAATACAGATAAAGGGATTTAGCTTGTGTTTTCAATTACAGGTTGGGTCCTGGAGAGTATTCTTTGAGCTCACGTCATCCTAAAGCTCAGCTCCACGGGCCTGTCTCCCTAGGGTTGTCCTTGGCTGTAGTGAAGAGTGATCTCCACGCCTTTCTCTTGAAACTAAATCTTGGAATCTCAGCAACATTCTGTCTCCCATAAGATTAATTTGTGGGGAAAGGAGGAGAGTTTGAAAAATGAGTAATATACACAAAGTAAAATGCACGGAACCTATATGTACAATATAACAAATGATTATAATGCACACATCTGTGTAACCTACACACAGATGAAGAAGTAAGATAGTATTGGTCCTTTAGTCAATTCCTCCCATGTTTTACCAGGTCATAACCTTCTACTTTATCGCCCACTCTCACTTAATTCTTCTTCTTCTTTTATTTTTCCTCTGATCTGTAATGTTTCTCATTGAGATTTTGTTTTTACTATCCCTTATTGGTAATGAATTTGAGCACCATCACATGTTTGTTAGGCACTTGCATTTTTTCCTTTAAGGTTTTTTTCCCCCAAGACCTTGGTGATTTTTCTATAGGTCTGTCTGTCTTTTTCTTCTCATTTTGCAAGAATTCATTAAATAGCTTTGGTACCAGTTGATTATGCCAACTGCAGATACAGTCGCCCAAATTGTGACCTGTCTTTTTACACTTTATTCTGTATTTTGATGAACAGAGATTCTTGATGTAGTCAAAGTGATCAGTCTCTTCATTAAGAATTAATCTTTTTGTCTTATGTTTAAAATCCTTGCTTACCCTTGAGACCATGGAAATACCCTGCTATACATATCAACTAAAATTATTTTAGGTTTCATTTCACATCTAGGTGCTTAATCCACATTGAAATGATTTTGGTTTGGTGAAGGTAGGGATCATATTTCATTTCCACCTTTCCTGCCCCACTATATGTGATTGAATTATATGCTATAATTGTTGAACGTTTATAATGTTTTTATAATAACCTTTGTTGTTTGAATCCTCAGTTTAGCTCACTTTCTCTGATTTTTAATTTTTGTATATACCAAATAAACTCAATTCTCTTAATAATTCTAGTAATTTATCTTTCATATATGTAAATAATTATAGTATTAATTTTTCATTTTCACTTCTTATATCTTTTATTTCTTTTTCTTGCCTTCCCTCGATGGCTAAGCTCTGCATCACAGTGGTGAAGAGAAGTGATAACAGTAGGCCTATTTGTCCGATTTCTGATGGTTCCTGATTGGTCAGGGTGCGGGAGAAAGTCAGTATTTTATCACCAACTATAATGTTTGCTGAAGGTTTTTTGTTTGTTTATTTTTGTTTGGAGGCTACCCTTTAGCAGATTATGTTCTCTTCTATTCCTATTATCCTAAGGGGTTTTTTCAAAATCATAATTTGAGGGTGAATTTTTCAAACACCTTTTCTGTGTTTTAGTGATTATGATTTTCCTCCTTTAAGCTGTTAATGTGATGAATTAGATTAATTTAAAACAAATAAACCTGAGCAGGGTGCTTGGCAGCCCTGTGAAGCTCCTTCTGCGGGGGGCGGGGGGGGGGGGGTTGCTGACTTGGAGATAAGCGAGAGCGGTGTGGCCTGAGAAGCAGCCTGCCGGTGTTTCCCTTCCTCTGCGGGAGTCGAAGACTCTGTGCGAGGAGCACAGGGCACGACCTCTGCAGATGAAAGGAAAATGGGTACGTGGGGACTGACGAAGCAAAACTGTTCCTGACGGGAATCGAACCCTGGCCATGGCGGTGAAAGCGCCAAATCCTAGCCACTAGACCACCAGGGAGCTAAAGGTTATCCCTTCTTTTCCTTGCTTCCGACCAGGGTGACAATTTCTCTGCGCTCTGGGAGGCCTTGGGCCTGCGGGAGGGGGTCACCCGTCTCACCAGGAATTCTTTCGTAAGGCCGTTCCCTCCCTGCTTTCTGCAAAACAGGAGCCCGCAGGCGACGCACCGAGAGCCCCCGAGGCCGCCAGGTCCACCAGTCCCGGAGCGAGCTGCCTCGGCCCGGCGGCACCTCAGAACTGCCTCTGGAGACGCGCCTCTGCGAGGCGCCCACGTGTGGAGAGAAGGTCGCCGGAACCGGGGAGTGGACAAGGTTGGCGGGGAGGAAGTGGGAGGCGAGGCGCCCAGGGTGAGAAGGGGCCGAGCACCGCGACCCCGGCATCTCCAGCCTCAGTTCTGTAGAGGGAGCCAGGAAGGGTCCTGACAGGACAGAAAGGCGGCGGAGCCTCTCTTATTACGTAGGCGGAGGAGAGGCTAAAGGGAAGAGAAGAAAAATCCTGTGAGGTTTCGAGATCTACCGTTACCGTGAAGCCGACCTCCTCCGGAACCGCGGTCCCCCGCGACTGCTGACGGTGAGTGGAGTCCCGTCTCCAGCTTGCCAAAGTAGTCAAAGCGGACGACGATGGCCCGGGTACCGGTGAGGAGGCAATCCCCAGTCCGCCCACTCGCCCCTAGTACTTGAACTTCCCCACCCAAGATTTCTGTGGATGCAACTGAGTACTTTTTATTTTCCCAAATGCTCTCATTTGAAGAAAGGATCCATCTGGTGTGAGGCATGTGCAAAAACCTCTACAGTAAGGAAAGCAACTATTGTTGAGAGTGTCACATTCTTCTCTCGCGCCCTTAATTTTTTTTCTTGTGAAATTTTCGTTGTACATTATTGTTTATCAGTCACCATATAAGTGCATCCCTCCACCCCTTGTGCCCACCCCCCACCCCCCTAGCCCTGGTAACCACCAAACAGTTCTATCTGTTGGTGTGTTGGTTTATCTTCCACATATGAGTGAAATCATGCACTGTTTGTCTTTCTCTTTCTGGCTTATTTCACTTAACATAATACCCTCCAGGTGCATCCATGTTGTTGCAAATGGGACGATTGTGTCTTTTTTTATGGCTGAGTAGTATTCCATGGTATATATATACCACATCTTCTTGATCCAGTCATCAGTCGAGGGACACTTGGGTTGCTTCCATACCTTGGCTATAGTGAATAATGCTGCGATGAACATAGGGGTCTCACCCTCTTAATTTTTATGGCACTTTCCCAGGTAGAGTCCCCACGTTGGGCCCATTCTACTCTTAATGCGCAACTGGTGGAACCTAAGAGAAGTCTAGAAGGTTCACAGAGGAACGTTTGAAGCACGGTAGGCATTTTTATTTAAGCGGGCATTCCAAAAACACAAAACAAACATATCAAGCTCACCTGTGCCTTTTCTACAAAGATGGGGAAGAAGAATTATACATAAACAAATGGAAAACGTCATAGATTGGACTTAAGTGTCTGCTGTTTCCACTGAAGTTCTTCTTCCCTGGATACGCTGGTCAGTGTCTTCTCTTTCTCCAAAATATGACATCCAGTGCCAGACGCTAAAATCGGTTTTCTGGTTCCAGCCTACTTTTCCCCCTCTGCATAACTCTGCCTCTTCCTCCTCTTCTTTCATATGCAGAAAAAGTCAGCTCTCCCTCAGCCTCCGATTTGCAACATGGCACCCGAAGATCAGTTTAGCAAATTGGGGACCCTCGGTGGGACTCTATGACAAAAACAGCATGAAGAGGAGTTCTCTGGTTGGCCCAATCTGGCAGATGAAAATGTTGAGGCACTGCCAAAAGTTCAGAACTAGCAGAGGTGAAACCACTGGATCACTGAAATAGTCATTAGTAAATGTTTATTGTGCACAAAAAGACAGTTCAGGAAATAGGAGCGCTCAAACCAAATATGGAATGAGGCTCAGAGGTATATCCGTTATAAAGCAGCTCACACGGTGAGGAGGCAGTGGCTGTTCGTTCTTCACAGTGATTGGTGGCTATTACATTAGAGTTTTACTAGTGATAGGGAATTGGTTAAAAGCAGTTACCTCACATCAATTTTGGGGAACGGTTTAAGTTTCATTTATGATTTTCAGAGGCATTAACAAGAAGTGGCCATAGTTAAGTTCTACTTGTTTTGCAAAATAAGCTCAATTCGCTTTCGCTTGTATGACTAAACTGGTTTGTCTGCTCAGGGGAATTTTCAAGTCTGATCTCACAAATCAGACATTTGTGTCTGATTTTAACAACTCCCCCCTTTTGGTCATGCTCTTACCCCTAGAGCATGACCATCCAGTACAGCCTTACTCTCGGTTACCGCTGTTGATGTAGTCAGGCCGAAGAATCACATAGTCGCGGTTTCCGCTAGCCGAGTCGTCAGGACGGAGGGTCATGTAGTCACCGATATCATCATTTATGCGGTTACCGTCGAGTTCTTCCAGGTGTCGGATCCTGATGGACACCATTTGGCGCGCGAGGGGCTGCCGACAGGCATTAAAAATCCTTGAGAGCATACGCCGCACCAGAGAGGTTAATATGATGGCTCTACGGAGAACAGCAGCCAAGGACTGAAAACGCCCCCGGGGCACAGATTCCCAAGAGCCAAGGTTTAACCAGCTAAGCAGGTCTACGGAAGAGGTGTCACTTATCTGATGAAAAATTTTATCTTGGTCTTTTAGACCCTTTAGATTTCGAGTAGCACAGAAACAACGTTTTTCACCAATTGTACCACATGAGCCTCCTTGCTGAGCAGTTAGAGCATCCAGGACGCTCCTATTTTGGAGTACCACGGAAGATAAACCATTTACCTCAGTTTACTTCTGCTCAGACAGAACGGCCCGGTCCCCAGGTTAGCGCACTGTAGGGTTTCGACACAAAGTAAAAGCGAAACACCAGGCATGACAGATAACACTGCCGTGACTCGGATTCGAACCGAGGTTGCTGCGGCCACAACGCAGAGTACTAACCACTATACGATCACGGCGCGCCACAGTGCCGGCGTCAGGCCCTGTCGTCAAGCCCGGTCCTTGCTCGACGAGTTTTGATGTTACATCACTCCAATTACTCCGCTGCTTTGTTCTTGTACAGCGGCAGGTCCTCCTGTTCTTCTCTTTCGTGCCCGCTCTCCATTTTCCCCTCCCTTCCTTCCTCTCCATTCCGGTACACGATTAAAAAACACAACAAAACAATTCCCGTCTCCCCAAATCCGGCCCGCGTCTCTGCACAGGCCTCCTGGGAAGCCTCGTTGTCCTCCGACCACGCCTCCCCCGCTTCTTTCCCGCCTCCTCGCGTTTGCCCCTTCCGACTACCCCCGACCCCGACTTCCCAGCTCCCGCCCCCCACCGACCGCAGCCCAGCCGAGCGGAGCGAGGGGAGCGCCAGCGGCGCAAACGGTCGGGTGAAGGCGGAGCAAACGGGAGGAGCCATCACCGGAGCCCAGCGGGTGTTCAGCTTCCCTTGGGACCCACTCGGCTCAGGCCCCGGGGGTCGCGGCCCCGGGCGTCTCCGTGGCGCTGGCATCTAAGGGGGTTGTGGTGCAAGGCGGGGCGAGGCCGTTAGGCTGCCCTTTGCCTTTGCAATCACCCAACGCATGGGTTTCAAAGGAGACGAACACGCTGGCTGCGTCGCCTCCCCCTCTCCGGTTTTCGAGGATTTGGAGCCTGGACAGCTGTCCTGCAAAAGGCAGGTGGCTGCGCCTAGCGGTGAATGAGTGCTTGCTCTCTGGGGGGATGAAAATATGGCATCACCGTGTCTCTGTGGCGCAACCGGTTAGCGCGTTCGGCTGTTAACCCAAAGGTTGGTGGTTCAACCCCACTCAGGGACGCATCTCGCCTTTTTCAGTGTTTGCAATTGTTTCTACTGTTGAGGGAAATAATCAATAATCATTCTATAGCAGAGAGTTATATTCAAATCAAGCCAAGGACTATAGCCCGGGGAGTGCATCCTTCTCAAGGGAAGAAAGTGCTCCGAAGAAGAATGGTTTTCAGTACCATTATATACCATTTCCAAACAAAGAGACATACACTAAGCATGACAGGGGTACACTCTTTCAAGGATTCAAGGAGATATTTTCTTACAGATTAGCACGTACACAGCGGATCAACATGACCCTGGCCTCATGGGAAGGAAAATGTACCTTCAAAAAGTACTGGCGTCATAAGAAGGGAGGCATCAATTCTCATCTTCCAAGAGTACATTCTTTACTTTGGGATAATGATTAAAGCGGATGTACAATGAATGTTTGACAGGCCGTAAGTCAGGTTTCTTTGGTTTAAATAAAATTTAGGCCAAATTGAGTTTAAACCAGAATGGCTTCCCCATACACCTCAAGATATAACATTTTCTTGCATCACTACTCTGCACATCCTCTCACGTAAAGGTGGAGAGAGGACTCCTCCACTGCCGCTCTCCCGTTCTCTGTGTCTTGTGCCCCACAGGAGGACCTAAACCAAGATCATAAGATCATCACGGATCCTCACAGAAGAGCTCGGGAAAACGTTTGTTTGTACCAGTATTTATTTAACCCTTTCCATATACTTTTAAAATTAAGTTGGTTCTATGACTTCATGTCAGCACTCTTGTACACATATCTTTGGCCACTTGTACTAGTATTTCTATAGGGTAGAGTCCTGGAAGAGCAATTGCTC
This sequence comes from Diceros bicornis minor, assembly GCF_020826845.1. Classification (NCBI taxonomy): domain Eukaryota; kingdom Metazoa; phylum Chordata; class Mammalia; order Perissodactyla; family Rhinocerotidae; genus Diceros; species Diceros bicornis. Next base: position 53,700,753 of record NC_080743.1, read on the forward strand.
TATCATAGTGTTTACATGGTTTCTATATGATTCCATTTTCTCTCCTTTGTTGGCTTATTACCTACAACTCTTTGTTATTTCAGCGACTGCTTTAGGACTTATACATCTGTAACTTACCACAGTCTGCCTTCAAGTGATATCATACCTCTTCACATTTCTCCCACACTAAATCTGGTTCCTGGACATTCTCGCCCGGTCTCTCTCCCCACATGTGTGTGTGTGTGTGTGTGTGTCAGTCTGTCTGTCTCTCTCTGTTCCTCATATTCTAGGCTGCTCCCAGTCTTACCCACTTTCTTCTCCTCCGTTTCAGCTTTCCAGAACCTCCCATCAGATGCCTTCAATCATCAAGCATTTATTAGGTGCTCACTAGGTGCCAGGCCCTGCTCTGAGAGAGATGCTGCATTCAGAGCAAACCCTAGGTCCCTGCACTGTGGCGCCCACATCTGGAGGCATCAAAAAGGGGGGCAGGTACGTGGGAGCACAGCCGGTTCATGCCCTTCCCAGTTGCTTCCGCCAGCCCTGGCCTAGGGGCACTCACGGTGACCGCCACGAGAGGAGCATGGCGCAGAATGGGAAAATGGATGACTTCAGATCTAGAAGTCAGGAAACCAAGAAAGAGGAAAAATTTTTTCTTGAATAAACAAGCAGTTCAGGAAAGCAGCAGCCGTCCAGTGACGGCTCCTCACTTCCTGGAGCAGACACTGCATGTGTTTTACACTTCTTAAAGTGACAGTGATGGCAGGGCTCACCAACATCCCCTAAGGGTACCCACACCTCCTCTTAACCTGTTAACATACGGCACTCTGTAACCTATAAAAATATGCAGTAGCATTATATTAACACAGTGTTTTGTTATTTCTATCTTAGTTAGAAAATCTCTGGGCAAAGATTATACATTAATTAACTCAATTTAATATCAGTCATAGAACTTAAAGATAACGATAGATCTTAAAATCGTAAATTGAGTTGACACATCATAAAGAAATACATGTTGGAATCATATATCAGACGATACCTAAAAATGTGTCCCCAAAAATGGCAAGTGGAACAACTGAGTCACTATGACTTCTAGAATTATTAGACTTAACCTACATTTAGAAGATATCCTATGGTGTATATAATTTACTGGAATAGATAATTTAAAATTTTATAAATTTAATATTTATTGAAGTGAAAGTTTGGTCATTTGACCAGTAAAACCAGTATAGGAAATTTAGGCAGTTCAGTGTCATTAGGATTTTGAAGAGAAAATAAACCCAAGACTTCTATAAACTAGAGTACTATGCATCCACTATTTTCTACATTATTAGAAAATCTGGAAGACAACATAAAGTAGTTTTTGGCCAAAATAATTAAATCAGTCTAATGCATATGAGGAGTCATCTTTAGAAATGTGACATGACATAAACATTTTCTATGCCATTATATGTCAATTATTAAAATGCTTTAAAGTATTTAAAAGTATTTGAGATTCATCCTTATTATCAACTTGAATTTTTTTCTTGTAGGTAGCACTGTGACCACTAATCTATCTACAGCTAAACCTTTTTTTTTTTTTTCCCCTGAGTCACAGGTTCAGCAAGAAAGGAAATGCAAGGAAAAACCCCATCAATAGCATCTTTGGACTCCACAGGGACCCTGGAAATAGAAGCTCTGTCACTATCCCACTTTGGGGAGAGGCACAACTGAGTATGCAGCACAAATCAGGATGCCTCTGTCTGCTTGGACTCAGACTGAAGCCAGGACCAGGTCAAGGTCAGGTCAAGACAAGACTAAGCACCATTGTCACAGGGCAGCCGCCTACCTGACAGCCCCAGATGCACAATTCTGGAAAGCTCTTGAGAACTCTTCCCTTCCCTCTGATGGATTTTCCTCCTGCTCCCTTCATCCTCCCACCACAGGAAAGGATTCTTCACCTTTTTGTTGGGTCAGAACCGTTTCAGATCCCAGCAGGGCACAGAGAGCCAGGCAGGAGCCAAGGGGGCAGCTGCACTTCCCTGAAGAGTCTCCCTCAAGAGGCAGGCAGTTCTAGAGCTCAGACTGACCCAAGACTCCACTGCCTGCCAAAGCAACCGGGAGGGGTCTGGAGGGCAGTGGGTGCTTGGGGGATGACAACCTAATCTGTTCCTACAAGTGCAGGGCGGGCCTGGCCTGCACTATCCTTTAGGTGGAACAGGGGTCACGTTCCTGAAAGGGCAAGAGGGGCCTCCTCCAGAGGACAAAGCCCTCCCCTGGCCTTGGAGGAAAAGTCTTCCAGCTGGTTTGAGGGACATTGCCAAAGGAAAGGAGCAACAACGGTCCACTAAGGATTTTGAGATGTCTGCAATTACTCTCAAAGGATGCGGCAAATCATATATATGGAGAGAGAGTGAGAAAGCAAATGTGGGAAATTGTTAACTGGCGCATTTAGGTGAAGAAATAGGATGTTACTCTTCTTGCAACTTTTTTGAGTGTTTCTTTTTTCTTCTCTTCTTTCTTTCTTTCCTTTTTTTTTTTTTTTAAGGAGCGATTGAAACTCAAGTCCAAGTTCTCTTTAGGTGAAAAGTCTGAAAGTGAGACACTAGGTTTCTGAGATGAAGGGAGAAGGAGGGCAGGCTGGCCATCACATCTCACCTGTCCCAGCCTGGGAGATGCCTTCGCCCCTGAGGCCTGGCCTCTGCACAGAGGCTCTTCCCTGCATCTGGACTTTGGGGCCCACACACCTCTGGGGATGAAAAGGAAGAGTCCTGCGTGGGGAGAAGTTGCCAAAAGACTTCCCTGATCCGGAATCAATCTGGGAGCGGCAGTGAAAACGCCAAATCCTAGCCCCAGACGACCAGGGAGCCACGCAACGACTAATTTTGCCTCCCCAGACGGAAATTCTGAAAGCAAAGGTTAGATTTCTGAGACCCAGAGAGCAGAAGTGGAGGCGATTCCCAGGGGCCCAGGGCTGAATGCAGCTGTGCAAGGCTCCCAGCCCTTACCCCGCAGCTCATCACTCCTCACCTCTCCCAGCCTGGGCGACGCTTTGGGCTCTGAGGCCTGACCACGAGGAAACTGGTCGGTGTTCCGTTCTAGTCCAGCTTCAGCACTGTGTGCGGCAGAGCCAAGGACATGCTCTCTTTGTGAACTCCGGTTTCCTTCTGAGTAAGGTGCGGACTCAGCTCTCAGGGGGTGAGGAGCGGAGTCCGTCTGCTCCTTGATCTCTGAACTGGCTCAAGGGGCTCTCCTGATAACGGCACGTGTACAGGCTCCTTTTGGTGCCCAGACCAGCTCAATCAGTGGAGCATGAGACTCCATCTACGTGTCTTGGACTGGAGCCCCAAGTGCAGTCTTCGGTTCGTTTTCTTTTGCTCGGTCCCGCAAATCAGCCTGTTCCGCAAGTGTGCTGAGGTGGGGGAAAGCCAAGCGTGCTTCACAGGCAAGAAGTTCTTGGTTTTCAGAGACATGATACCTGTCAACCTGTAGAGAAGATTTAGGCGCTAGATGAGAAGGTGAGGGGATTTCTGGATCCAAAGGTAAGCTGAAGTCAGCCTAGTCCTGTGCCCTCTTTGGACGAAGTGACTGTGTCCTGGTCTCCAATCTGACTCAGAGCAGACAAACAAGGCCTGTTTCCTAGTGCTGAGTAGGCTTTCAGGTAGTAATTGAAATTCTCCCACGTTTCTTGTGAATCAAAAATGCAACTGCGCCCGCTCCTCCACGCCCCGCCCCCCCTTCTTTTTTTTTGTTTTTCAAACATGTAGGTAACTTTCAGGAAAAGGAGGTTGTCTCTGGCCGGTTTTGAACCAGGGACCTTTCGCGTGTGAGTCGAACGTGATAACCACTACACTGCAGAGACAAGGAAGTTGTGTTTGGACCTAACGCACTCTCTCTCTCTCTGAAAACCTTAGGTCCTGCCACAACCATTCTAGACACCGCTTTTTAATTGAAAAGGGTCCCAGGAAGCACCAGCGACGCGTCAGGCAAGGAGGCTGAGGCTCCGGAGAGGCCTTGGCTCAGGCTTCTGGGCGTACCCCGGAAGCGAGGGTCCGGGGACGCCACAGTTTGATTTCGGGATCTCGGATCACACGCAGGGTTTCCATTTCTAGAAGTAAGCGCCCTTGTGCAGGAGTCGTCCCCGCTGATCCCAGCGCCCGGAAGCTGCACGAGCCGGCGGGTTAGGTGCGTCTGAGCCCCAGGCGCCCCTCTGCCGCCCAGCAGTGTGGACGTCCCCACTCCAGGGCTGTGGACCCGCGCCTCCGTGTCCCTTTTCACGGCCCCGGCAGTCAGTGCTCTTGGCAAACGACCCGTGCTTCGAATTCACCCACGAGCTCTAGGACCCGCTCTCCCCGCCCTCCCCTCTGCTCCCACGCACCCGACCGGCATGCTCTTCCCTCGCAGGCCCTTTCACCTTAGCGCTCTTCTGCTGTCCTCTTGGCAAAAGGTGGTCTCTCTGGTATCTTCTGGGTAAAAGGGGTCCCTCCGGTTCCTGCCTGGGCTGCTTTAAAGCCATTGACGCAGGCCTGTGGCCATGACCATCTAACAGCGTTGGGTAAAATCTAGGCGATGGAGTCAAGGGATGGAGAGCAAGCACAAAAAACCGCTTTTAGTGGCACAGAGCTGAAGAATGGCACAGCCATGACTAGGGAGGCAGTGATCACCTGACTCTACTCATTTCATGAGCATCTATTTCTACCTGGCGTTTAGGAGTCTGAGACTTGGGTGGGCTGCCTTGGAGTATCTCTCTATGGCTCTGCTGCCAGACCTGAACAGGCCGGTGGTGACACTTGGTGTGATCACAGCCACGTTCATAGCTGCCATTAAGTATTTGGAACAAAGTGAAGAAGAGAAACCTCAAAAAATAGATTTTTCAGGACCCAACAATACGCTGCCTCCAGGAAACACATCTCAGCTCTAAGGACAAACATGGGCTCAGAGTGAAGGGATGGAAGATGATACTCCAGGCAAATGGCAAGCAAAAGAATGCAGGTGTAGCCAACTTGTATCAGACAAAGCAGACTTCAAGATAAAAAAGATAATGAGAGACAAAGAGGGGCAATATATAATGACAAAAGGGACATTCCACCAAGAGGACATGACACTTATGGATATATGTGCACCTAACATGGGAGCAGCAAAGTATATAAAGCAACTACTACCAGACCTAAAGGGAGAACTTGACGGCAACACAATAACAGTAGGGGACCTCAACACCCCACTTACCTCAATGGATAGGTCATCCAGACAGAAAGTCAACAAGGAAACGGTGGCCTTAAATGAAACACTAGACCAGATGGACTTAATAGATATATAAAGAACGTTCCATCCAAAACCAGCAGAATACACATTTTTCTCAAGTGCACGTGGAACATTCTCAAAGATAGGCATATGTTGGGAAACAAAGCAAGCCTCAGTAATTTTAAGAAGATTGAAACCATATCAAGCATCTTTTCCAACCACAACGCTATGAAACTAGAAATCAACTACAAGAAAAAAACTGGGAAAGTTACAAATAATATGGAGACTAAACAACACGCTACTGAACACCATTGGATCAATGAAGAAATCAAAGGAGAAATCAAAAAATACCTGGAGACAAATGAAAATGAAAACGCAACATGCCAACTCTTACGGGATGCAGCAAAAGTGGTGCTAAGAGGGAAATTTATAGCAACACAGGCCTACCTCAACAAACAAGGAAAATCTCAAATAAATAACCTTAAACTACACCTAACTGAACTAGAAAAAGAAGAACACACAAAGCCCAACGTCAGCAGAAGGAGGGGAATAATAAAAATTGGAGCAGAAATAAATGAAAGAGAGACTAAAAAAATAATAGAATGGATCAACAAAACTCAGAGCTGGGTCTTTGAGAAGATAAACAAAATTGAAAAACCGTTAGCCAGACTCACTAAGAAAAAAAGAGAGAAGGCTCACATAAATAAAATTAGAAATGAAAGAGGAACAATTACAATGGATACCACAGAAACACAAAGGATTATAAGAGAATACTATGAAAAAACTATATGCCAACAAACTGGATAACCTAGAAGAAATGAATAAATTCTTGGAATCATACAACCTCCCAAACTGAATCAAGAAGAAATAGAGAATCTGAATAGAACAATCACAAGTAAAGAGATTGAAACAGTAATCAAAAGAGCCAAGAACACACAACAGAGAAAGGAGAGTCTCCGCAATAAATGGTGTTGGGAAAACTGGACAGCCACGTGCAGAAGAATGGAAGTAGACCAGTATCTTACACCATATACAAAAATTAACTTGAAGTGGATTAAAGACTTGAATGTAAAACCTGAAACCATAAAACTCCTAGAAGAAAATACAGGAAGGACACTCTTTGACATCGGTCTTAGCAGTATCTTTTCAAATCCCATGTCTACTCAGGCAAGGGAAACAGAGGAAAAAATAAACAAATGGGATTACATCAGGCTAAAACCTTCTGCAAGGCAAAGGAAACCGTGAACAGAACAAAAAGACAGCCCACCAGCTAGGAGAAAATATTTGCAAATCATATATCCGACAAGAGGTTAATTTCCAAAATATATAAAGAAGCCATACAACTCAACAACAACAAAACAAACAACCTGATCAAAAAATGGGCAGAGGAAATGAACAGACATTTTTCCAAAAAAGATAAAGATGGCCCACAGGCACATGAAAAGATGTTCAACATCACTAATTATTAGGGAAATGTAAATCAAAACTACAATGAGATATCAGCGTACACCCATCAGAATGGCTATAATTAACAAATGTTGGAGAAGATGTGGAGACAAGGGGACCCTCATACACTGCTGGTGGGAATACAAACTGGTACGGCCACCATGGAAAACAATATGGAGATTTCTCAAAAAATTAAAAATAGAAATACCAAACGATCCAGCTATCCCACTACTGGGTATTTATCCAAAGAACATGAAATCAACAATTCAAAGAGATTTATGCATCCCTACGTTTATCGCAGCATTATTCACAATAGCCAAGACATAGAAGCAACCCAAGTGCCCATCAACTGATGAATGGATAAAGAAGATGTGGTAAGCTACTCAGCCATAGGAAAAACAAACAAACAAACAAACAAAATTGTGCCACTTGCAACAACAGGATGGACCTTGAGGGTATTATGTTAGGTGAAATAAGCCGGACAGAGAAAGACAAACACCATGTGATTTCACTCATATGTGGAAGATAAACAAACATACGGATAAGGTGAACAGATTAGTGGTTACCAGAGGGGACGGGGTTGGGGGGCGGGAGGGTGAAAGGGGTAAAGGGGCACATATGTATGGTGACGGATAAAAATTAGACTATTGGGGGTGAGCACGATGCAGTCTATACAGAAACTGACATATAATAATGTACACCTGAAATCACACATGTTATAAACCAATATGAATGAATAAAATAATTAAATAAAGAAAAGAGAGGAAGAGAACAGAGGCAATAACCTGGAAAAAAAAAGAAAAAGAAAAAGAAAAATTGATTTTTAAAGTTGTTTTCTCTCTCCTCCCCCATCTGAGTGTGGATGACATGACTGTGTGATATCGGTTAGACTGTAATTTAGCACAATCACCCTCCTAATATTCGGCAGTTTCTCATGAAGTTAAAAATATACCTACCCTGTTACCGAATAATGTTACTTCTATTTACTTCCCAAGAAAAATGAATGCATACGTCCAAAAGGGCTTCTACAGAAACGTTCATAGCAATGTCATTTACACCAGGCAAAACCTGGATAAAACCCAAATGTCCGTGGACAGGAGAAGTGATATACAAACCGTTGTATATTCATATTAAGGAACTAACAGTCTGTAGCAAACAACGAAACTATAGATGAGGGAATAACATGGATAACCCCCCCGAACAGTACGTTCAGCAAAAGATGCCTATCAAAAAAATGCTTTCACACTCCAAAAACATATCTTTTTAAATGTATCTTTCTGATACTGCTGTGTAAGTCGACTTCCAGGAAGTATCAGAACAGTAGAGTGGTTCCCTCTTTGAGAAAATTTGAAGGGAACCTTCCTGGGTTGAGGGAAATGTTCTGTACATTCGTCTGGCTGATAGTTACAAACGTTTATACATTTATCACGTTTCACTGTATACTTTTTACATTTACATTTTTAACGTCAAAAATAAATTATTTTTAAAACTAGAGAATTCTCACAAAGAATAATTGTTTTAGTTCTTGGTTTTACTCTGATATACATATATATGTATATATATATACTTTTATGTATTCTGTAAAATCTGTGCAAAAGTCTCTGATATGAATTAGAACGTTTTACATCTCCTACCTAGACAGTGCTACAACTTTGGAACATCTTAATTCCTTTTACTCTCCTCCTGATTTTTGAGTTACTGGCATTAATTTTACTTCAACATATATTTTAAATCACACAGACACCATTATCATTGTTCGAATAGTAATATTTATTTGACTTAACCACGTATTTAGCCTATCCATTGCTCTTCATTCCTTCCTTCATTTTCCACGTTTCCCTTGGGATCATTTAACTTCTGCCTAAAGAGTTACCTTTTGCATTTCCTTTGGTTAGGGTCTGCTGCTTATCTGGTCAGGTCTTCAGCTCACTTTCCCTTGAAAGGTATTCTGTCAGGGATTAGTAGCAGTTAGTGGGTTGGAAATTATATTGCTTTAGCCCCTTAATAATGTCTTCTTTTTCATTGTTTCTGCTGAGAATTCAGCTCCCAACCTTTGGATGGTGTAATAGGAATTTGCCCCATCTGGGTGCTGCCGTGATTTTTTCGTCTGTCTTTGGTGTTCAGCAGTTTTGGCTGTGGTTTGCTTGTCCTTACCTTGCTTGGAGTTCATGGGTCTTCTTGCACAGGTGATTTGATAGATCGTCCTGTTTTTTTCCTTAATTTTCCATAATATCTTTCAATACTGTTTCTGTCCCATTTCTGGCTGCTCCAACTTCTGAGACTTTAATTACATTTATGTTAGGCCTTTATGACGCAACCCATATCTTTCTTACACTCTTTTCTTAATTTTTATTCCTTTTAGCTCTCTATGCTTAAACTCTACAGAGAGTTTCTTGCTACGTACATATTTTCAGATTAGTCGTCTCTCTTCAAGTGGGTCCAAACTGCTATCACACTGATCTATTGACTTTTTAAAATGCTAACTATTACATATTTTATTTCCATAATTTCCATTGATTTTTAAAATAGATTCTCTTTCTCTCGTGAAAACTTTTGTCGTGCCGTCTATTTTCCGAACAGCTAAAGCATATCATTTTATCTTTCTATCTGATAACTTCACTACCTCAGTCACCTGTGAGTCAATTTCCACGGTTTGCTTTTTTCTCTTGCTTCTGTTCCTTTATAGTCCTAGAATATAGTGATTGAATGGTGAACCTGTTATGTGAAAAATGATGGGTAGTTTGAATGATGTCAGCTTTCTCTGAAGATTATTCATCCTCCTCCCCAGGAGACAGCAGAAGAGCAGATCACCTCAGCCCAATCCAATCCTTGAATAAGCCGATTTGCAGCTTGTTTGCACTCATGGGAAGTGTCAGTCTACAGCTAGTTTGCTCACACTGCTATGCTGTACACCGCCAGGGATCCTACCTGAGGCCTTGGGCTGTTTCCTTGGCCCCTCCTCTTTGATGAGTCCTGAACTTCAATTTTTATCCCCTGAGCACCATGATACTGCTGAAAATTCCACTCTCTTTCAGCCACACTCTGCTTGCCTCTGTAGCCTCTTGCATGCACATTGCTTAATTTGCAAATGTCTTCAGGGGAAATGCTGTACCAAGCATCCAGCTCACTTACCAACCCACTCCAGGATCTTGACTCCTCAAGTCTGAATACTTGGACAGCTCCATACGTCTCTTTTCTCCTCCCTCTCCTCCTCCTCCTCCTTCTTCTTTTCTCTCCGGATCCATGTGATTCCTTAAAGTGCTGCTGTTTTCTCTGACTCTTAGCAGGTGCCCTCTCCCCAGCTTCTCAGTCCCTGACAAGAACTGGCAAATGCCCTGAGGGGAAAAGGTAGAAAAGTAGTTTCATTCCAATGAGCTCCTCTCTCTCTCTGGAGCTGATCCTGTGGGTCCTAGCTGCGTTGGTATTTCTCCAAAGACTTCAAACAGAATTCCTTTAATCCAGACTTTATCTAGTTGTCTTCAGGGTGAATGCTGGTTTGCTACAAACACTCCATCATAACTGAAAGAAGACATCTTCTACACTTCCAGATAAATTATATTTCCCTCCTTTGGTTTCTTAAAAATAACACAAAACCAAAAGAAATAAAACAACAAAATGATGGGGTCACTGGACATACTTGGACGTTTCTTATGATACTCGTGGTAAGTGTGGCAGGATATTAAAAGCTCTTGCTAGAAGCATGTGCAAAGGATTGTCTACTGTGTTTAAACAATCATCACATCTGTCTAAGGTCCAAGAATTTGCTGAAGTTGGATCCAGTCCCCTGCTGCAGTGTCTCCACTGTCAATTAAATCACCATCAAAATCATCAAGTAACCAGTTTTTCAGATGCTGGTCACTAATATGGTCCTAATTTATTCTGGGGAATGTTGAAAGTCAGCAGCGGTGCAGTTAGAAGTAGAAACAAAGCACATAATAATAACAATCGTAACAGCTCCCTCAGAGCTCTACTGTGTGACCACCACGGTTCCCCAGTGCTTTACTGTGTAATAGCTTATTTAGTCCAGGTAACAATGCTGAGACAGTGTAGGTTATTAAGATCCCATGTTGCAGAAGAGAACACTGAGGCACTGACAGGCTGAGCTTGCTTCCCAAGGGTCCCACAGGATCAGCTCCAGAGTGAGAGCCAGCACTCAGGCCCGGGCAGTGTGCCTCCAGAGCCCTTGCTCTTGGCCATCATGCTCAGTGGTAACTGGGAAGACTTCACTGAGATTGGCATCCCCTCCTTCTGGCTCAACCTCCAAGATTTTGAAGAGAAAAAGAAGACTAGAAGTGAGGCCTACAAAACACTCAGAACTAGTTAGTGAAATAGAGAAAAAGAGGAGATAGAGCAAACAAAACCATTTAGTCTTCCCCAGAAACAGACTCCAGGCTTCAGGGATGATGCAATCACACCTCCTAACAGAAGTGTTTATGGGCCTTGAATCTTCTTCTTTTTTTAGTTTTAATTTTTTTCATTGAGGTGTACTTGACACAGAACATTAAATTAATTTCAGATGTACAACATAATGATTTGATATTTGTATATATTGGAGAATGATCACCACAATAGGTCTAGTTAACATCCGTCACCGCACATAGTTACAGAATTCCTTTTTCTTGTCACAAGAACTTTTAAGATCAACTCTTTTTGCTACTTTCAAATATGCAACACAGTATTATTAACTATTGTCACCACGCTGTACATTACATCATCATGACATTTATTTTGTAGCTAGAAGTTTGCTCCCTTGGACTCCCTTCACCATTTCACCCACCCCTCACCTCTGGCAACCACCAATCTGTTCTCTGTATCTAAGAGCTTGCTTTTGGGTTTCGGTTTTTTTTGTTTTGTTTTGGTTTGGTTTTTAGATATCACACGTAAGCGAGATCATACGGTATCTGTCTTTCTTTGGTTTGTTTCACTTATCACAATGCCTTCAAAGTTCATCCATGTTGTTGCAAACGGCAAGATTTCACTCCTTTTTGGGGCTGAGTAATACTCCATTGTGTATATATACCACATTTTCTTTATCCACCATCTGTCATTGGACACCTAGGTGGTTTCCATACCTTGGCTATTGTAAATAAGGCCACAATGAATATGGGGGTGCATAAATCTTTTCAACTTAGTGTTTTCGTTTTCTTTGGATGAATACCCAGAAGTGGAATTACTGGACCATATGATAGTTCCAGTTTTAATTTTTTTGAAGAACCTCCATACTGTTTTCCATGGTGGCTGCACCAACTTACATTCCCACCAACAGTGTGCAAGGGTTCCTTTTGCTCTTCATCCTCGCCAACACTTGCTATTTCTTGTCTTTTTCATAAGAGCCATTCTAACAGGTGTGAAGTGATAGCTCATTATGATTTTGATTTGTATTTCCATGATGATTAGTGATGTCGAGTATCCTTTCACACACCTATTAGCCATCTGTATGTCTTCTTTGGAATAATATCTATTCAGATCCTCTGCCCATTTTTTAATCAGATTGTTTGCCTTTTTGTTGTTGAGTTGTATGAGTTCTTTATATATTTGGGATATTGGCCTCTTATCAGAGATATTATGTGCAAATATTTTCTCCCATTCCGTAGGTTGGCTTTTCATTTTGTTGATAGCTCCCTTTGCTGTACAGAAGCTTTGTAGTTTGATGTAGTCCCACTTGTTTATTTTTACTTTTGTTGCCTTTGCTTTAGGTGTCAAATCCAAAAAATCATCTCTAAGACCAACGTCAAGGCCTTGACTCTTCTTAATGGTCCGAACAAGGGAGTTCCCGAGAGGAGCTCGCAGAAAAAGGTGACAGTGCCTTTTGTGTTCAATGTGCAGAGGGGACAGCTGAGCACTCCTGCCTTCTTGACTTAGAGCGAGAGAGATTGCACCTGGAGTCGCAAGGGGGAGGGTGGGAATGTGCCACAAAAATGAGCCCAAATCATGTTTTTCAAAGTTCATTAATGAACATAGCACCTTCACGTTTAGCCATATCCATGTGCCTGTATCATTAACTACCTAATATTTTCCCTGCATTGAGTTACATTTTTTATATAGGAAATTGATTTTTAAAATTAATTACATATATATCACTACCGCAGCAAAAATACCAGTGTGAATTGCCACGAGCAGGAAGCAACCATAAAAGTAGCCAAAGCGCAAAAAACAGTGCTGTTATAGTTAATAACAGAGTTAATAAGCAGAGCTCATGAGCTTCCACAAGCATTCCCTTGAGGGATGGGCAGTGGCAGCCTTTGGAGTAACCTAGAACGATGTCGGGGCTGGAGTGATCAGTGTAAGAAAACCCTTGTTACGGCCGGTTTACCACTGCCCGGCAAAAGCCAGGGCAAGGAATAGTTCTTTACTGGCCAAGGGGAAACACTCAAGTCCTCCTCTCAATCAAAGCTCAAGGACCGCCTAGAGATCAGTACAGACCCAGGAGCTGCCAGCACTGGGGATCAAATAAATGGCCTACAAGGAATCTCATGCTGAGCAAGAAGTCAGGAACTTGAAATAAAACATCTCATGCGTGACTGGCTGGCTAGATAAATGAGCTAGATCTGCATTGTCTAAGATGGGGTCCACTAGACACCTGTGGCAATTGAGTGCTTGAAATGTGGCTAGCACTGAGAAAATGAGTTTTTTATTTTTTACTTAATTTTAACTAATTTGAATTTGAATAGCCGCATGCAGCTAGTGGCTACATTATAGGACAGCACAGGTTAGAGAATAACCATTACACCATAAAATCATCTGCTTTATTTCCTTGTAGCAATAAACAAATTTAGTAAGATCTCACACTTAATAGCAAGTCCAAATGGCTTTCTCCCCCTGCTTAGATGCAGGTGGATTTCAGTTCAGCCCCGGGGGCCGTCTCTCCTGCTGCTTTTGCCTCCTCATTAGATCCCCACACCTCCACCAAGGGATTGGGAGCCTCAGCCAGTCCTGCTCTCTCACAGATGGGGTCTCGGCTGTCTTGGCTGGTCACAGAGCTCTGCCCAAGTGGTGGCCTCACACCTTCCCTCCCAAGTTTGACTGATATTTCTGTAGCACTGTGTTGGCCCAAATGTTGTGCACTGAGGAGTTTCTATGTTTTTGAAGGCAGCGGGGCAGGTCAGTGAATCCAGGCTTCGGTTGGTGGGAGACCACAAAGAGCTATGCAAACTTTGTGTGGATTAAGTGATGTAAGAGTAAGAGGGTCATGTCAGCAATAGCGGGAAAGTGGTCGAATTTTGTCTGATCCCCAGGACACTGCGTTTGATTCTCAAGAATGGCGTTTTACTGAATTTTGCAAGACGAATTTCTCTATTGCACAGACAAGACTAACAGTATAAGAATGGAAGTCACAGAAACAATGACCTTATAAGACAAGTAGGAAAAAGTTTTGAGGTAGGACTTGAATGGTGATGGAGAGGTCTTGACCCTCAATGGGGGGCAAACGGTCAGGCCCAGGGAAGCTGTGGCACCTCAGGGGCTTCGATCTGGGTGCCATTACCCTTCACTCCCAAGTCCCTCCTGAGAGCAAAAGAGCATCCTGGAGCAAAGCAAAAGCACAAGAGGTTTCCCAGATCTACCAGAAGCGGAGGGTGAGACACAAGGACCAGAATGGAGAAGCAAAGAGGTTTAGACACAGAGAGAATTACAATGGGTTTGGTAACTATACCCCGAAGGGGAACTGGCTTTGTTTAAAGGGCCAAATTTTCCATGGAAGTCTGTCCATCCCTGAATATATTTCAAAGCTAGCTATGATGTGTATACAGATGTTAACATGAAAATTATATTTAAATAGTAGTAGTAAATAAGAGACTTTGGTTGAGTTATCTGACAGATTTACTCATAAAAATGGGAAACAGTTATTAGAATGTTGTCATTAAACAAAGACAAAAACAGGATTTATAAAAGAGACAGAAAAGAGAGGAGAAACAAAAAGCCACAGATCGCCTGGGAATGGGGAATTGAATTTTTCTTTTCCTTCGTAAACAAGGAAAGTCAAAAACCTGAGGACAGCAAAAATATCATAATAAATATTTTGAGCTTACTTTGCATCCTAGCCTAGACCAAACCAGAAGAATAGGTATCAACATCACTTTAGCAATAACCACGTGGCTTTCAACTTTCTTTACTGAGGCATGCTAAATAGAAGTGACGAAAAGTGTACACTTCAAAAACCTTCACCGGTGTAAACCCACCTGAATAACTACTGATGTAGCGCCCAGACTAAGGTGTAGAGCATTTCCAGACCCCAGAAATCTTCCTCCTGCCTCTTTCCATGCAAGAGCTCACAGAGTGATCTCCACCCCTGCCACCTGCCAACTCCTATCAATACAGGTTAGTTTTTCCTGCCCTTTACCTTCACATAAATTGAATCATAAAGTATGTACTGGGTTTTTTGTGGAAGAGGGGCATGGGTCTGACTTCTTTCACTCCACGTTGTGTCTGTGAAATTTATCCATGTTTCTCGTGTGGTTCTTTGTTTCTGTGTGTGTTCCTCGTATGAATATAACTCAATATATTTCTTTCTTCCACTATTCTTGGACACGTGAGTTGTTTCTAGTTTAGGATATTTTGAACTGGCATGAACTTTCTTTTAAATGTCTTTTGGTGGTGATGAAAATAATGAGCATAATAAGAACTTTTCATATATCGAGGCATATGGGGAAGCCATTTTTGTTTTAAAACCTGATTTGGCCTGAACTTGTTTTTCCCAAAGTGGCTTGACTTATGGCCTGTCAAACATGCACTGTATGCCTGCTTTAAACATTAAACATTATCCCAAAGCAAAGAAGGTACTCTATGAAGATAGGGATGAATGCCTCCCTTCCTCTGAGGCCAATCAATGCCAGCACTTCTTTGAAGACAAGCATTCCTTCCCAGAAACCAGGGTCAGATTGACCTGCTGTGTATGTGCTAAACTGCAGTGAAACATCTCCTTGTGACTTTGAACAAAAAGCTATTCCTATCACGCTTGATGTACGCTCTTTGTTCTGAAACGATATATAATCATGCTGTAAACCACACTTCTCCAGAGTGCATTCTTCCCTGGTGGAGACTACACTTGTGGTCTAGTCCTCAGCTTGGCTCAGATAAATCTCACCTTATCTTTCTTATCTACAGACTGGTTATTGATTATTTGTTTCAACAGTGGACATATTCACACATTTCTCTAGGGCAGCCCATTCCAATAGAAATATAATGCCAGTCACAGGAATTTTAAATTTTCTAGTAGATACATTTTCAAAAGTAGAGGTGAAATCTATCTCAATAATATTCTGTGAGACCTACCACATATCAAAAATATTATCATTGCAACATGTGACACTAGCAACATTTCGAGTGTTCAGTGGCTACATGTGGCTTGTAGCTACCATAGTGGACAGCACAGGTCTAAGGTATAGAGCTAAAAGTAGAATTTCTGGGCCACAGCACACAACTGTGTATGTACGACCATTTGCTGACAGTTACAAAAATTTTTCCAACATTGTTGAACTTATGTATACTCTTACCAGAAAGGAATGACAGTTTCCAGTGCTCCCCATACGGTCAACATTTGGAATTGTCAGTCTTTTTTTTTTTTTTTTTTTTTTTTTGGTCAGGTTTATGAGGTGATAGTTACATACAGTAAAATTCACCATATTAGATTACACTACGTATTTTTCAATGATATCATTTGTTTGCAAAGCTGGATTTTGGTGGTTGCTGTGATAAAAAAGCAAGTACCATGCGAATAATCCATGTGGAACAAGAAATGAAGGTGGCAGTTTGAGAAGCTGTGCAGTGCACAACACCAAGGTATACGTTTTTGAAATGTCAGAACACTGAAAAAAGCCAACCACTCTATGAACTTTTGCAGAGAGTCAAGAGAACACATAAGGATATCCACAGCACCAGCCACCTACCCACAAAATATAGAAATCTATGTGAACTCAGCAAACAACAGCACTCCCCAAGTAAAGTGATGTTCTTGTTGTCAGCCAGTGTATCAGGAGATTAGGGCAAACAGGAAAGAGAGAGAGAGAGAGAGAGAAAGAGAGAGAGAATTTGCAGCAATTAAAGATTATTCATTAACTAAATCAATTTAATGTTAGTCAAAGTTTTAAAGTTAACTATGGATCTTGAAATCATAAATTAAGCTGATACATATTGGTACAGGAGGATGTTGGAATCATATATTGGTATACATGGAATCATATATTAGAAGACACCTAAAAATATTTCCCCCAAATTGCAAATGGAATAATTGAGTCCTGAGGTTTCTAGAATTATAAGAATTTATCCCCTTTTAAAGATATCGTCTGGTATATTTAATTGGCTTGAACATACAACTTTAAAATTTTATCAGCTGAAATACTTATTGGAAGTAATGTTTGCTTATTTGACCAGTACAACCAGTATGGGAAATGTAGGAAGTCCAACTTAGTTACGATTTTCAAGCCAAAATAAACCCAAGACTTGAATATACTAGAATATTATGCTACCAGTATTTCCTACGTTACGAGAAAATCTGAAAGAAAATATGTAATAGTTTTTAGACAAAAATTATTAAACCATTCTAATTTTTCTGAGTCACTTTGATAAATAAAAAATCAACATGAGATAAACTTTTTCAATGCCATTATATATTAAATACTTAAATTATTTAAATTGTTTAAAAGTACTATGATTCTTCTCTGTTGTTAACTTGATTTATTTTCTTTTTTTGTACCAAGCAATCAAGACCATTAGCTTAATCTACGGCTAAATCTTTTATTTTTCCATGTTACAAATTCGGCAACAAATTTTTTTGTGAAGGAAATAGCACATTTAAAGCATAAGTAGTAAAACATTTTTTCTAGCAATTCTTAATTCTCTTATTTTAAATTTATATATAAATTTATATAAGTGATTATTACTGTCCTTAAACTAATCTGGGCAGTAATGCCTTTAAATTTTTAGAGACCTAATTTGTCTATTCCCTCCAGAGGAAGAGAAAATATGTTGATTTGCTTCTGAGAAAATATATTTATAAAAAGGAAAGGTTCCATCAACCTGCTGGGCATTCTAAAGGAACTAATTGTGGCAAGTAACATTATTTAAGGTGGAAACAGAGGCAATGATATCTATTAACAACGCTTACTGGTGAGGGAAACAAAAAGAAATAATGTAGCAACATGAGGTCCTTGAAGGACTCTCATTGCTAAAAATCGGAGTAATTCCATGATATCCTTTTGAGTCACACAAGATATCGTCTTTACCAGCATACGTATCTATGCATGAAGTCATTGCTTTTCATGATTTTATTAAGGGCTGAATTTGCTTATGGTTCTGGAAAGTATTAAATCTTGATTTGTATAGTTGTCAGAATTGTTCATGTTGCTGACGTAATTGCTTGTTTGTAATGATATAAATGTCTTTCCTCTCTTTTCTGTAGTCTAATTTAAACAATCTTTAAAAGATATTAAAGAAAAAATTTTTAGCTATTTAGAAACTTGAGTATACCAATCAAAGAAAGTGGCTCCTCGCAGGTTAGAAATTCAGTTTTCTTCCCGCACTAAGACTCCGTTTAAGTGTAGCAATTTATTAAAGCCAAGAGTTCCTGTGGAGGAATCGTGTGCATTCAGAGCATCCTTAATATGGATACTCCACTTTTCGCAGAAATTGGCAACGATTGATTGGGCCCATAATGTTCTCTCCATGGAGACACAAGAGGTGAACAACTTCTCATTGCTACTGTCTCCAGTACCAAGAAATACCGGAATCCTCAGCACAAAAGGCAATCAGAAAAGACTCACAGACCAGATTAGCTGTCATCTACTACCTAACAGGGAATGGATCCCTGTCAACCGCCATTTGCTGTCCAACATATGCAATAGAATATCTCTGTGTAATGTTCAAACCCCCTTCTGTCGTACCTCCCCCTTAGTTAAGTCAGGAGAGCACCACCCCCCTTCTTAGAATATCGTGGATAGATGTACAGAAAGATTGTTGTGTTGGCAAATAATGAAGAAAGGGACATTGATAGAGTTGGAAAAGAAATTGGACAATAATTTGGTACCCCCTCTCTGGAAGGCAAATTTGCAGGATTTACTAAAATTAGGAGCATATAAACACCACAATGTAGCAATTGCACCGCCAGCTGTCCACACTATGGAAATACCTGCATAAGTAGCCAAAGATATGTGAACAAGAATGAGGGTTGCAGCATGATTTGTAATCATAAAACCATGAAACCAACTTAATTTAAAAAGCA
Organism: Diceros bicornis minor; assembly: GCF_020826845.1. Lineage (NCBI taxonomy): Eukaryota > Metazoa > Chordata > Mammalia > Perissodactyla > Rhinocerotidae > Diceros > Diceros bicornis. The sequence goes on from NC_080743.1 coordinate 53,719,609, forward strand.
ATATGAAAAAGGTTAAATAAATAACGCACAAACTATGGAAGAAATGTCTTTGTCAAAAATAATGCAGAGGATGACTATGATGATGATTCCACTGATCACAACATTGTTGATAGAGCCATTACCAAATCCAGGCACGTCCTGGGGATAGGACACTTTTGCTGGCCTCACATTACAGATGAAAAAATTGTGGCACATCAACACCAAATCCTGGCAAGGATGTGGAGCAACAGGAACTCTCATTCATTGCTGGTGGGAATGCAAAGTGGTACAGCCACTTTGGAAGACAGTTTGGCAGTTTCTTACAAAACTAAATATATTCGTAACATATGATCCAGCAATCACACTCCTTGCTATTTATCCACAGGAGTTGAAAAGTTATGCCCACGCAAAAACTTGCACACGGACGTTTATAGCAGCTTTATTCATAATTGCCAAAACTTAGAAGCAATGAAGATGTTTTCCAACAGTTGCATGGATAAATAAACAGTGGTACACCCAGACAATGGGATATTATTCAGCACTAAAAAGAAAGGAGCTACCGAGCCATGAAAAGACATGGAGGCATCTTCAATGCGTATTACTAAGTGACAGAGGCCAAGGCGAAAAGGCTCCATACTGTATAATTCCAACTCTACAACATTCTGGAAAAGGCAAAACCATGGAGAGAGGAAAAACATCAGTGGTTGTCAGAGGTGCAGGGAGGGGGATGAATGGGCGGAGCAGGAAGGATTTTTAGGGCAGTGAAAATACTCTGTATGATACTATAATGGTGGATACATGCCATTATATGTTTGTCCAAACCCATGGAATGTAAAACACCAGGAGTGAACTGCAATGTAAACTATGGACTTTGGGAGATTATGATGTGTCAATGTAGATTCACCAACTGTAACGACTGTACCGCTCTGGTAGGGATGTTTATGAAGAGGGAGGCTATGCATATGGGAGGGGGACAGGGAGCATATGAGAAATCTCTGTACCTTCCCCTCTGTCTTGAAATGAGTACAGCCATGTTTGGCCATTCCGTTGACCTACAGCCACCAGCACACAAAGAAATATAAAGCGGCTTTCTGTGTGGTGGGAACTGGCCCTTCTCCCATGGAGAGAGTTGCAAATTGGAACACTTCAAGGCTCTTTGGGCATCGTAGTTCGGGACGGACTGGCCAATGTGCTGGGCTGGGACGATAACCAGGGAGAACAATGCACATACACAACTGCTGGGCTGGGACGATAGCCAGGGGGCTCAACGCACGGATGACACTGATAACCATTTGTGCATGGGAACACTAAATGCTTGCTCTGCAAACTCTGTAACTGCTTACTCTGGAAATTACTGATGCTATATAAACTGCTGGAAACTGAGGCCTGGTGAGAGTCTCACCTGTGGAGGGCACGCCTTGCCCAGGACCTCTGATGATCGGAGTCCTGCCTAGCCGAGTCGACTGAAGGGACTCTCCCTGGCAGTGGGGCGTGGATGTTGTGAGTAACCGATCTGATGTGTTTTCTTTTCGGTCAACCTGGTGTTTCTCTTTCCGGTTGATTTGTGTCATTTCCCTTCAGTCGATTTGGTGTTTCCCTTTCCGATCAATCTGATGTTTTTCCCTCTCATTATATGACCTATTCGAATCTGCTGCTATCTCAGTTGATCTGGTGTTTCCCTTTCTGATCGATCTGGTGTTTTTCCCTTTAATTATTTGACCTATTCGGATCAGTTTGCGGACTATCGCCTTTACTCTCCTGTGTATAATAAAATATACCTTCAGTCCATTTGTTTGGAGTGGAAAGTTTCTTTTATGTCTCCGATCGAATCCACCGAACCTCTCAAAACACCCTCCAATTTTGCTCTGAACCTGAAATGCTCTAAAAAATAGTCTTAGTTTTAAAAGTAAGCACACTTGAGAAACTCAATCTTCCCAAAGTAAGCATTTTGAAAAATGAATGCAAGCATGTCTAGAAAATTAGACACACACACACACACACACACAGAGACATTGAAGGAACAGAAGTTCGACTTACTCTTCCAAGCCTATAAAGGGCAGAATAAAGATTTCATCCCACCACACCAGAACCCGCGTTCCTAGGTCTCTGTTTCAGAAATTCCTCTAATTTCCGTATAAACGGGACATCCCAGCAGATGTTGTGTGAGAATCGGGTTGGGGACGTGGGATGGCTCCTGACGGGTATTAGACGTGAGGTGGATAGGACCCAGAACACAGGAGGGTAAATTTTATATGAGGGAATCCACAGGTGACCAAGAGCAGGAAACAGAGGAGGCTCAGTTAAAAACCACACCCACTCTACGTCCCTGGGTGGGCTCGAACCACCAACCGTTCAGTTAACAGCCGAACGCGCTAACCGATTGCGCCACAGAGACGCAGGAGACTGACTCGCCTGGCCTTGTTAGGGAGTGAGCACCTACTAACCTCTGGGCTCTGCCGCCCGCCTTGCAGGAAAACCGCAAGTTCCAAAGCCTCGGAAAACCAGAGAGATTACCATAATGAATCGTGTTGTTCCTCTCGTGGGAAACCTGTGCGTTGGGTGATTCCGAAGGCAGAAGGGCAGCGGAACGGCCTCTCCCTCCCTCCTTGCCCATGACTCGATTCAGAAGGCAGCACCTCCGGAGTCGCCCGGGGCGCGACCCTCCCGGGCCTGAGCCGAGTGGGGCCCAAGGATCCCTAAACGCCCCGTGGGCTCCCGGGATGGCTCTTCCCCTCGCCTCGCCTTCACCCGACCGCCCTTCGTCGCCAGCTCTCCCCAGGCCCGGGACGGATGCGCGGGCTGGAACGAGTGGGAAGGACATAGAGCGGTCAGAGAACGAGCGTTTGCCCACCCTTCCGAGAGGCCTTCGGGGCCAGTGGGGTGCTGCCGCTTCCTTCTTCGGATTCTTGGGTCCAGCACGCGAGCTCCGTGAGGGCAGGCGTCGTGTCGATGGTCGCCCGTGGGCCCCCTGGCCGAGAACAGGGTCTGGCACTCACCAGGGCTCTATTAGGTCTTGTTGAATTCATACATCGTCTTTAGCTTTTAGTCCCATGAAGAACCCTGAGACTGGAAAGAATGAAACGTTTCTCACAGCTAAATTTCTTCTTAAAAGGTCTTTTTTTCTAGTTAATTGTGCAGCATTCCGTGGGGGTGGGGGTGGGGGTGGGGCACAGAAAAGGCCTACAGCGCACCGTCTGCACGCTTGAGCTCCCCGCGCCCAGCTCCGCTGCGTTCGTGTGCTCAGTGCGGTCGGTGGGGCCGGTGGGGACCCGGGGGCGGGAAAAGGGATGGGGCCAAAAGGCAAGCGCGAAGCAGAGGGAAAGAAGCAGTGGAGGCGACTACCGGGTCAGCAAGACCTCCTAGGAGGCCTGTGCAGAGGCAAGGGCCAGACCCTGCGGAGATGAGAAGCGTTTTTGTTATCCTAGCAGAATGAGGAGGAAAGGAGGGGAAAAACAGAGAGAGAACAGGAAAGAACGAAAAACGCGAAGGCCTGTGGCTCTCTAAAATAAAGCAGCAAAATATTACGAAAGCTTTTACGTCAAAACGACCTCGAGAAAGCACAGCAGCTGCCAGCAGGCCGCTGGCTCTGGGCGACCCCGCAGTGTTTACTACTCTGCGTTGTGCCTGCAGCACCTGTGGTTCCAGTCCGAGTCACGGGGGTATCCGGTCACTTTATGGCGGGAATTAAAAATCTCTGCATCAGCCTCGCTGTTTACCTGCGGCGAGAGAGCAGTTACCTGCGGCTCCGGAGCTCTCCGCGCCGAGAACAGAAAGGAAACCCCACGGCGCGCACACCGTGAGCGTTCTAGAGAAACGCTGAACTTGCTCCGAGTCCGAACATGCACCGGACCTATCGGAGAAGGTGCCGCCTTGTATTGGCATGTTTCCACTTCCGCCCCCATTTTTCTGGTTGAGATATTTCAAACATCAGTGGGGCCTTTTTAGACCAAATGACAGGAAACGACAGTTCGCACTCCAACTGGATCCTTTAAATAAAATGTAATAAAATCTAAACTTGATAACGTCCCCCTCCTGCAACTTTTTGGCTAACAGTAATATGACAGAAGTATACTTCACCTTAGGCGCACAACTCAGGGAATTTTAATAAAAGTAGCCACTACCTAGGTCAAGCTATAGAATATTGGCGTCACTCCAAAGATTTAGACCTCCTTTCCTGTCAGTCTTCACACCATCCGCGCTTAGGCAATCCGTATTCTGATTTCTGTCTCCATAGATCATTTTTGCCTGTTTTCTTTGTGCGTGTGTGTGAGGAAGATTAGCCCTGAGCTAACATCTGATGCCAATCCTCCTCTCTTTGCTGAGGAAGATTGGCCCTGGGCTAACATCCGTGCCCATCTTCCTCTACTCTTACATGGGACTCCGCCACAGCATGGCTTGACAAGCGGGGCTTCGGTGCGCGCCCGGGATCCGAACCCGCCCACCCCAGGCCGCCAAAGCAGGAGGGCGCGCCCTTTAACCACTACACCACCAGGCGGGCCCCAGTTTTGGCTGTTCTTGAACTTCCCAGAAATGAATATGCTTTTTGTGCCTGGCTTCTTTTTTCTTTTTCTTTTCTTTTCATGTAACATAATGCTTTTGAGATGCAGCCATTCTGTTGTGTGTATCAGTAGATCAGTTCGGTATTACTGATGAGTGCTGTTTCAATGTGTGAATACACTACAGTTGATGGGCAATTGGGATATTTCCAGTTTGGGCTATGGTGAATAAGGCTGCTATGGATATTCTTGCACGAGTCTTTTTGTGGGCTTGTGCATTCATCTCTTCTGAGTATAAACCTAGTGGTGGAATTGCCAGGTCATGGCGTATTTATATTTTTAACCTTATTAGAAACTACCGGTTTTCCAGGATGGTGCACTATTCTACACTCTCACCAGCAACAGGAGATACAGTTGCTACACATTCTTGTCAGCACGTGGTGTTCTCTGTCTCTTAAATTTTACCCGTTCTGGTGGGTGTGTAATGGTATATCATAGTATTTTAAGTGCGTGTTTCCCTAATGAGTAATGATGTCCTCTCTTATGCCTTTTCACCATAAAGAAATCTTCTTTAGTGAAGAGACCCTGTTCAAGAGTTTGTGCACTTTTAATTGGCACGACATTTTGCTTTTACTTTTCACATAAACTTTTTATAGTATTAGAATAGATTTAGATTTACAGAAAAGTTTTGAGTAGACCATACGGAGGATTTCCATAAACCCCACATCCTGTTTCCCCTATTATTAGCATCTTACATTGGAACGGTACATTTGTCATAATTAATGAATGAATACAGTATTATTGACTAAAGTCCCTCTTTTATTCAGAACTCCTTAGTTTTTACCTAATGCCCTTTTTCTGTTCCAGGATTCCCTCCAGGATATCCCCTTACATTTAGCTATTATGTCTCCTTATGCTCCCCTTGAGACCGTCACATTTTCTCAGGCTTTCCTTGTTATTGATGACCTTGAAAATTCTCAGGAATACTGGTCAGGTATTTTGTAGAATGTCCCTCAACTGAAATTTACCTGATGTTTTTCTCACGATTAGCCTGGAGTTTGGGGTGGGGGGGTGCAAAATGCCATTCTCACCACTTCGTACCACGGGTGTGTACTATCCACATGACTTATCCATGTTGATGTTAATCTTGATCATCTGGCTGAGTTGGTGTTTGTTAGATTTCTGCACTGTAAAGTTAATCTTTTTACCCCATTTCTATACCGTCTCTTGGGAAGGAGGTCACTCTGAGTATCCTACTCTCAAGGAGGGTAGAGTATCTACATAAGTTATTTGGGATACTTCTGCATGGGACATTTGTCTATTTTCCTTACTTATTTATTTCTATCAGTATGGACTCATGGATATTTATTTTATACTTTGGGGATATAACTCAATACCATTTTATTTATTTTGTCGCCCAAATTGTTCCAGTTTCGGCCATTGTGAGTTCTTTCAGTTGGCTTCTGTATCCCTTTGACATACCCCCATCACCGTGGAAGGTTTTTTTTGTTGGTTGAGTTGGTTTTTTTCTTTAGTATTTTCTGGCACTGCAAGATGCTCCAGGCTGATCTTGTGTATTTCCTGCCCCAGTCCTAGATACAGCCACTTCTCCAAAGAGCCCTGATTCCTTTCACTGGTGGCTTGACTTTTTATTATGGGTGTCTAAAGTTTTTTATATTCAGAATTTGAATCACTTGTTAGATAAATGGCTGCAAATAACTTCTCCCAGTCTGGCTTGCCTTTTCACTTTCTTCTTTTTTTTCTTTCTTTTTTTTTTTTGTGAGGAAGATCAGCCCTGAGCTAACATCCATGCTAATCCTCCTCGTTTTTGCTGAGGAAGACTGGTTCTGAGCTAACATCTATTGCCAAGCATCCTCCTTTTTTTCCCCAAAGCCCCGGTAGATAGTTGTATGTCATAGTTGCACATCCTTCTAGTTGCTGTATGTGGGACGCAGCCTCAGCATGGCCGGAGAAGCGGTGGTCGGTGCGCGCCCGGGATCCGAACCCGGGCCGCCAGTAGCGGAGCGCGCGCACTTAACCGCTAAGCCACGGGGCCAGCCCTCACTTTCTTATGATTATATTTGATGAGCATAGTTTTTTTTATTTTTATGAAATCCAATATCCTATATAGATTTTCTTTTATTGTTAAGGCCTTTGTGTTCTCTGAGAAATCTCTCCTACCCCAGAATCAGGAGTATGTTACCCTGCTTTTAATTCTACGAGCTTTAGATATTTAATTTTGACTTTTAACTCTATGGCTCATCTCAAATTCATTTCCTGAACACAGCAGGCTTGGAAATACTAAACACTAGAGAATCACGGTGTACCCACCAACAATATGACCTCCCAGAAATGTACTTTATATTTTTATGTAAAAACATTCAGAATAGTTTCCTGCTCTCTTCTGGTGCTTTCCCCCATTTGTCCCTGTCTCCTCGCCACAACCCCTCGGCTGGAGAACTGGTGGAAACATTAGTATATGGAATCCAGTGGCTTTCCTTCCTACCTACCATCCAGGCATCAGGAAGCTTCAACTCTGCCGCTCCCACTACTTCTCACACCTACTAAACTGGTGACTAGAAACTAGAATGTGACTGCCAATCCACAGTGTCTCTAAACACTCATGGCTCCATAACCTCATATGCCACCAGTAACAGCGGTGGGGAGGTGGCCTCTGCTCACTGCCGCCAACTCTCTTGAGTGTATCTCATTTCTATCCAGAGCCCAACTTGCAAGGGAATCTGAGAAGTATAACTTCTAGCTTTCCAAACTTTTCAACTAGAAGGAGGATGGAATGGATTTTGAGTGAGCCAAGCCACACTTAAAGTTATTTTTAATCCCCCCACAAGAGCATTGCATAGTTTTCAAAGACATAGCCTTTTTTAAATATGCAGAGAGAAGATGGGATAAAAGGACACATACTAAACTCCTTAGAGTGTGCCTGCTGGAAGTGGAGAAGGGAATGGGAGTGAGATAAAGAGAGGAAATAATGAAAGACAGGCAGAGCCTTGCTCAGAGCAGCCACCACCGTGTGTCCTGAACTAAGGAGCATAATCATCTTCATCCTTTGCGCCTGGGATCTAAGAAAATATAGTAACTGATCAGTGAGATGGAATTCCAAAACTGCTATAGGAAAACAGACAATTTACCCAAGCTGACCAGTCTATTAACGAAGGCAGGAAGAAACCTCTTTAAAAAACCAAAAAGAAAGAAACCACAAGGGAAGTGGTGGAAATGAGACTACGTCAGGAATCCCCGACACAACACACTAATATCTGCTAATTGTAATGGACCCAATCTTCTCAGACTGGATATAAAACTAAATTCCAGATACAGCAGTTTATTAGACAGAAAAGGATTAAATATTAAGAGCAGTACCAGACTAATTATAAACAAAAGAATAAAACAGTGAAAACATGAATATCAGACAAAGGTAAAGAGCAAAAGAAAGCTTTAAAGGACAGGAGCAAAATCCCAGCATCTTCACGGAATCTACTCTAACGGTCTTTCCCCGAACCGGCCTCCCTAGGTGGCTGCAGAGGGTATGGTGAGGGGAAGAAATCCTGGAGTGAAATTTTCATTTATTCACTCTTGTATAGGACTCTGTAAGGCCTAAGAATTCAAAAGCAAGATTCTATCCTTCCCTTTTCTAGGGACTCAAAAGAGGCATAGGAAGGAGAGAAACTCAATCATCACTCAGATCTTCTGGAGTCACTGAGACACATCCCCACTAGTCCAGCTGTCTGAACTGTCGCTGGGTCTTGAATGCCTGCTTGGGGAAAAGAACTGGTGTTCCTATCTAGGTTGAGAGGAAAGGGTTTGGGAGGCACCAAGCAATGGGAGGGCAAAGAGAATGTGTCAGCGAGTGAGGAAATAAACTTTCCATTGGTCCACGCCAGATATGGAGCAGAGAGAAGAAACTGGATGGATTTCTGATGCTTTTCGACAGAGACCTTTTATCCACTTGTAACGAGCCTACTTCAAAATTAGGCTTTTTCAAATCTGGTATTTGGATTTGAATGCCAAACTTTATAGTGTTGCCTGACATAAATCTTCTATGCCAGCCTTTGCTCTGGGCGTCCTTTGTGTTCATTGATTACATCTTCCAAAAATGACACTGAGAACATCTATTTTGGAACTGTTTTTTCCAAGTCCTTGCAGTGAATCTTTCTGATTTGAGCTAGTGTGCCCTGCTGCTGGGAAGCTTTGGTATTCAGTGATAGTATTCTCGCCTCCCATGCTGGAGACCCAGATTCCATTCCCAGCAGAATGCAGTGTGCACAATAATCTTACTTGAACACTGTATTGCTCAGGCATTTTAGGTGGATTCAAGGTTCTGACCTCCAGGAACAGCCCCGACGTTACGGGGTGGGGGGATGGGGTGGAGAAATAGGAACTGAAACCCCTCGGGTTATTTCCAAGTGGAAGACATCAAGGAATTTGTGTGAAAAGGGACTTTGCAGAGACTATGTCTTTGAAGCGCAAGTGCGTCTGATGGGTCTCTGAGGTTTTGCATATGCGGGCCTAAAATCAGTGTTACTTTTATTCTTTCTCCTGTTGGCTCCCTGGAATCCAAAGAGTCATCTGGTCACTGATTGGCATGCTGGATCTTGGACAGACCACTAGGTCACGTCTCACTATGGAGAGGGGATCAAGAAATGAAATTGCCAAAAGGAGAGATGCCACAAGGCTGGGCAGACAGCCCTGTGGAGAGGGAGGAGTGAGGGGCCCAGGGAAGGGAGAGACCTGTGGGGAGGAATCCACAGGGAGATGAGAGGAACTGTGTAGACTGGCCTCAAGCCTTCCTGTGGAGGTAGGCCTCAGTCTTTTGGTGGTCTTGGTAAAATTAAGGATGAGCTCCAAGTGGAGAGCAGCACATACAGGAAAATCATTTCTATCACCCCTGTTTGTTTTATAGTCCACCAGGGAAGTCTTCTGTTTAGAGGATCATTTTTATGCTTATGAGGAAGCAGCACTTGGGGGAGACCATGACAATCACTAGCTCTGGAGGTTTGGAGCAGGAGACTCTGGAAAGTGAAAGCCCAGGGATCATCTGGTTTGCCCACATGGTCTTCATCAACTACTTTCCTCAGCAAAGCTTTTGTGGGTCCCAGATATCAAATCACAGGTGCCACGTTGGCATGTTGAGTAAGTGCCCCTGCTAATTTTTTTCTTGAAGGGATAAGAAATGATTGACCCAGAGCCACGTTAGGGAGATGCAAGAGCAGAGCTTAAAGTGCTTTTCTCCATCTTGTCCTCTCTCTGCTACCTCTGAACACCAATCTTTCACACACGCTAGTTCAAAATAGCCTTCCATCTCTATGGAAGTTTAGAATCTTTCATAATTGCTGTAAGCCATGTTTCCTTCTTGCTTCTATAAATCTTCTAGGGTTGATTTTGAGAAGCTGGTCAGCAACCCAGACTAGTTCAACATCCTGGATCATTTGTCTGGCTTTGGTATTATGGTAAAGCCTGATTCATACAATGAGTTAAGAAGTGTTCCCTTGGCTTCTATTTCCTGGAAGAGATTGCAGAGAATTGGTATCATTTCTTGCCTAAATGTTTGGTAGAATTTACCAGCCAAACCATCTAAGTCTGGTGCTTTGTGTCAGAAGGTTATTAATTGTTGCCACAGTTTAATAGATATAGGCCTGTTTAGATTATCGATTTCTCCTTGGTAACTTGTGTCTTTTAAGGGTTTGGTCCATTTCATCTAAGATATCAAGTTTGTGAGCAGAGAGGTGTTCGTAATATTCCTTTATTATCGTTTAATGTCCTTGGGATCGGTACTGAGGGTCCTTCTTTCATTTCTGCTATCAGTAATTTGTATCTTCTCTCTTTATTTCTTGCTTAGCCTGGCTAGAGGTGTATCAATTTTATTGATCATCTGAAAGAATGAGCTTTTGGTTTCATTATTTTTCTCTATGAACTTCCTGTTTTCAATTTTGTTGATTTCTGCTCTAGTTTTTACTATTTCTTTTCTTATGCTTACTTTGGATTTGATTTGTTCTTTTTCTTTTCTTTTTCTTTTATTTTCTTGCTGTTTCCTAAAGTGGAAGCCTAGATTATTGACTTTAGTCCTTTCTTCTTTGCTAACGCATGCATTCAACGCTATGGATTTCCCTCTAAGTGTTACTTTTTTTTTTTTTTTTGGTGAGGAAGAGTGGCCCTGAGCTAACATCTGTTGCCCATCTTCCTCTTTTTTCTGAGGAAGATTGGCCCTGAGCTAACACCTGTACCCATCTTTCTCTACTTCATACGTGGGATGCCTGCCACAGCATGGGTTGATAAGCAGTGCATATGTCCACGCCCAGGATCCGAACCCACGAACCCTGAGTCCATGCTCAGGATCTGAACCCACGAACCCGAACCCCGGGCCACTGAAGTGGAGCACGCGAACTTAACCACTACGCCACCTGGCCGGCCCCCCTCAAGCGTTACTTTTGCAGCATCCCACACATATTTAGAAGTCGTGTTTTCATTTTCATGGAGCTCAAAATAGTTAATTTCTCTTGACACTTTTTCTTTGATCCATGTGGCACTTGAAGTGTGTTGTATAATCTCCAAAGTTTGGGGGTTTCCTGCTATCTTTCTGTTATTGATTTCAAGTTTAATTATTCCGTTGTGATCTGAGAGCATGCATTGTATGATTTCTCTTCATTTAAATTTCTTGAGATGTGTTTTATGGTCCAGAATGTGGTCTATCTTGGTGAATGTTCCTTGTAAGCTTGAAAAGAATGTGTATTTTGCTGTTGTAGGATGAAATAATGTATAAATGTCAGTTGGATCCAATTGATTGATGGGTCTGTTCAGTTCAACTATATCCTCACTGAATTTGTGCCCACTGGACTTGTCAATTACTGATAGATGGGTATTGGAGTCTCCAACTATAACAATGAACTTGTCTATTTCTCTGTGCACTTCTATCAGTTTTTGCCTCACATATTTTCACGCTGTGCTGTTAGGTGTCTACTCATCAAGTATTGTTATATCTTTTGGAGAATTGACCCCTTTATCATTATGTAATGCTCCTCTTTGTTTCTGATCATTTTTCTTGCTCTGAAGTCTGCTCTGTCTGAACTTAGTATAACTAACACTCCAGGTTTCTTTTGATTAATATTAGCGTGGTAATTGTTTCTCTATCTCTTTACTTTTAATTTATCTGCATCTTTGTATTTAAGGTAAGTTTCTTATTTGAAATATGGTGTTGGAAGAGAGCTCTATGGATACCCTGGACTGTGAGAAAGATAAACAAGTGGGTCCTAGGGAAAATTAAGCCTGAACTATTGCTGGAGGCAAAAATGATAAAACTGAGGCTGTCCCACTTTGGGCGCATCATGAGAAGGCAGGATTCTTTGGGAAAGATGATAATGGTGTGAAAAGTAGAGGGCAGCAGGAAAAGAGGAAGACCAAATATGCTACGGATTGACTCCATAAAGGAAGCCATAGGAGCTGAGTAGGGCTGGTGAGGACGTGACATTGTGGACATCACTCATTCCTAGAGTAGCCAGGATCAGAGCTGACATGACGGCATGTAACACACACAAGTTTCTTATAGGTGACATACAGTTGGGTCTTGTTTTCCACTCCTGTAGTCTCTG